>NC_084480.1:34548656-34862604 GCF_030035675.1 Rhineura floridana | reverse complement strand
CTGAACAAGACTCAAGAAAGGAAATTTTCACAGCTTGCATACCCTCCTCACTTCACAACTGGCTTAATTACAATTATGTGAAGATTAAAATTGCCTACGGGGCTACAACAGTCTATGTGTGGAACAGCAAGTTTACTAGTCCCGGAGAGAGAGTTTAACAATGGTGGCAGACTTCATTACTGAGGTGTTTGTGTAGTTGGCATAGAGCGGATATTTAAGAATCCTCCAACTTCATTAGTTTTAATATAATGTGCTTCATTAGCATTATTCATGATGCTATTGCACACATTCAAATGTTTCTTGACTCTGCAATTGGAAAGAATTTCATATAGCTCTGAAGCAGTACTTGTTTCTGGAAAGTGTAATAATGGGGGGTGTATGTGTATGTAATATATATAATTTCAGTTTCAGCAGTAGTATTGTGTGCGTGTACATGTGTATGCATGTCTATATAATATTTTTGTAAAATGTCACACTGCAGTTTGCTTGGCCACAGATAGGTGGCACTGCGAACTACAGCATGATGACCATAAGGAACAGCCATGTGGCTCACACAGGGCGGTAGAGGCCTCTGAGTATGATAGGGTAAGGTTAGGGGAAGCTGCCTCCCACTTTGAGGGGCCTCCCACACAGATTATGACACCTAGGGAGCAGTGATGGATGAGGCAGAGCAAGCGGAGACTAAGGACTGAGCCATGTTGGGCTTAAGTGGGGTGGTACATGGGAGGCCTGCTGCCCCCCCCCAGCAATATAGAAAGTTCCCTGACTCATTGCAGCAGTGGAGGAGGGAGGTGGTGGTGGCATAGGCAAGCTGTGAAGGAAGAGTCATGACAGGCCTGCTGTGCTGCATCATTGCTGGTATCAGTTTTATCTTCCTCTGCACCATTGACAGTGTTGTGTCTAGTGCAACTATACTTGACAGTATTGCAGATCCTATAGTGTTGATGGTTGTCCAACCATTAGGACACCCCCAGTGAAGTCTGTGGTCCTGCTCCCCTACTACACATGCATGCAGAAGTGAGTGGTTTCTAACATTGAAAATCTACATCCAGTTAAAGCACAAGTTCATTTGTTGCAGGGGCCTGAAGGAAAGTGGGGGGAGGGTAGAGAATTCAGCCTTACCTCCCCACTCTGCCCTCCTATGTCCAGCACTGTTGCCAAAAATCTAATCAGTGCATTCATTGCTGCTGGATGAAGCTCTTTATCAGTGTGAAGCACATTTGTAACAATCCTTTGTGCATGTAGTTCCTCAAGCAAATAAAAATGCATGGGAAAGCAGGCTGCTTTTTGCACATGTATGTCATCTCCATGTGGATTGTGGCACTAATATGCTGCAATGTAAGACATGCCAAACTCACCCCCTCACCCTCTGCCTCCAAAGAGATCTCTTTTGCTCAGTAGTAATGAATGGCTGAGCTTTGTGGATATGAGAGACTTGGCTCAGTGTTCTTTGTGTTTTACCTTTCCTATAAACCAACAACTACAATCCTGGCACATCTTATTATACTTTCATTTTTCAGACAAAAACGAAAGCAGTCCAAACAGTCTTATCCCAGTTTGCATTAGGATTGCCAGGTCAGAAGCATCCCAGATCCTGAGATTTCAGGGGCGGGCCCTAGTGATGTCATGGAGTGGGCCTAGTGATGTCATTAAGCATGATACATTAAGCATCAACCACAGTTGCTTCAAGCATACAAAACATTTCTCTGATTGGAAATTAAGATAGAAATCTTAGTTAAAAGATGGTGTTCCCAGGTCTGGCTGAAGTGACAGGATCATTCCTTCTCCCCTGCTTAGGGGGCCTGGGTAGGGAATAGTTGATCTAGCCTACTTGCTTCTGGCAAGAAGGGTTGAAGTGCCCTCAGGCCAGGCCAGCCACCAGAAGGCCATTGGTAGGAAGAAAGCCTAGTGTTGTGGTGATGTTAGATGGGAGCACTCAGGAGTAAAGATGGATACCCCTGAAGGCTGCAATTCTAAACACACTTACTAAGGGACTAAGCCCCATAGAACTCAATAGGACTTACTTCTCAGTTAGGGTTGCCAGGTTCTTGGCCTGAGACTGATCCTGTATCTTTAGGAGAAGAGAAAGTCAGCCAAGTGCAGGTGTTCTTGCAACACAGTAATGAGAAAAACCACAAAGTGGAATTCTCCCTTCCCCCTGCACAACTTCTAAAGATACAGAAGACCTCTTGGCAACCAGTCTCCAGGCTAATACCTGGCAACCTTAGTCTGCATCTGTATTGGAACCCTTTTTAAAGATAGATATTTTTAGTGCTATAGCATCTGTTTGCTGCCCTGGGCTCCCTTTGGGTGGAAGGGCAGGATATAAAATAAATAAATAAAACAGAGTTAAGAATTTTCAGTCCTTTTTTCCCTCCAATGTGAGAGGTTTAACTCTTCCATTGTATTCAATGGGGCACAGAGATCTTTAACTATAGTTAGATTGTGACTGGATTGTTGTATGTTGTACAAAAGAAATGCTATCTCTCTCTGGCTGCATACACATTATACATTTAAAGCACATTATTTCCTCCAAAGAATCCTGGGAACTGTAGTTTGTGAAGGGTGCTGGCAATTGTAGCTCTGTGAGGGGTAAACTACAGTTCTCAGGATTTTTAGGGGGGAGGAATATGTGCTTTCAGTATGGTGTGTATTCAGTCTCTCTGTTTCTCTCTCTCACACAGACACACACACGCAGAGCTTCTACTTCTCAGAGGCATGAAACAAAACCAGTAAAACTGCTGCTGCTGTTTTGTTGAGTGCCCCTGGGAGGTATGCGCTGTACGTTGATAACACATATAGGGCCCCACCGGTCCTAAAATCTACATAAGAAATGAAAAGGAAAGAAAGGGAAAAACAGAGGAGTAAAATCTCCTGGAAGTTCTTGTACCTATGTTGTGGAGGAATGAGTTTTCAATTATGATTTAAATTTAAAAGAAAAAAGAAAGTAAGAGAGCTAGGCAATTATTCCTCCTTGTGGTCAGTGGTGAAAATTATATGACTTCTGTGGAACTTTATTTTACATTTCTCAGACTGCTCTAGGTGAACCCTGTTTGCATACATAGGCTTCGCCATTTGCATTTCTCTTTTTAGGAAGCTGCCTTACGCTGAGTCAGACCATTGGGCCATCTAGTTCAGTACTGTCTACACAGGCTGGCAGGGTTCTCTTCCTGTCCTGCCTGGAGACTGAACCTGGGACCTTCTAGATGCTCTACCATTGAGCTACTATGGCTCTTCCCCATTTTTGCTTGTTTGTATAGTTGCAAATGATAGACACCCGGTCACCTACGAGCCTGTGTTTCTGACAGAGGACTTCCCTTTCTCCTTCAGCCATTAGATTGGTAATTATATACAAATAATGATCAGATTAGCAAACTGTATTGAAATGCTTGGCACCGTCTTTCAGCTGGATGGAATGTAAACAGCGGCGGGGCAGGCCTCACCAGGAGCACTTCACATTTTGATAGGAAACAAACAGGCAAAACCAATTCTCTGTTTCCTTGACCTTTGCTGCAATCTGCGTTTCTCTGCAATCTCGGAAGGACTCAAAGTGCTGCTCCTGTCTGCCTTGATTCACATGGCTGGTCTTGCAGGTGCTGATCTCAGTTATATTCTGTGGTGTAAGCAATGACTGCCTTTCACGACAGAAGGTTAAAACCCCAAAGGGAACATCTAGATCAGCCTTCACCAAGATGGTGCCCTCCAGCGTTTTGGACCACAACTCCCATCAGCCCCACCCAGCCAGTGCTAAATCACCTAAATTCTGAATAAATGGAGTTATTTCCCCTCTTTAATAATTATACGTGAAGCCCATGATAAATAACATTGAAAAAGCTCTACACTGTAATGGAAGGGAAAGGACCATAGCTCAGTGGTTGAGCATCTTTTTAAGGTGGCCAATGTGGTGCCCTCCAGATGCTATTTGACTACAGCTCTCATAAGCTTCAGTCAGCATGACTAATGGTCAGGGATATGGGAGTTGTAGTCCAGCAACATTTGGAGGGCACCACTTGCTTTAGGGCCTGTAGTAGCATAATAGTTTTGTTAGGACCAGGGGTGTAGCTGTCCAGGATCATGGGGTGGGCATTGGCATGTTACTTTTTTGGGAGCAGAGCCCCAGCCTGGTCCCTGTGTGTGAGCCAATCAGCATGAAAAGGGAATGTGTTAGGCAATGAGAAGAGTCCTTGCCCTTTTGTGCTGATTGAAGCCAATCAGAGTGAAAGGAGGTGAGTCAGCCACTGAGAAGACCTCAGTAGCTAACATACAGCTTCCCCTTTCATGCCGATTGGCTCCTAGGGACATCTGTTGTAGTGGAGTGTGGACTCGCAAGATGACAAGGAAAGCAAGGGAGATGAGGGAAGGTAGAATAGGGGCTGTGGCTGTGACTATCTTGGAGGGACCCTGCACTTCTGAATTTGCCATTACACTACTGATTAGCTCCTACTGATGGTCAGTGGAAATGAAAATGAAATGGACTGCCTTCAAGTCGATTCTGACTTATGGCGACCCTTTCAAAGGGTTTTCATGGTAAGCGGTATTCAGAGGGGGTTTACCATTGCTTAGCCTCAGAGGGAGGCAATTCTAAAGAGTAGGTGTGTGATGTCCTTCCCCGGTTCTCCCTGTCAGGTTCCCACCTGCTTGTGGCTACTGCCTTTCACTAGGCACCACCAGGGATACCACCAGTCCGGACCGTCTTTTATATGGTTTCTCACTCCGCTCTAGCACAGATCTCACTAGATCCCCCTGCTAGGCAACACCACCAGTCACACCCTATAACCAATACTCCCAGAGACTTTGCCTGAGTCTCTCTCTAGCTGGTTACTTTTGTGACTGCGTGCTTATGCTGTTCCCAACCCCCTTGTATCTTTATAGATAACGCATACAACTCTGGGTTGCTCTGGATACTTGAATTGTTATTATTCCTCCCTTCACCGCTGCCACCATTAGATACTGTTTCTGTTCAGCCTTGGTAATTACCTTGCCCTCCCTTCTGGTATGTATATCCCCCAGCCAAGGATCAGGCCTTTGGTAAACCAAGTAAGTATTTATTAAATATCAGAAATAACAAAATTAGTTTTAGAATGTTTCACAAGCGTATGGTTTCATCTATTCCTGTTTTGTACTTGACTTATTATTAATCAGAACTCCAACTCCCTCTTTCTCCACACTCCTGACCTCCACCCTCAAACACCTCTTTCTCCACACTCCCAACATCCACACCCAGATTCAACTGTCATTCTTCCATTTATACTCCCAGCCATTCAAACGCTCAGCCAATCATCCAGCATTCTACTGCTCATGTACTCCCCCCTCCTCTTTAACTCCACTTACCATATGTCTTCTATATAAACAGCACTTACCATATTTACACTATAAGCAGGAACATCACAAGGTGCCACTACATTAAAACATTGCCTATGTTGTGTGGAATGGACCTCCTGATAAGATGGTATCTGCAGGAGGGCCTCACCTGAACAGCACAGTGATCGACTGGGTATAGAAGCAGTAAGATGGTCTTTCACATATCCTACAGCTGAGCTGTATAGGATTTTGTACACCAAAACCAGCACCTTGAACGTAATCCATTTTAATACTCATAAGAAGAAAGCCAGTGGATCAGACCAGTGGTCCATTTACTCCAGCATCCTGTTTACCACAGTAGACAACGCCTCTTGAGTATTCCACAAGCAGAACAGGAAGGCAGCAGCCCTTTCTTACTATTGTTCCCCAGTAGTTGAGGTTTGGTGAAATATATTGCTGCTGAACCTTGTAGCCAGTGCAATGCTCAGCGGCGTCACTAGTGGGAGTGTGGGGTGGGGGGTGGACCTCCGGTGCGCACCCTCCCAGGGGCATGGACAAGGTGGCTGGGCTTGCGTGCATGCATGTTTGTGCGCACACTTGAGGCCAGCCACCCCGTCCATGCCCCTGGGAGGGCGCGCGCCGGAGGGGCACCCAGCCGGAGAAGGCCTGGGAACGCCGGCGTGCCTCCCTTGCCCCGCCGACGCTGCTCCCAGTCTCACCCGCCCACCCGCCTCCGAGGAGGAGTTGGAGCAGCCTTGCCGGGCAACGGCGCAGGGCCGGGCGGCTCTGGGTGTCACCCCCCTCATGGTGACACCCAGGTGCGGGCCACACCCTCCGCACCCCGGTAGTGATGCCCCTGGCAATGCTTATCCTCCATGAGTATGTCTAATCCCCTTTTAAAGATATCTAAGCTGGTGGCCATTGTTGCATCTTCTGGAGATGAATTGTGAGCATCTTTGTGTTGCATGACTTGAGCCCATGCTATTGTAGAACAATGCACCACTGGTGAAGCATCTTATAAGGCATTTACCATAAAAGATGCATTATGTCGTTAGTTGTTTCATCTGCAACACAGACAAGTCAAACATTTACTCTTATCCTTGTGTTAGTGGTCAAATGATGCCATGCAATTTTGAGAAGGGAAATGAAGCGTCCAAATTGGAGCAGAGTGTGACATCAGTAACAAACTGCTACTCATCTGAAATACTATAACAAAAATTGTCTATAGAGCATTGTGCACACTTTTAAAAAAGCAGGCATCTGGCTGCTAATTGCCACAAATATTAAAGCACATATTTTTGCTTCCTGTTTTACATCCCAAAGTGGTTGAAAGGAGAAGCAATGAGTCACTTGTCCAGTTAGTCACTTAATTTCAGTGAACTATGTTCAACCTTATATACTTAAAAAATGTTTACAGCAGGAAATCAAGTCATAGCAAGGACAATGCTTCATTAAGGAGGTATGCAAAGAATGCTGTAATTGTCTTTACAAAATTAGAGAAAACTAAAATGTTTCATTTTAAAATTAGTTCATATAACGATGCCACAGAAACCATTTCCACCTAGATTGTCTTTCTTTTTTTAACTTCACTGCCGGATGACACATTATAGAAATTAAACGGTGTTTTTTTTTTGCATAGGCACATGGTATTTTTACACTAGAAATCCACTAATATCCTTTATTGCTTTCTTCTTCTAAGGCATCTATATTGTTCCAGTGCTCAGTTTAAGAACATAAAATGCATGCTATATTCATTGTGTGAAAATATGTAGCCTCTGTTTAGCAATCATTTACCACTGAATTTAGATAATGAGAGTAAAACATGTCCTTTATCCAACCTTCATTTTGGAGGGGCCTGTGCATGTTGAATGGATATATCAGGAAGCATGAGTTTCTGGGTAATTTGATGATTGTTTTATTTTCTGCATGGTTTTTTTTGAACACCACTTAGAAATGCTAATGTTAAGCAGTATATAAATGTCTTAAATAAATAATATGTAAAGCAAGGTTCTGATATGCAAATTAAACTGGCATCATACCAGACCTGTTGTGTCTTAAGTATCTTCTGCTACTTTCTTTCATATAAAGGCATCTATTCTTAGCCTTGGCATCATAACAAATTATTGATTGATTTATTAAAATCCTTGCAAGGTAGCCTATTTTCATTGTCCAATTATTTTAATGTTTTTAGATGGAGATTATCTGCTTTCCAGATATGAGAACATCTTCTTAGCTTCAGGGGCACTATGCCCTGCTTCCTCAGGATTTTGGGAGCAAAAAATCAGATTGGAGAAATTTCTTAATTCCCCCCCCCCAGAGAATTTACCAGGTAGATACAAAGTAGCTCTCTCTCACACTCTCTCTTTAAAAAAAAAGAAGAAGGAAGCTTTGTTGGGGTTTCAGTTGGCAGCAGAGCTGCAATTCTCACGAGTTCTCTGGGAAGTAGGATTGCTTGTTAAACCACTCTGAGAATTGTAGGTCTGTGAAGAGGAGTCTCCTAATAACTCTCAGTGCCCTTAATAAACTACAGTTCCCATGATTCTTTGGAGGAAGCCATGGGTGTTTTAAGTGATATGATACTGCTTTAAATGTATAGTGCAGCTGGGGCATGAGACTGGCTCAATGAGAATGATGCTACAGCTTGGTAGAAAAAGATGACTATCCCCTCTTTCATAGGAAACAGTGTGCATGGATTTTTAGCCAAGCTTCCTTTGCTTCCTTTAGTGTAATCCTATTTAGTATCTTCTTCCCTCTTAGAAACTGAAGCAATAGCGTCATTTATAATCTGTTTTCCATTCTTTGAGCCTAATTCCAGGCATGGACTAGTTGCATGTAAGAGCTGCCAACCCCAGACGGGGAAGGCCCATCCCTGTGCATCCAGCCAGTTCAGTAGGGCTGAATGAGCATCAGTGTGAGTTTGCATCTTGATGTGCATATGTAGGCACTACATGCATAAATTCATACACACGCAGATTTTCCTGCATTGTGGCAAGTGGGTACTGTGATCCCATTTGTGTCTCTCCACACCTATAAAATCTCTGTGTATGCAAGACCACCTACTAACATTATCAGTGAAATTCTACGCCCATTTCCTTAGCATGGTGTTCAATAGGGCTTACCAGGGTCCGTGTGGAATTATTTGTTCTCTGGCCAGACTCTCTCTCTCTCTCTCTCTCATAGGGAGCCTTTCAGGTCTACATGCTGCCTCCTAACCACTAGGTCTTCGAAACTGATAGGGAAAATGCTTTCTTTTCCTAGTTAGAAGGTATGAGTGCAACTTGAGTAGGAAAGCTGTTTGTGCACTGTGTAAAGAAACATCTTTATGACATCCATGCCTTCTCTGCCTGCTGATTGGTACCTTCCCTGCACAGCTGCTATGGAAGTAACCACTACACAAAATATCTGGTGAGTGACACAGAGGTCAGGGTGGGTCCATGGGGGTATGTTGCTCCATTAACTTCTGTTGCTACATCTATTACATTGTTGACTCTGTTGCTGGTTGAGAAGATTGTGACTGTACACTAGGGATCACCAACATGGTGCCCTCCAGGTGCTGTTGAACTACAACTTCCAACTGACCATCTGGAGAGCACATTGGTTACCTCTGTAGTACACTAGCACTAGCTCTTAAGTAGCACCCAGCAGGGCTGTGCTCCGTGTTCGGCCAAGGCTCAAGGCCCAAGTCAGTTCAAGCTTCTTCAGAGGCATTTGGGCCTTGGCTGAGTCGGGTTCAGACAGCACAGCCACAGATCGCTACAGGTTGGGGTGGATGACCTAGAATAATTCGTGGCTGTTCAGAGATGGTGGCCACATCCACACCGTACATTTATTTCACTATTATTCCACTTTAAACAGTCATGGTTTCCCCCAAAGAATCCTGGGAGGTGTATTTTGTGCTGAGAGTTGTTAGGACACCCCTATTCTCCTCACAGACCCACAATTCCCACAGTCCCCTGGGAACAGGGGTTGATTATTAAACCACTTGGGGAATTATGGCTCTCTGAGGGGAATAGGGATGTTCTATCAACTCTCAGGACCCTTCAACAAACTACACTTCCCAGGATTCTTTGGGGGGAGCCATGACTGTTTAAAGTGGAATAATAGTGGAATAAATGTATGGTGTGAATGTGGCCGTTGTAGGGAACAGGAAGAAGAGATAGCCAGAGCAGGAAAACAAGGCAAAGACCTACCACAGATCCCCAGCTGTGTCTTCCAAGAGATGGTAGGCCCAGTTTCCTTCCTGCTGCTGCCCTGCCCTGAGCCCCTGTGACTTATTAGAGCAGTATTTGGATATAATTTATTAAGGAAAAAGTCACAAATCTTCCGCCCATTTATGTTAACCAGATTTGTCTACCTACCTGGATGTAAATTGTAAAATGGCTGCTCTTACGTCTCTCTCAGGTATTAAGAATTATACAAGCTGATGATGTTGGCGTCACTAGATTAGATTGTAATTCAGCGACATCATAGTATTCCAAACACTTTACTGAAAGACTAAATGCAATCTGATAAGCATCTGAACCATTCAAGTGACCAAGATAGGGTAGAATGACAGGCACACCAAAGAAATTGTGACAGAATTGGATTCAAGGGGGGAGAATTAATTTTGATAATTTCAGTATTACTACAGAGCAACTTGAACGGTATTTCTGGTTCAAAAATTCAAGCCTTAATAGCAGCTTTGCTCTTCCATTGTTTTCTTTGCTATTCTTGTTGATTTGGGAAAGTGCCTCCATTCTTCTGGAGGTCAGAACAAGTGGGTTAGTTGCATAATAAATCTTTTTTTTTTTTGGCAGATACGAAGTTCAGTGGATTGACTAGTAACCAAACATTGCATTTTAATATGCCAGATAACCTCTGAAATAATGAGTTCAAGCCAAGCAAGTCCCTAATTAAGAAATTAAAAGGGGAGAAGCTGAAGTTAGCCTAAATTTAGACTTTTGCCAGTACCTAATGGATAAAGGATGGATTTGTTTTCCATTTCACAGTATCACTTACTGGATGGTTTTGTTTAAAATTGTCTTATTAAAATTACCCAGTGTAGTAACACTGCCATGAAGCTGGAACCATGCCCTAATGTTTTGGCACATTTTAAGTTCAAGGCATCATATATTGTGTTGTGTTGGCCAATCGGCCAGTAGAAATAATCCCATTTTAAAAAATACTAGGGACATGCAGTCCAAGATTCCACTGTTTGTTTCAAATTTAAGAAATTCAGCCTCACAACTATATTTACTGACACTCTGGGTTTGGCCCCTCACATTAAAGCATATAATATCTTCTGTTCATAGGACTTGAGGGTCTTTTTCACAACCCAACAGACCTTTTGCTTAGGATTTAAATCACTATTGTCAGAATATTAACAGCAGCATCTTGTTACCTGTACTGAGCCACAGGGATGAGGTGGGTTATCAAATAAATATCTAGCCCTTCTTTAACAGAATATTTGCAAACATTCAATGACTTCACAGCTCAATCAATGCCAGGATGTGGGTGGCCCAGTCTTCTCACAGCCAATTGTCAGTGCCTTATAAAGGAAATCTTACATAAAAGTACAGATGGGCTTTACTTTTGGGTTTTTTTATGGTCATTGATCCCCTCCTTTTATTTAGTATGCTGGCAGAGTCTTCTTCCAGTTCCCACACTTGAGCATCAGGAGCAGACAATAGGAGCCATTTCCTCAAGGCTCCTTCCTCCAGAAGCACTGGGGAACTAGAATGCCTTTTATATCTGCCCTTGAGAGGTAGTAGTAGTATACTCTCACTATAGCAGGGGTGAGAAACCTTTGGCTCTCCAGAGATTGTTGGATCCCAATTCCCATCAGCCCAGGTCAACATGCCTAATGGGCAGAAACGTAGTCTGGGCACCATCAGAAGTGGGTCACTCATCCTACATCCCAGGAGAGTGCTAGGGTGGAGCATTGCTGTCACTTTGGCTGCAGGGGTAAGTTAGTTTGTTGGCCTTCCAGAAGCTAAGACAATTTCCTTAGCTTTGTGCCTACTGCCTCCTCCCCAGTACTCAGGACACACAGGTAGGCTTCTGTCCAAGAGAATGCCTCCCCTTCCCCACAATGGCAGCACTTAATCAGATCCTTGGCAGCTACCTGGTCTTGCTGCTGTGCATTGAGGGCAAGCAATGGCTAAGTTTCCGTTGAGTGGCTTAAGCATTGCTATAAGTGTACCTTCAAGTGCCAAAAACAAGATCTTACATCTTTGCTCAGTCAGAATGCAACTGACGCTTAATTTGACGCTTAATTTAATATATGACGCTTAATTTAATCTTTCAGAGATAGCCTTTATTCAGATAAGGAATCTTTCTGGGAAGTCAGCTGTACAGCAGAAATGTTCATTTGAACTGGAAGATGCTTAGCGAAAATGTAGTTTACAGAACCGCTTAAAACAGTAAGCAAATATTGAGAGCTGGCAGCAGTTACAACTGATTAACCTCTTCTATATAACAATAATAAGAAAAACCCTAGAGGAACATCTAACAGCAGCCTTTCTTTGTGAAAGGGAAGGCATTTATTGAACTATAAAATTACTCCAAAAGGCAAGGCTTGATCTTTAATGTTGCAGCTCATTTCAAACATTCCTTTTAATGAATTCCACATACAGCAATTTCCTAGAGGTATGAACACCCCAAATCTCCTCTCTAAATATAGGGAAGTTTGTAACAGGTTCAATTGGAGACATCAAAAACATTTTAAATAGACACCACAAGATGCATGAGTAGTTTAAAGGTCAAATTTATTAGGAGATTAAGAGATGTATTATACATGGACTATAAATACAGCACAGCTGACTTTATTCACAGTCAGACGCACAGACAGCCAATGCCAACCTATTTTGTGGACACCCTTGTTCTTTTGTTCCAAGAAAAGTTTGCACCATAAGACTTGGATTTAGGTTTTGGAATCCTCCGCTCTTGAACATCATAGCTCCAGCCTAGGAAAAAACATGTCGAGAATTCTAAACAATACACATACAACCGTTAATACGGAGCAAGTGCAACACAAACAAATGCAACTTCAAGCTTTTAAGAGCTAACAAAAAAGAAATAACCAACATATTTGATATACTATATGTAATTACTAGGTTATTCTTTTGTAAAAGGCAGTGACCAATAATCCTTTAAGACAAATATGCCTTAAATGTGACCTACACCTGTTCCCAGGTTTGTCAGATCTCAGGCACTGCGTGTTCCAACTTTCGCCGCTCTTGCTGATAGACCAGCACCAACAGTTGACAAATGAAGTCCTGTAATCTTATGCATCTACACCTCTCTCTCTGATGTCAGGCCAAGTTTTGAAAAATATGCATGGTAGCAGGGTACTGCAATGCCACAAGGAAGCAAAATGAACAAGGAGGTGAGCTTAGGAGAATTTATTAAGTGGCCTTCTCACCAGCATCAGCTGCTTAGCAGGCAGGGACACTACCAATTCTTCCACTGCTTCAAATTATATAAAAAATATGCAATCAAAGGGCACTTATCTTTTAAACGGGTGTCCCTCTCAGTAAGCCTTATTCCAATTCTATCCCTCATATTAAGCAAGCTGGAGTTGTATAGGATAATGATGTAGGGGTGGAAGTACTGACCACAGAAGAGAAAGGGGAGTCAATCACTGATAGAGAGGGTTAAATGAAGGGTAGATCTCGATAGCAGGCTATTCAAACACTCAGTAAAAGTGTAATGAGGACAACCTCTGTCTAATCAGGTTCTAAAGGCTACCAGGAGTAGAAGAGAATAAGAGGGAGTGACGCTTCCTTCATTCTAGTCTCATGCATATAAACCAGGGTCCAAAGAATTATGCATCTACTTCTATGTGCCCAAGTGGGCTTTAGACCTTGGTTTCTGGACAACTGCTGCCATGGGGAAAGACCCCTGAGGTGGAGTTAAGTATTTCAGATGCAGTTGGCAATAAGGCATGGAGGATGATTTTCTGTTCAAAGAATAAAAGTCAGAAATTCTACCGAACAACTACAGTGGTTATGTGACGTCCAATTATATTATTCTATGAAGGATATAGCAAATCTGCCACAACCAAGTTTATGAGCTGGACTGAGCTACTTTGAGCTACTTGAAATTTTTTAGAAAAAATATTTGGCACATGATCCCAACAGTCCCCTACATATGTGTAGAGCTGTGACTCAGTGGCAGAGCACCTGCTTTGCATGCAGAGGGTCCTAGGTTCAGTCCCCGGCATCTCCAAGCAAGGCTGGGAAGGACTCCTACCTGAAACTCCCAAGAGCCACTGCTAGTCAGTGTAGACTGTTCTGAACTAGATGGATCAGTGGTCTGACTTGGTATAAGGAAGCTTCCTATATTCCATGAAGGGCATGAAGCCCTCCTACAAGTACAACACTCCATATGCAGGAAATGGTGGGGGAGGAGGAGGCCTGATAAGAAGCTGAGCAGAGGAGCAGGTAGGTGGAGGACTAGATCATGCCTTTACTGATTATCCTGTTCTAATATTTCACCCAATATAAGCCTTAAGATAGAATGAATTAAAAATGTTTTTTTTAAAATACGCATTGAAAAGTAATACAGAAAGCAAAAAAAAAAAGTCCAGATGGATTCACTAGATGTATTTATTTTAAAAAATAATGTTCTGTAATAGGGCCTTTCAAAATAAAGCCTCCCCCACACACACAATCCAGTCCCATTGGTCCATTAATTGACCATCTCTGCTTTTCATCCATTTATTTATTAAATTTATATCCTGTCCTTCCTCCTAGGAGGAGCTCAGGGCAGCATCCACCCCTGCAGGCCAGGTGCCAGATGACTCAGCTGTACTACACATATCATAGAAAACCCACAATAAAGCCCTGACTTGTAAAAGCTGATCAGCTTATTGTATCTCTTCCTCTCAGGTCAATTTCACATGTCTAATTTGCTCCAAATCAGGCTGAAAAGGAGTGGCAGTATCAGCCATTTCAAATGTCCTTTTATATATCCAGAATCTCTTTGGAACTGAGTCTGGATAATGGCTATGCATTCAGTGTTCCCTGCATATCTAGAGATGTGGCCTGGAAAAAACCCGGAAAAATTCAGGAAAAAAACCATTCCCCCCCCCCAAGCCTTTGTTTTTTTTCTGAAAAATTGAAAAAATTGAAAAAAATGAAGAAAAATGGATTATGGAATGTTTTATTTTAGCATGATGAATAAAATGTTCCATTGAATCTTGGTGTCCCCCTTTTTCTCAGTTCTTTTTATGGGAATGGATGCTTTATGTCTGTCACTGTGGAGGACTAGCAGAGACAAATATTTTTCTTTGTTATTAATGTTGATGGTTTCTTCTTTTTTTAAATTGTTTTTTGCCTGCTCCTCATAAACTGCCAAAATGAAAGAGGTTCCTTACAGTTCAGGTGTTTCTTACAGTTCAGGATCTTGTAGTTCCATTTGTTAAAAAAAAGTAAAAATTTTAAAAAATAAATTCAATTTGTAATAATAATTTGAATAAAATATACTTTTAATATACCAAATGTGATAATTTTATGCCAAACCAACTTATACATAGTTACATTTGATGTTCTTGAAGTAACAAAGTGACTTTCCATCTGTGAAAGTGCTAATATTGCATTTTTTCAATTTTTCTGAAAATTTCCATTTTTTCTGGAAAAAAACAGGTTTTTTTCCATGGCTTCAAAATTTCACATCTCTATGCACATCATAGGAGCAACTGCTCTCCCCTGGTGCCACAAATATTTAACAAAATGGCACAGACCAACTCCCTCTTATCCCTTAAGGCAGCCTTTCCCAACCAGTGTGCCTCCAGATGTTGTTGGACTACAACTCCCATCAGCCTCAGCCAGCATTGCCAATGGTCAGGAAAGATGGGAATTGTGGTCCAACAATATCTGGAGGCACACTGGTTGGGAAAGGCTGCCTTAAGGGGTTCTTAACCTGTGGTCCATGGACCCCTTTCTGTCTAGGGGATCCATGGATGAGCTTCAGGGAGTCCATGAACCAGGCACAAAAAAATATTAGTTTCTGATGCAATAAAATAAATTTTATTTATTTGTTTGTTGGGGTCCATAGCTTTCACCAGCTTCTCAAAGGGGTCTGTGACCCAAAAAAGGTAAAGAACCACTGCCTTAGACTGTCATGCCAAGTAGGCATGAATAAGCTTCCACTTGCCCTTGGGAGCCCCTGAGACCAAGAAGGGATGAGCAGAAATGCTCTGTGCACACACATAGGGTCATGCCCTACGAACAGAAAAGGTGTTGCAGCTTCCAGGGTAAGGAGACATCTTTTAGCAATACCTTCAGCATAATTCATTTCTGGGAATAGTTTTAAGGAAATTTTAACCTGAAGTTAAAATACACTAAGTAGGAAGGTAATAGACTGGCTTGGGTTCTACACACTAGCCTTCATCCCTCTAGAGACAAGTTCAACTTTTGACTCTAGAGTTTGAGAGTGAAAGTGAGTTTAATGGCTCCTTATTTCTCCCAGTGTTATAAACTAGCACATAATTTGGCATTCTTGCCAAGCAGATCCAATCTCTGTACTCAGGAGACCTAGTCATAGAATTAGTGAAACTTGTAGGCTGAGATAAAGGTGCCCTGGCACCGGCATATGGGAAAACTTGTACCTCACCCACATTACACTGGGCTTCAGGCCAACACTCTTGGTTCCTCACTTTAGTGAGTACTAAGTTTCTTGTCAAATATTTGCAGAAAATGGATAGATAAAAGGACTGAATTTTTTTATGCCAATGCTTAAGGGCCTGTGAATGCTTATGAGAAGTCCTCCTCCTCAAAAACCCTCAGACTAATAAGATGCTAAGGAAGACTGACACATTCAAAATGTGTTTCGGTTCAGCTAGGAAGATTGCTAGTTCAACACTTTCCCTCCTGCATAAATAGAGCCAGATGATTCTGGATGTGCTTGATGCAAGTGGAGTACAGCATCTGAGTATCTCACTAAGAGCACCAAATAATATTTATCACAAATGCTTATTGAGCATAAGTGCTAGCAGAGGCGAGTGTCTTAAAAAATGGTTCTTTGGTGCTAAACGTATTTCTCTGAAGCAATCTGCACTGGACTAGAATGAAATTTGCTGTTAAGCAAATGCATTGAAATATCAGGATGCCAGCTTTCCATCTGACATATGAACATAGGAAGCTGCCTTATCCTGAGTAAGAACTACTGATCCATCTATCTCAGTACTATCTACACAGATTGGCAGTGGCTCTCTAGGGTTTCAGGCAGGGGACATGTTGGGGATTGAATCTGGGACCAGCTGCATGCAAAGCAGATGCTCTACCACTGAGTGATGGCTCTTCCCCTGAGAAATAGTAAAGGTAAGTGCATGTGAATTAGTGCCTCCACCATCTTTGAACCATGACAAGCTACTGTGCTTTAAGCCGCAGAGCTTGGGCCAAACCTTTAAAAACAGACGAGTCAGTATGCAAATGTATATTTCAATCGTTTTTTCCAAATTCAAATTTCTACCAAGAACAAAGAATTTAGCCTCATGGTCTCTGTAAAATCAATTGTGTTCCTTCACCTCTAAAGACAGTGGATAGTCCAAGGTATCCAAGGCCATGCAGCAAAATACAGGGGAGATGTTACGCAATTTACCTTCCACAAATCCTGAATGCTTCCTGTGGAATGGGGGACTCAAATAAACAACTCTTAAGATATACATTTGCTTCTGGCTGTGTCAGCAAAGTTGCACAGTAATGTGACACAGCCTCTTGGTCAGTCATGGCAAACCTCGGTCACTGGGGAAGAAGTAGCCTGGAACAGCAAAAGCCAGGAATCAAGGCAGCACCTCAATCAGGCATTAGCATTCAAGGCTGGGTGCATGATGGAAAAACCTGCCTGGAGTGTTTGCGGCATACTCCGTGGGAGGGGGAAGAAGGTGGGCCTCCTCTCTCTCTGCAAAAGGAAGGTTGAGGGTGACAGAAGGGAAGGGTAGTCAGGAAGCTAAGAATAGAGGGGGTCAAAGAGAAAAGCAGTGATTCCAACAGAGAACCTAAGAACGGTTTTTACGATCTGCCAGATCGAGGGGTAAACCAGGCTCCCACTTCAGATGAAAAGAGAGATGATGTTTGAATTATCCTATTTCAGTACCATGCACATCAAGCCTGCTGAGTGGGGAGCAGCTCCTGGCATAGGCTACTGATGTCACCACCTATGCCACGCATTGCTATTCACATTCCTGAAACAGCAGCCCCATCCCACCCACCCCATCTCGTGGCGCCTTCTGATAGACAATGGACCCCCCCCATTCAGCGGCAGAAGCAGGGCTCTGGAGTCAGAGTCGGAGTCGTGGAGTCGGAAGCGATTTTGGGTGGAGTTGGAGTCAGTAGAAATGTACTGACTCCGACTCCAAAATAAATTTTGATTGACAAATTTTTTAAAATATAAATTCAAAATGTCAAAGAAGCTTCCCATGAAGTCAGCTGTAGTTGAGCATTTCACCATAGCTCAAGATGGAAAACATTTTGTGTGTCAGTGTATGACACAGGACCCAGATGAAGACAAATGCTGTGATGCCAAGATCAGTGCATATTCCCGCAGCGATAAAAATGCTCCTATGAGAGCTTCCAATTTAAAAAGACATTTACAGCCCTTTCCAGGGCTGTGGAGTTGGAAGCAATTTTGGGTGGAGTCGGAGTCGGACAGTAGAAAAATAGAGGAGTCGGAGTTGGAGTCGAAGGTTTGGCGTACCGACTCCACAGCCCTGGGCAGAAGCTGGTAGTCTGCCAGCAAAGCACTGCACATACCGTTTTTTTCAGCAAAGGCAATAGCATCTTCTTTTGTAGAGAAGGTTAGAAATACATTGGATAGAGGATCTGCCCTGTAAGAAATTAGTTCAGTTATTTCTTTACTTAAAACATTTTTATACCACCCCCCATCATATTAGATTTTAACATGGTAAACAGCATCACGCATACAAAAACAAGGTTTATTTCACACGCACTAAAACTTTCATAATTACATGCTTTAAGATGCCTTGGAAGATAAGAATGGTTTTCTCAGGCACCTAAATGATAGCAGTATTCATGAGAGGCCATTCCATAACTGGGGTGCCACCGCTGAGAATGCCCTCTCCTTTATGGATGGTCTTTGTACTGCTACATGGAGAAGAGCCCTGGTAGAGAATCTTAAAGAACAGGCATGTTGATATGGGATCAGGAGCTCCTTAAGGTATTTAGGTCCCAAGCCATTAGAGCTTCAACGACTAAGAACTAGCACCCTGAATGTGGCCTGGAAGGGAGTGATATGGGTGAACTGGGCTCCACCACTCAAAATTAAGGTGGCAGAATTCTATACTAAGTGAAACTTCCAAGCTGCCTTCGAGTATAACACACTAGAGTAATCCAACTGGGAGGTTCCCAGAGCATGGATCACTGTGGCCAAACTCTCTCAGTCCAGAAATGGCCACACTGGTGTAACACACTCTATACTACAGAGGCCATTTGGGCCTCTAGTGACAGTGCTGGATCTAACCTGCTTTCTCAGGGCCAATACAACTGCATTCAGAATAGACTGAACGCCATCTCCCAGGACATAAGAACTATCTCACAGCATCTCTCTCTTGTCAGGATTCAGCTTCACTTTACTGGCCCTCATCCAGCTCATTACTGAGCTCAGGCACTGGTTCAGCAGTTCCATAGTCTCACCCAACTCAGGTGACAAGGAGAAACAGAGCTGAGCATCCTCAACATACCGAGATCCACAGGGCAGGTCCTTCTTCTTATTCTATCCCCAAGTGAGGCTTCTACCTCAATGACTCATGAGTGGCACCCAGTGGTGGCTCCCCAGCAATGAAATACTCTTCCCCTGGATAAAATGCTGGGTACCAACCTTGGTTAGTTTCCAGTGGGAGCTACAGCCTCACCTCTTCTGTCAGACTTTTAATGGGATAGGAATATGACTGTTGGCCAACTGATACTTGTGTTGAGAAGGAACAGGTGGATTATTCACTTGTTTTGTATTATTTTAATTGTTTCCATGTTACTGTGCTAATGTTTTCATTTTTTTAATGTAACCTGCTCTGTGATCATTTATTTGATGAAGGGTGGGACAAAATCAACATAGATAAATTCAAATCCCTAGATGACCTCACCCAGCAGCTTCATACAACATTGGGGGGGCCAGATGGGATGGAACGTTGTGGGACTCGCAGCACAAATGCCAAGGGGTTGAGTAGGTCCCCCAAACGTTTGAAAATACAAAATGCAGTGTCAAGCAGCCTTAATTATATTCTAAAAGAATTCTTTATAACCAAAACATTTAATCGCTGCCCAAGTATTTCTACTTGAGGCATGATTCAGGTTTTCTGCATCCAGCTTCTTGTTCTACAAGCGCCCCAAATAGCTGGGGGTGGGGATTCATTCTGTGCATTCAGTAAATTAAAAGGAGAAAACAATGGAAGACAATCTACTTTTTCTACTTGCATTCTGATTTCATATTTCTAAAGAGGAGAAGGCTGAACCACAAAAGTGGCAAGAATTCTTAGCCTTTCACTTTCTGAGTTAGCCAAACATCCAGCCCACAGCCCAGCCCAAAATGCTAAACGTGTTCAGTACATACTTTTTCAGAATGTATCTTTCATGAATACCACCACCACCACCACCACAATAATTAAAATAGAACTTTCAGTGATACCAACAGAAACATTATGAATTCTCAGAATTTATGAGAATACATACCTCCATTACATGGCCTCTTGAATTTACATAAAAATTCATCCCAAGGTTGCAAAGGAAAACAAGACTCTTTTGCTGAGGATACTGGACACAGTTGCCTCATTGCTAAAATGCCAGTTTGGTATGCAATAAGTAGATGCTTACAGAATCATCAGCATCTCCTTTAGAGAGATACTTAACTAACTTTCTAACTTTAGAAAGCAAGGAGACAGATTATATGTGAAGACTAACTGTGAACAAGATTTGTTTCTTTTATTGTGCCTTTTAACACAGAATTTAACAAGCCATAACACTATGGAGATGCGGCCACAAACTATCATATTACAAACATACATCAACTCTTTTTTTTGAGGTCAGTCAGTATTAAATTATGTGGAGAAGGAAACCGAAGGTATTTTCCAGCCTCTCGTAGCCTGCCTTGGGTGACAGCAATCTAAATATCCTACTCAACATATTTAGAACAGCAGAATGAACATTGGTTCTACTAGCTTAACTTTATTTCATGCTCACTGAAACACACTTATTGTAACGGTTAGTGAAATCCAAGTTTACTCAATTACTGAGATCCCTTCTCAAATATGCAGAGATCCCACAAAAATCTAGTTTCAGAATGAATTTGACATTGTAATAATACTTAATATTTGTTTATTACTGCATTTCTATCCCACCATTCCTCCAAAGTGGCATACGCTGTTCTCCCCCTTCACATTTTATCCTCACAACGATCCTGTGAGGTAAGTTAGACCAAGATACTGTGACTGGCCCATCCAAGTGAGCTTCATGGCTCAGTGTGGACCTGAATTCTAGTCTCCCAATGAGTATTGCAAGTATAATGCTTTGTAATGTTTAAATTGCTATTGGAGGTCACTGATTCATAGGGTTGTCTTAAGCCATAATTGACTTGAAGGCACATAACAGTAAGTGTTTAAATAACTTCACGTACATCATTTTAGCAATCCTTTCAACCATTACATAGAGCCAATGTTATTATGTCCATTTTACATATGGGGGACTAAGGCTGAGAGCTTGTGGCTTGCCTCTATACATAAGCATGAAGTACTGGAAAGGCTCCAACTGGCTTGATTAATTTAAACTAACACGAGCTAAAAAAAGAGTTGACCTGAGCATGGGCCTTGGGAGTTAGAATCTTAACATCTCCCAAGGTCCCATTTAAACAACCACATCAATGGCAGCCAGAAGAACTGTGATATTTGTCTACCAAGCCCCACTTCAGTATCGGCCAGTGGCATCTACAGAGGCAAAGAAGACAGACAGGAGAGAGACTGAAGTGAAGGGGATTCCTAGATTTAAAAGATCAGAGAATAAAGTTCAGTAGGACTCACAATCTGCCCACGATGAGCATGACCAGCTGTTTTATACTTACGAAGACGCCCAACCCATCAGTGGGTTTTCCCAACGCTCCCTTGTGTCAAATTCTATCTTCCATTTTTTTGTGTTGTTAACACCAGCTTGCATGGCATTACGGGCTGGAACAAAAATGTGAACTTTTCTAGTTTTAATATGCTCCTCTGGTACACCTGTTAAAGGTGAAATGTCCTACAAAAAAAAAAAGATCAGTTTAAGAAAGCACACTACTTTACTCTTGTTGCAAGAAGTGATTTCCATAGAAAGAATGATATGCATAATAAAGAAGAAAGAGGTTTAACATCTATGAATTATACAGACTCTTCAAAACTAACCTGCATGAAAACACACTATTTTGAGACTCTTTGGTAGTCTCTCTAGTGTTTTATTTGAATCCCAATATTCAAAAACACAAAAGTGAAGGAGGGTTTAGACCTCATGGTTACAGAGATGGACTTGATTGGTCTGCTGTAAACATTTTTCCTGTGGACTTGTCCTGTCCTGTGGACTTGTCATATTGGCCCCAGTTATTACAGGGCAGTAGAAAGTGGTGTATGTGGAGGAATAAGATTTCAGCTTGACAAACTTTGGTTTCATGGACAGTTTGGGATGCTATTCTAAGGATTCTGAAGACTCTGATAAAGGGAGACTTAAAAGCACAACCAGTTATAAATTTTAAGACAATCTGGTTGAAATCTAAAGACTTGATGTGTGCACACTCAAGCACTTCCATGTATACACCAGAACTATCCTCTTACAACTGTAGTTTCCTGTGCAGCATCAGAGGCTACTTCAAAGGGGTCCCCGACTTTCAGGAGTGGCTTTGGAGGCCATGAATGGTGCTACAAGAGGAGCAGAAACCTTCAGGCAGTCTGCAGTATACATATAGCCCTTTTGGATCTAGGCCATTGTTGGGTGAAGCTCACCAAGTTTAAAATGTCATCCGTCTTGCTCTTGCTACAAAGCAGCACTGCAGGAAAGGGGGTGCTTCCCATGTTACTTTTTTTTTTTAATGAGTCACATTTCCTTTTACAAAAAATGAAATTGTATGGTCACCCAATATTATTATTCCTGTTTAAACAGACCCACATAATGGAGAACTGAAAAGCCAATATTGTGGAAACTTCCTGTAAGCAATATTGCACAAATTCTGTTAATAATAAGGGGAGAAACACAGGAGGAAGACTGGACCGGTAGGATGGCAATGGGGAAAGAGGGCTTTTGGCTGCAGGATGCAAGGAGTGGGCCAAATCTAAGAAACAGGAAAGTGTTCTCCCTATCCTTCATGCTACAGGCTCCCCACCCCATGTCTTACTTTCTCATGCCCTTTACCCAACTGTATGCGAGATCCTTATGGACAGAGAATTGTCTCTTTACACTTGTACAATACTATTATAGCCATCTCAAGCCCTTGAGATTGGGTCAAACTATGAAAGTAAACTGTATGGAAAGCCTCTCTGCAATTCTTTAGAATTTGCACAGTAATCCTAATCCTTTAACAGCTGTTAACAAAAAGAAGTGTAGATCATCAAATACTGCCTCCAGAAGCTACCACATTAAGCTAGCAGAAGTAACTCAAAACTGCCGCCTACTTAGATGCGTGCATGTACAATGCCAATGGGAGAGGCTTGGACTCTCTTCCGTTGCCTTTCTCCAGAAACAAAAGGCTGATCTGGTACAGGTCCAACTACAGGCAGACAGAACTAATCCAAACCAGTGATGACATGACTTAAATTTGAGGAGGCAAACAAGTTTAAATAGCACATTAGGATTTTTAAAATAAGCCTCAAGCTACCAACTTCAGAGTCTCTTCTGTCACAGAGTTTAAAAGCTCTTCATATTCTCACCAGACCATCCTTAGAAAGAAAGAAAGAAAGAAAGAAAGAAAGAAAGAAAGAAAGAAAGAAAGAAGGCACATCTTCCATGCCCCTCCCCTTTTTTGTTTCACTTTATAAGATCAGTCACAACTGCCAAGTGTGAAATGTTTGTCTTGCATTAGAACTAAGGGGGGGGGGGAAACCCACAGGAAATTACAACAACGCATAAAAGCTGAGCTCAGACTACTTAAAGCAAACTGTCAAAATATTTTAACAATTTAATCATAAATGTTTTCTTTGAGCCCAAGTAGCGTTTATGTTCAATACCAGTCTAGTCAAAATATGAAGACACACCAATTATTAGTCAAAATGTTGCAACACCTAAAACTACATTATCTCCTGACAGATTGGCATTTGACTGCTAAAAAAGAAATATCTGAAAGGTTGTTGGATTGGGCAACCAATTGTCATGCTTCACACAATGTGTTTCACCTGCAGTAAAAATAAGGTGAGGCTCAATTGTTCCAGCTTGTCTGTTTATAGACATCAACTAGCAATATATCTGCTTTCATGCAAACATAGCCTCGGATTAGGGCACGTATAAGAGAAGAAGAAAAAACCCTTCACATATCACTGACTGAAAAACTCCAGTTCTCACCGACTTCTAAAAAGTACAGCATTCAATATATATAAGACATAGAAAACATTAAGGAAAAATAAAAATGTAAAATTAATCTTAGGGCGTGTATTACATATATTCAAATGAGAGAATTCAAGAAGCAATACATGGACATTTTTCAGTTTCTGTATTTTGCTGCATTTAAAAAATGACTTTTCATTATATTATATTATTTTTTCCCAATAATTTTCTTCATAGGAATCCTATTGTTCCATTATGTGGTGTGGCCAACAGGGCTGTGGAGTCGGTATGTCAAACCTTCGACTCCCAACTCCTTTATTTTTCTACTGTCTGACTCCGACTCTGACTCCTTCGTAAATGGCAAATGTATATTAATTTTTCTACTGTCTGACTCCTTCATAAATGGCAAATGTATATTAATGTATTAATATTAATATATTAATTTTATTTTGAAGTCAGAGTCAGTACATTTCTACCGACTCCGACTCCACCCAAGATTGCTTCTGACTCCAACTCCATGACTCCGACTCCACAGCCCTGGTGGCCAATACCTCACACTCTATAGCTGTGATCCTATGTGCTTATAGCAGCAGTCCACAGAACACCTTTGGAAGAAGGAAGTAAGACTAGTACAACAGTACCAGCAATGCTACAAGCATTCCTGAAAACTGTCAGTGTCCACCAATCATAGGGCTGCTCTCAACACTGCTTCCCCAACCACCAATCAGCACTGGGCAAACACTTAATGAATCCATGACATCACCCGATGTGGTATCCAGACAATTTCTATGATGCTGTAGATGTTTGTATTTGCTATCTCTGCAAGAGGAACCATCTTTTTGGTTAGAGAGAGGGATGGGCGCCATATGCATACCTTTCGTATTTCTATTTTTATAGGATACTGTTTTGTTTTTTTAATGTTGTATTTCTCTATACCACTTAGAAACATTTAAATATTAAGGAGTTTAGAGACACTTAAAAAAATAAATATACAGAAGAAAGCATGCACATTAAAGTAGCAAGCTCACAGAAGGCAAAGGGTTGTATTCAATTAGGGTTGTACTGAATTAAGTCCTACTCAGAAAAGACTCACTGAAATTAATGAACCTAGGTTAATCATGGCTATTAACTTCAATGGTTCTACTCTGAGTAGGACTAGCATTGAATACCATCCAGAATCATAAGTTACCCAGCTCACTGGGAAAAAGGCAATCCAAGAAGATCAACAATCCCACCCTGGAAAATGCACATGTGCCTCCACAAGCAAAAGGCCACTGTGCCTTGTTGGCAACAAGAATTTTGGATGGAAAAGAGAGAGGAAGAAGAAACAACATTCCACTCTCCTCCCATCCCCAAGGGATGGCAGACATCGCATCCAGAGATCCCAGCACACAGGTCACAGTGCATATGCATAGTGTGAGTGACTGAGATTCTGGGTCCTATTCGCTCAGATTCTCTTTTCCATTCCAAGCGACACACAGCCATCAAGAGCAGCCTGGGGAAGACAATATGGCCATTGTCCTTTGCAGCATATGTTGGGAGTTTGTTGGCAGCAGAGGTGCCCTACTGCAACATAGATGCTTACCTTGTCCTCTACATGCTTATCAAGTATGGGAGACTTGTTTAACCAGTTCACAGTTACAATAATTGCAGAGGGGTGAGGGTCACTGTGGCCACGTGTCCCTGCTCTTTGCACATCTGTTTCTTCCCCAGTACTACAAAGAATCCAAGAGGGGGTTGCTGGGGCTATGTGGGCTTGCTGTGTTTTTTGGGGGGTGGGGCGGCGCAGAGGTAGAACTCTAAAACTCATTATTTTTTAAAATGTAAAAATACAGCATCCCCCAAAGTAATGGTGCAGATTTGTTAGCATTTATTTCTTCTCCCACGCCCTGATTTTCCATCCTTCCCTAAGGACCACTGGTTTTATTTTATCAGTCTGAGGTTTTATATTATATACAGTACAATGGGTGATATCCAACTAAGTCATACCCATTGAAACAGATGAACTTAAGTCCATTGATTGAAACGGGCCTATTCCAAGTATGACATAGTTGGATATCAATCAATAAATTTCACTCAGCGTCCAAAATTGATCTCTGGTTCTGTCTGAAACTGCCCTGCCCTCTTTCACAAAATCTATTGCTCTTGTGAATGACCAAGCTATAGCTTTTCAAAACATGTTCTACCTGTCAAATCACCTTCCCAAGTTTGTTGTTGTAATATTTGTTCAAATTGCCCTACGATTTTTTTTCTGCCCACATTCTATTTTACTTTCTTCTATACTGTTGAAAAATGTACAAAGACACCAGGACTATGCATGTCCCAGACGTGTGGACATACATAGTCCTGATGGCCTTCTATTTTTTTTTTAAGAAGAAAAATTAAGTAATATTACAGATGACAGTTGGACTCAAATGGAATATAGCTCCTGGGGTTTTCCAAGTGGAATGCTCACTTCACCACTTACATTCCACTCACGCTTCTCTTTTCTACTGCCCCCTCCCCACAGTGTACCAATGTGGAGCAGAATAATCTTGCTTCATTGATTGCCTTCTGTTCAGCCTATCCCACCTCCAAATGCATTTTGAAGCTAAGCCAATTGCTCACTTTTGTTCCTATTCCATGATTACCCCCTCCTTCCCCAGCTGTGTTTCCTCCTTGCTCCTCTTGCTCCTCCTCAAAATCCTCCAACTGTGCATGCACAGCTCTATTTTTCCTGTTTTTAGCTCCCCACATTTTTTTTCAGGCACTGTCAGCTTCTCCCCACTCCCCCAGAACTAAAATGATTTTGCTTTTTATATCTGAACAGTTTCCCTAGCCTTGCTTTTCACTCAGCTCATTTGCATGCAGAAACACTACTTATGAAACTAGGTAGCATGATAATATAAACTTACACCCAATCTCTAAAATTTACAAAATATTGTCAGGTTTATAGGAATTTTCTGTCTCAGTTTCTGCATTACACCACTCATGGCAATTTTGCAGATTGGGGAATCCTCCATAAAAGTGTCAATTTTTTAAAGATACTTGAACCAATAAATCTGCATCATTTTGTCAACTGCAATTCAGAAGATACAATTATACGTGACACACAATCTCCTCTATGGGAAAAGCATGCCATGGAGACCTTCCATGTAGCAAAGTGGTAGGGGTTGCCAAACACGCACTGGCCTTTAGATGACCACTACAAGTCACTGCTAGATGTTCCTCCCAGGGACCTTCCTTGAGCCAAAAGTGCAAGTACAGACTCGCATATATGGAACTCTGGATTACAGTCTGTGGGTTGTTGTAACCAATGGTGGCTTCATGCTAGCAGAAAGTGCTTGCTTGCGGCAAGGCACCCTTCCTATCTTCTACAGCCCTCTGTGTCAAATATCACATACTCTTCCAGAAGGTCCCCCAAGCCTTTATAGCAAGACTGGAGAAGCAGAAGACTGAAGGGATTGGGAGGAAATTGATGAAAATTACATGTCTTGCGTAAGCAGAAGTATTTTCCATTAGCATACAGTTGCACATATGTTTTTGTTCTCTACACTCTCATAATATAAAGTAACCATGACTTTGTCTCTCACACACACGAGCTTCAGAGCAACAGTGAATCATCCTTTCTCCCAACACCACCCTCAAGTAGAATCTCTGTTGGTTTTGAGTACATGGAAGCATGTGCTCTTGATAGAGACTAACTGTTGTTTGTAGGACTTGCAAAAGTGTGAGTCACAAAAGAAGTCTAAGGAGCACTGGAGAGAATCCCCTGCATGACTCAAATGGAGGACAGAATTCAGTCCCTCCTCTCCCCAGAAATGGATGACAAAAATAGGTCACAAGAAGAGGATCTTCCTACTTGAAAGCAGCATATCAGAGATGAGATCTTATTTACTACGGGAAGGTAAACATTAAAGAAAGTTACACTGTATCTTAGATGTGAAGTGTCAAGTCTCTTTTTGTCTTTCCCCCTCAAGTCAATCCAAGGCAGGACCATTACAACATACTGTACTCACTTTAAAACTGGAGTACAGCTTTACAATAGGACTGTGCTGCCCTTGGAAGATTTGTTATGCTTGTAAATTATTTCAAATGAAGAAAAGGTCTAGTCTAATGTGAAAAAGTCAAGCCATAGATATTGGGTATTTGACTGGCTGCAACTTAAAAAAAAAACTTTTAGCAGCCACATGGGATTTATCCTCTGAAAGCCTCTTTTTCAGAGCGAGAAGAAAAACAGGGCCTGCTTTAATAATTTAAAATAGCTGCATGATGCTGCTAGCTCGTTGTACTTTTGATTCATTACAGCCAAAGTTTCCATGCCTTCTGGGAATACAGCAATTGTTTATTGATATCTCCCCACCCCACCCCCACAACACACATACACACTCCTCCCTCCCCCAGTTTAAAGCTGGCAACTGAACAGACAGTTGTTTAGGACAATGAGTTTCTGGATTGTGAAGCCCGAGTTGTCCTGACACAGAATTGCTGTTTTTGCTTGCAGTAGACATGTAAGGTACTGTAGCATTACTGAGCTGTTGCCAAAGATATGGAATAAAGGCTTGGCATCTCTCACATACTTGACACCTAAAGAGCACAGAAGCTCTAAAATTCCTATTCCCTGTAGGCGCACTCTCAGTCTAGACAAACTGATTTCTCACACTTTGAAAATGCATTACAACACTCTATTGTGATCATTTCATCCACAAAGCTTCAGCTACTGACAGAAGAACCTGTCCTTTTAGCGACATTTCAATGGGCTAAAGCTCCCGCTTCAAAATGCCATTAAAAACAATATAATACTTGAAAAGAACTAAGTCCAACTCTACTGTGTCTCCACCGCTTTGTTCCGAGTTCAAGTTCTCAGTGAAACTACCTGTGAACCAACTGTCTGAAACAAAGATGTTGGGAGAGAGTTGTGTTTTTCTAAAAATGTGTATCTTTGTGTATCTTTTGCAGTATTGTGCTTAACGATTCCAAACTTTTAGTGTCCATTCACTTTCAAATGCTGGCAAGATAGCACCTGTGGGATTTCTTTGATATTATATTAAGAGATGTGTGTGCTTGTGTGTATGTACACACACACACACACGTGTATTTATCTTCAAAATGGTTTTAAAAAACTGGTGTTTTTGATATATAAAATAACCTATAATCCTGTCAGCAAGCAGGCAATTCTTTCTATTTTGAGGCACGTTTTCAGATGCAGTGATGTAAGTGTGGGACCTTTAATGACAGAGAACAAAAAGAAGAATTTAAAAAAATGAAATATCCCATAACACAACTGTAGAAGAATTTAAGAAACCAATTTATTGGGGTTCATCCTTTGATTCTCACTCCTCCCAAAAAGCAGAGGAAGTGGGTATTATGAAATCACTCACTGAAAAATCATAGGAGAGTTTCGTCATTAGTGCTCTGCTTCCTTTCTGAGAGTAATCATGTACTTCAGCCACGCTGTTATAGGAGAAGTTGGTAAATGTAAGCTTTCAGACAATGAGATGGCCAGCTAAAAAGCCAAAGTGTAAAACAGGGAAGAAACAAAAATGAATCCCCTCTTCTACTCTACCTTGTTTTACTGACATTTGGGCATCAGAAATATACAACAATTTCACATCTGTATGACACAGCACACAAGTTTGGCCACAACATATTATACAGAACCCTAAAAAGCAAATATGCACTGTTTAACATTTTCCTCCTCCTAAATAAAAGGAAGCTGGGAACAAGCAATGGGAAGTTGATGTCAAAATGCAGAAAACCTCCCAGCAAGCTCCCAGCAGCCACCCAAGATTCAGAGCCTTGCTAGCTGCCCTCTTTTCAATGCCAGAGTTTCACACATTTCAATGACCATTATGACTTCAAAGAATCAAATTTTCATCATTGTCTATCATCTGCCGGTTGATTTGTATAAAGGAGTTCTTCTGCAAGCACTCCAGACAAAAGGCCCCTCACTTCCATGGCTATATATCAAGTTTAAAAGTTCTGTTTGTGACAGTTGTGTCTGTGGTAAATTAGGGTAACACTGAAGGAGTGCAGCTGCTCTGCAGGAGCCTCCTTTTTGGCACCATTTCACTTAAATAAAAAACTGAATAATTAGCCTCTGCCTTTATTAAACCACACTGGCCTTAGTAATTACTTCCGGTTGCTCAATCTACTTAACCTCCACAGTTTATATTTTTTATATAAAGACAGGGACTTAAGAGATACTATTGCTGCTTTACATAAATTTAGAGAAATTTGCTATCATGTCATATTTGAAATGGACCATGTTGCATCTCATTAAAATTTATAAAAAAAATATTAAAATATATCTTGCTAGGGCAAGTACGGGAAGTTTAAAAACAAAGTTAAAGAGCATGGACTAACCCCCCCATCCAACTGGGACAACTATGAGCAATTGTAATGTCTGCACTCATATACTATTGCTTAAAATGGCTGCTGTGACTATTTGGGGATCAAACTGTTTCATTTCTTGACGCTTCTCCCTAATTTCTTCTGGGATGAGATACAAGTAAAGGACATCTGCAGCATAAGCATTTAACATGAGCAGGTATTTAACTAATAGGTACAAACGGAATGAGCAGAGGGAAAGCACATTTGCCTTCAAGAAATTCCTTACTATGCCAAACACCGTCTTTCTGCAACACAAATAACATAACTTTGGGTTGATACCCACATGCAAGCCAGCTGCAGTTTTTCTCCATTTAATCCCTCCTGCCTACTGCTCAATATGGATTCTTTGGAAGAAATGTCAGCATGCTATACAAAGATATAGTTAGCAGTGGTTTCCGTAAATACTGTGGTGGAAAAAATGTTGTCAATCATTAACACTGCTGCTGGCCTGGTGACTGTATCTATGTATAGTCCACCTCCTGCTTGTATTTCCTCTTATGTACCTGGAGATGATGGGGAGGGGGCACCTAACTTTCATGCATCACCTGATCCAAAGTGACCGATCGGCAGTAGCCCAGAAACAGCATCCCACCTAAATATTTGCAATATAGTGGCTTCCCTGCTACACTTATTCTTGAGGACAGTACTGAAATAATGGCATCAAGGTATGGGATTAATTTTAAAGAGGTGATCTCTCTCTCTGAATTTTCAAACTTTCCAAGAGTTTCTCCCAAATGCTGTGCCAGGGGTTAATCTCCATGTGTGGGAATGTGTGCAACCATATGAAGAACTTATAAGTAGAAATAAAAAGAATCACTTTTACCCAGAATAATACACACACTTAACAGCCCCCACTCCTAGCCCGACTTCACCTTCAGTACAAGTATTAATAGCATTAAATTATGAAAAGAGAAAAAAGGAATACCACTAAGCCTTGGGAGACTACTTTTCCTTTGCTTGTCTCGCGTAACTGATTTGTGTAGAAACAGTAGTGTTTGCTTTGGCATCCATTTCCTCTTCTCCCTCTCCTGCATATAGCCAAAGCATGGGGGGGGGGAGTCTAAGCCTTGGTATCCACTGAAAGATTTGGTCAGAGCCTTATTGCTGCTTTGTGCTTAGAGGGTTTTTTTTTTTTTTTTTTTAAATCACTGCTGGTCTATTTATCCACAGGTGCACTAAAATCCTGCCAACAGATGTTTCTGACTACCCATCCACATTAAGCCCATGCGTATACTCTCACCAAGAGAACGTGGTGTTTGGAAATTGGGAGAGAGTCATATTTCTACCACAGAGAGAAAGAAATAAAACTGCTTGTCCTGCAGGCAGACATCCAAGTTTTTTTTAAAATAGACATCCCAGTACAGGTTTAAGTATATGCACTGCTGCATTTGGCAGCTTTTCAGATAAAACACAAGGAAACTAGAGAGAAGTCAACACAAAAGAAACAAAGTGTCAGATTAAACATCTGAGCAGAAAAAGGAGAAAAAAGGGCACATTTCTGAATTTTCATTTTCCCAAAAAGAAGCACTGCACCACACAAAGCTGAGAAAGACCAAACATGAGCAATTTCCCACCACATACGCTCAATAGCAGATTCTGGCACTGTGCCACTTCTACCTTCCTGCTGCCATTCTGTGCCACAATGAGCATTATTTCCTGATATAAAATCAGGAAAGAATGGCTAAAAAGAAGAAACTATGGCTATATAGCAGCTAAGGGGAGTTGCACAAGATTTCTTTGACTCCACTGTATAGGAAACAATTTACACTTATTGACCAAAACACAAGTAATGGTCTCCATAATATTGACCCCAGAACACATATTTTCTATTACTCTCATAATTCATATACTGGATTATATTGTACCGCAGTAGCGATGTCATGAGCAAGTTCTTATTTCGACATGATCATGAGAACATAGTGTATCTGAATGTTGCCCAGCATTGTACAGATCAGGTTCAAAATCCATGGGAGGCAAAAGCCCTATGCAGTCGTTCTTCTCCTTATTAAATTAGAATTGCATGAGGAGAGAGAATAGATACTCAAGTTAGCTTCACCCTCTTCGTCAAACTGTTATTGCTCTCCATGCACTGGAGGTGGGGAATCTGCTGTACACATGGTGGCTCTCCCCACAATTTAGAAACCTAATCATGCAGGATTACACATAAACAGAGCTAAAGTGATTACTGTATCTTAGTATTCCTTGATGAATCTGTGGTCATTGTGAAGGTAGAGCGTGCCTGAAGAGAGAATGAGTTGGACATGTGTGAAGGTGAAGAGTTACATATTTTAATGAAACTATTTCTTGGGTGTGGACATATTTTTGTATTAAGTCTCAAAATGAGCTTCCCTAACTTAAGAAAAGCTATGAGAATCTTATTAAGAAAAGGAAAAGGCATATTCCCCAGCTAATGCTGTAATTACATGGTAAGACAGGTCACAAAGGCACACATAAAAGTTTAAATGTTCCCAGTTAATGGTTTAGGGCAGCTCAGAAAATAATAAAGGGATTCAACAAACTGGTCTGAAGCATAGTCAATAAATTAACACAAAGTTGAGCTGAACACAACTACCCACTTGGCATGGAGTGAAAAGTCTGGGCAAGGATTGTTGGTCTAGAACAGCCTTCACCAACCTGGTGGCTTCTCCCATCAGCCCCAGCTAGTGTTGGTTAGGGCTGATGGAAGCTGTAGTCTGAAACATCTGCAGACAGGCAAAGGCTGTTCTAGAATAGCTTCTTAAGTACCTACATGTGGCTCCTTAAAAGGTCCAATGTTAGCATGCAAATGTTAATAAATCCTGTGAAAATGAAATCTTATTTTAGGAAGTAAAAGGTCCATATATTAGATGCTATCTCTCTCCCCCGCCTCCAGACAAGGCATTCTCTTTGTCCACTCCTGCCCATCTTGGATGATGAGAGATGTTGCACTTTCATGATGTAATACACATTGTTATTGGAAAGCCAAAAAACAAGCAGCAAATAACGAACATGATTTCCAAACACAGCAGATAGTGAAGGCAGGAAAGAACCAACACAGTTACCCTGTTAAAATAGCAGGGCTGTGGAGTCGGTACGCCAAACCTTTGACTCCGACTCCTCTATTTTTCTACTGTCCGACTCCAACTCCAAGTCCACCCAAAATTGCTTCCAACTCCACAGCCTGGAAAGGGCTGTAAATGTCTTTTTAAATTGGAAGCTCTCATAGGAGCATTTTTATCGCTGCCTGAATGTGCGCTGATCTTGGCATCACAGCATTTGTCTTCATCTGGGTCCTGTGTCATACACTGACACAAAAACTATTTTCCATCTTGAGTTATGGTGAAATGCTCAACTACAGCTGACTTCATGGGAAGCTTCTTTGACATTTTGAATTTATATTTTAAAAAATTTGTCAATCAAAATTTACTTTGAAGCCGGAGTTGGAACATTTCTACCGACTCCGACTCCAACCACCTAAAATTGCTTCCGACTCTGACTCCACAACTCCGACTCCACAGCCCTATAAAATAGTACACAATAGGGAACTTTTACACAGTGTTAGCATTCTGCACTGTTATGCTTTAGGGATGTCACGGCTATTAACAGTTTAAACTTCCACTTTATTTTGTTAATTAATGCCTAGAACTTTCAAGCTCCCATTAAACACTACTTCTACAAGCCTGTTTTTCTACATTTATTATATACCAGAAGTACTCAAATGATGCTTCTTTTGTTCATCCCACTGTTCCCATCAGCAACTTTAAAGAACCCAAATACATTTGTTAACATTTATTTGATTTGAACTTCTTCCTTGGCCTGTTTCTTAGATGGATTGCAAATTTTAATTTAAAACCAACAAACCCAGTAAGAACAGACTAACAGGGACTTCTTTTTGGTGTAGATGTAATTTACTGTGTTTACATCAACCAATTAAAAGATTTTTACTAAATATTAACCAATATATAAAAAAACAATAAATAACTTAAAACTTCAAGCAACAAAAGCCAATTCAAATTAAAGAGATTTTCCAAACTGTTAAGTTCAGCTCTGTAAGGGGAGCAAATTTGAATCAAACATATTAAACAAACCCACAGATTTACCCCTTGCACTTGCAGATACCAAAATTCTTTCTGCCATACAGATGTCTAGTAGCAGAGGGGAAAGGGGTGCATCTGGATTCATGCTCATCCCTACTCTCTCTCCATTGCTGAACTCTGGTTGATGTAACAGCTTTGGAGGCAAAACAGCCCCACCTTGGAAGCCAGAGGGAAGGACCTGCACGCTTCCAATGCAATACAGTAGGGCTCCTCTTTTGGCGCCCCACTTTTCGGCGTTCCACTAATATGGCACCAGCGGGGTGATCAGCTGGAGCGGGGGCTGGAGCTCCCCACGCTGCAGCTGATCTCGCCGGAGGAGGAGAAGATCAGGTGAGGCGCTATACAGCTGATCTTCTCTTCCGGCGCAATCAGACTCCCACGCTCCAGCTGATCATGCCGCAGGAGGGGAAGATCAACTGTAGCACGCCACAGCTGATCTTCTCCTCCTTAGGGGCGATCAGACCCCCAGGCTACAGCTCATCCCGCCAGAGGCACAATCAGCGGGTTAGGTTCCAGACCCCCACGCTACAGCTGATCCGCTTTTCAGCAGTTTTCGCTTTTCAGCAGGTCCGAACATATAAAACCAATTCTGGCCCGCTTGCACTGGCTGCCTTTATGTTTCCGAGCTCGATTCAAGGTGCTGGTTTTGACCTATAAAAGCCTTACACGGCTTGGGACCACAATACCTGATGGAATGCCTCTCCTGATACGAACCCACCCGTACAGTACGTTCAAGATCAAAGGCCCTCCTCCAGGTGCCTACTCCGAGGGAAGCTCGGAGAATGGCAACAAGGGAGAGGGCCTTCTCAGTGGTGGCCCCCAAATTATGGAATGATCTGCCTGACGAAGTGCGCCTGGCGCCAACACTGTTATCTGTTCGGCGCCAGGTCAAGACTTTCCTCTTCTTCCAGGCATTTTAGCATGTGTTCTATATTGTTTTAAATTTTTAAATTGTGTTTTAAATTGTTTTTAAAAGATGTATTTTAAATTGTATTTGTTTTTAGTTATTGTAAACCGCCCAGAGAGCTTTGGCTATTGGGCGGTATACAAGTTTAATAAATAAATAAATAAACAAACCTGCCGTACGAGGCCCTACTGTACTCTTTACATATTACAAGCCTGTGTCACATAAAAAAGGCTACACTGTAGACCAACTGAAGCATGATCACATATTATCTAAAAGTATCATGGGAAGCCACTGTTCCCTGGCCATCTTTAAGAGGCACTTGTTCTCCTCAGTACAGCCTTAGCTGCAGCACTGCAAAATCTTTCTAGTCATGTGTTTGAATCCACATTTTAATGTGGACTTAAACAAAATGGACAGGATCCAGGGATACACAAAACATTTGGAATACATAAAATTTGAGGGAAGGCTCAATGAGCAGTCTTAATTCATAGTTGGTGGAATGGAAACACTAAACTAGTTCAGAGGAAACACTAATGATAGGAAGCTAGTTAATGAAAAAATCCCACAAACAAGCTGAGGAATCTTTTAGAAAAGACTACAAGAAGAAATGGGAACAGCATTCACTAAGGACGGGGAATTGTGCCACGTGTTGTAATGAAATGAAAGAGTCCCCACCAAGGAGAGTTCTGTGTTATTTCAAGCATTCATTTTTATAACACAAAAGAAAGCAAAAGGAGTTCTTAAGGGACATTTATTGCTTACACTGACAATCCCAACCATTTGAATGGAAGGGATGGAGAGCCTGAAAACGGGCTCATTCTTATGGCCACCTCCTCACAACAGGGGAAGGGGTTGGACTCAGTCTCTTACTAGGCTTCCTCTCACCCACACCCATTCACATGATCAGCACTGTCAGAGATAGCTATTTTGCACAGTGTATATGCTCCTGAATCCAGAGTTTGAATTCTGGGAACTATGCTTGCAGTCCCTGATACCACAGGTAATACCAGCACGGGAGCCTCCTTTTGTGAGCATGAGATTACTGCTGGAGCAGAATGATTATGGGTAGCAAATCTGAAATCTTACGGAGTTATATATAGCACACATACAAATGTATATATTAATTACAAAAAACAAGCATTACTATGACAAGTGTCTCCAAAAGCGTTTAAAATTGACTGAATACGTTACATTTCTTTTAAAGGGGTTGCATTGAACTGCCGTCATAATAAGGTCTGAAAAGCTACTTTGATGTAAAGGGAAATACTACTTCATGAATAAAAAGGTCTCCTGTCTGCCCTTCAAAGCGACATATCCTTTGACCCAGTGCTCCAGACTAAAGCGTTGAAATTTCTTCACAAGAACACTCTCTGAGCAGACAAAACAGACACTTGAGATGTTAGAAAAATTGTGTAACGCAAATCTCAGACGCTCCTGTAACCTAGTGGAGATAGCACTGCCATGTACCAAAGTGAAAGGACCTGACAAAATGAAAGCCAGACCATCTATTCCATTACTTTGAAAACTAAATATAGCCACTAACACAAATAATTTTTTGTCAGGTTGCTGCTGTTGGTCTACAAAATTTCTTGAAAAGCTGGCAAGAGATGATCCTCTCCCATGGTGGGAAATTAGCATCTTTCGTAGCACAACCTTTTTATGTAAAGTTTCTCTCTTTCAGAATACCATAAAATCCTTTTATAAACAAGGATAAATAAATTGATTTCGGTGCTAGATCTGCCACCGCTACAGTCTGTCGGCTGGCGGAGAACTTGTTGCCTGCAGACATTTAACAGAAAGCTCTGTATCACTAGCCAGCCAGCTGAGCTTGGTAACACTGCAACATGCTTAATCAAACAGTAATTACTTAGAAAAGCAAGTGGCAGCAAGCACTGGAGGCTGAATTGAGATACACTATTCCAATTAAAGAGGGAATTAATTGGCAGGAAATGAATTGCAATGAATTAGCTATCTTTTAAAAAGTGAATATACTTATCTAATTATAAATATGCATGTACCTCGTAAGAGGGTACTTTTAATACCACCATAACCTTTCTGTTATCAAAAACCCATTTATTTATTTATTTATTTTTAAATGCTGCTGTGCAGCATTCACTCCATTAAGTAGACATTTGCATACTGCAAGCTATATGGTTCTATTATTTTATTTATTTATTTAGTTAATTTATTAGTTATTAACTATTATTATTAGTTAATTTATATCCTGCCCTTCCTTCCAAAGGGAGCCCAGAAATGTACACTATCTCAAGAAATTGAAGGATAACAGTTTGACTGTTTCCAAGACACATTTGTAAGGATTTCTGAACACAAAACTCACGTGGCACATTACTGTGCTTCTGTCAATAAAGCATTTTTTAAAATGTAACTTAACTACCAAGTTCCTACATAATATCTGATAAATCAGTAACAATCGTTCCTTGGAATACAAAGCTAGACGCCTCTACTTTTTAGTGTTTGCAAAGATCTGCCCATTTATAAATGGCTTCTATTTTCTGCTTCCTAGCTTCACATATAACTACTTGCAGAATTGAATCTGCCACCATTAATTGTGGCTTTGATTATCACTTTAAACATGGTAGACATCAAAGTGATAATCATGAGCACAATTAGTGATGGAAGAATGCAAAAGAAGTCCAAAGTTAAGTATTCCGGGAATGAAGGACTGAAAGTCAGCTAAATTGCACTAAACATTAAATGTGAACAGTCAAAACAAAGTGAACACGCTGTTAATTGTACATTTTGGTTGTCTTTAGTTGCCTCCCATCCAGTTAACATGGAATTTATTTCCATAACTTGGAAATTTCTTGCCAGGATATACACATAACAGGACCCAACAGCTCACACAGATTCTGCGGCAATAAACAAACAGCTGATACGTTAGTTTTCGCTCTGCCTATAGTCCTGCTTTTAAAGTTATATCTGAACTAGTTTCCCCCCTCTAGGATGCACAACTTAAGGTGGTGAGGGGGTTTGAGAGTGTTGAAGAAGCTGAAAGACTCCTAGCAGGGGCACCCATGGCGGAATAGTCAAAGCTGAGACACCAGACTGAGATGCATCCAAACTCAGAGGAAGGCAATGGTAAACCACCTCTGAATACCTCTTACCATGAAAACCCTATGAACAGAATATCCAAAATGCACAAGATAGTGCTGGAAGATGAGACCCCCAGATCAGAAGGCACTACTGAGCTACTGGGGAAGAACAAAGGACAAGTACGAGTAGTGCTGTGACTAATGATGCAGCTGGGTCAAACCGAAAGGAAGCCCAGAGGCTGATGCGCACAGATGCAAAAGGAGAGTCTGGAGTTGTAAGATGCACACAACAGGAACATGGAATGTGAGAAGCATGAACCAGGGTAAGTTAGAAATTATCAAGGAAGAAATGGAACGTACCAACATTACAATACTTGGTGTGAGTGAATTAAAATGGACAGGAATGGGACATAACTACAAAATATCTTATGCAGGAAATGAGAAATGAAGAAGAAATGGGGTTGCTTTAATAGTGAGAAGTGATGTAGCAAAAGCAATTAGGAGCTACAACACAAGGTCTGAGTGAGTGATATCAATGAGATTAAAAAGGAAACCTATTAACATAACCATCATCTAAGTCTATGCTCCAACAGCAAATGCAGAAGAAGAGGAATTGGAGAGATTTTATGCAGAAGTACAGGAAGAAATTGATCACACACCAAAACAGGATGTGCTGATAATCATGGGGGACTGGAATGCAAAAGTAGGAAACAGAAAAGAACTAGGAGTTGTGGGGAAATGGGGCTTAGGAGACAGAAATGAAGCAGGAGAAAGGCTTATTGAATCCTGTGAAGCCAATGATTTGTTTCTTGCAAACACATTTTTTGAACAACCAAAAAGAAGATTGTACACGTGGACATCACCAAATGGTCAATATAGGAATCAAACTGATTGGTAGCAGAAGATGGAGAAGCTCCATACTTTCTGCAAAAACAAGACCAGGAGCAGACTGCGGTACAGATCATGAACTGGTAATATAGAAAATCAGAGTAAAGCTAAAGAAGAAGAACAAAGCACTCATAATGCCAAAATACAATTTAAATAACATCCCAGAAGAATATAAAGATCAAATAAGGAACAGGTTTGAGGCTTTCAACTTAGGTGACAGAGAACCAGAAGAAATATGGACTGAAGTCAGAGATATTATCAGGGAAGAATGCAAAAAGACAATACCACTAGTTAAAAAGAGAGAAAGACCTCAGTGGATGACTGAAGAAACTCTCAAAATGGTTAAAGAGAGAAGGAAAGCAAAAGCAAAAGGAGATAGAAACACGGTCAGAACTCTAAATGCAACAATACAGCAACTAGTACGTAGGAACGAAGAGAACTATTACAATAGTTATTGTCTAGAAATAGAAGAGGACAACAAAAAAGGAAGAACAAGAGCCCTATTCCAAAAGATTAGAGAAATGAAAGGGAAATTTAAACCAAGAGTAGGGATGCTGAATAATCCACAGGGAAACACACTGACTGACCGAGATAAAATAAAAGGAAGATGGAAGCAATACACTGAAGAACTCTATAAAAGAGATGCCAGGATGACAGATTCATTCATGGAGGAACCGTATGATGAAGAACCAGAAATTTTAGAATGTGAGGTGAAAGCTGCTCTTAAAATACTTGGAAGAAACAAATCACCAGGAACAGATGGCATACCAATAGAGTTGCTACAAGCTACTGAGACTGAATCTGTCCAAATTTTGACAAACATCTGTCAAGAAATATGGAAAACTAAACAATGGCCCACAGACTGCAAGTAAAGTAATGCTCAAGATTCTACAACAAAGGCTCTTACCATATATGGAGCGAGAAATGTCAGATGTCCAAGCTGGATTTAGAAAAGGAAGAGGCACCAGAGGTCATATCACAAACATAAGTTGGATAATGGAACGGAGCAAGGAATTTCAGAAGAAAATCACCCTGTGCTGTATAGATTACAGCAAAGCCTTTGACTGTGTAGATCATGAAAAACTATGGAATGCTTTAAAAGAAATGGGGGTGCCACAGCATCTGATTGTCCTGATGTGCAACCTATACTCTCGACAAGTGGCTACTGTAAGGACAGAATATGGAGAAACTGATTGGTTCCCCATCAGAAGGAGTGTGAGACAGGGGTGTATTTTATCACCCTATTTGTTTAATCTATACGCAGAATATATACGGAAAGCGGAATTGGACCAAGGTGAAGAAGGTGTGGAAATTGGAGGGAGAAATATCAATAATTTAAGATATGCAGACGACACCATACTACTAGCAGAAACCAGTAATGATTTGAAATGAATGCTGATGAAAGTTAAAGAGGAAAGCACAAAAGCAGGACTACAGCTGAACATCAGAAAGTAATGAGAACAGAAGATTTATGTAACTTTAAAGTTGACAATGGGGACATTGAACTTGTCAAGGATTATCAATACCTCGGCACAGTCATTCACCAACCTGGAGACAATAGTCTAGAAATCAGAAGAAGGCTAGTACTGGGGAGGGCAGCTATGAGAGAACTAGAAAAGGTCCTCAAATGCAAAGATGTATCACTGAACACTAAAGTCAGGATCATTCAGACCATGGTATTCCCGATCTCTATGTATTGATGTGAAAGTTGGACAGTGAAAAAAGTGGGTAAGAGAAAAATCAACTCATTTGAAATGGGGTGTCGGAGGAGAGCTTTGTGCATACAATGGACTGCGAAGAAAGCAAATAATTGGGTGTTAGAACAAATTAAACCAGAACTGTCACTAGAAGCTAAAATGATGAAACTGAGGTTATCATACTTTGGACACATCATGAGAAGACATGATTCACTAGAAAAGACAATCATGCTGGGAAAAACAGAAGGGAGTAGAAAAAGAGGAAGGCCAAAGAAGAGATGGATTGATTCCATAAAGGAAGCCACAGACCTGAACTTACAAGATCTCAACAGGGTGGTTCATGACAGATGCTTTTGGAGGTCACTGATCCATAAGTCGTAATCGACTTGAAGGCACATAACAACAACAACTGAACTAGTTTGGAGTGATTTTGTGTAGTAAATACTGCTAATAATTTCTGTAGCCTATATCTAAAACTGAGCCTTATCCCTTGTTTACAGTGCTAGGACTGATGTGTGTACTAATAGAACTTATAATACAGATAAACAGCTCATGACACTTTTGTCCTAACAGTTTCCCCTTCCTTCCATTTTCAGGTATGCAAATTCCTTCCCCTTTAAAAATCTGATTAAATAAATAGATTGTGTAGAAAGGACTTCAAAAGAGAAAACCTCACAAATCCTTTAGAGAGATGTTAACCCCCCCTCCCCATCCATCCATCCACAGATCCCACCTATACTAACTTTTCTGGCAATGCAATTATAGCTACAAATCTGATGTGGCCGAACACTAGGGTTTCCCCAAAATTCATCAAATTAAATTAGTAATTATAAGCAAAGAAAGCGTTTCAAATGAGGTGCAACACCAAAAAAGGACTAACTCTGGATTTTAACAGATTCTGTGCATCCTTTGGTTGTAACTTAAGCTTTAGAGAGCTGAACTAGATAGGCAAAAAAGATTGCCCTTCCCTACTTAATTCCTCATTTCACATCAATCTCTAATAAAGTTTCTTGAAACTTCAGAAGGTATGGAAATGCTCCTTTCTGCACTTTAATTTCTACATAGATTGCAAGGAAACAGTTTCCTGTAATAGTTATTTTTCTTATCCAAATTAATGTGCATGAACATGTTTAAAATTAAGAATATAATTTATTAAACACAGTTTTATAGCTGTTATAAGTGGGAAGGCCCTCTGTGTGCTAAGTAGTATGGTGTTGGAGCTGAGTGCCAAGGTATTTAGGCATGTCTTGGATTTGCTTCTGAAGTTCCTTAATTACTCTTGGAAAAGATGGGGAGGGGGAAAAGAAATCAAATGTCTGAAATAGACAGCATTGATGTAGTAAACAAAAAGAAAGAATGATCTTTAGGCTAAGGAACAGTGTACTAATGGGGCTAATCACAGCCAACAACCAGCAAATACAAGAAGAAAGCCTTCATATTTTCTCTAGAAAATGTCCCCATATAATCAAAACTACAATTTCATTGTTGTATGTTGATAGACTATGATGAATGGATGAAGGTTTTGGGAGGGGGGCTGACCACAGCTCCACAGGGATCTTAACTCAGTGGCAGAAAACTGCTTTGCATGCAGGAAGTTCCAGTTTCAGTCCCTGGAATTATTTGAGAAAGACCCCATCTGAAACCATGGACAGCTGCTGTGAGTCAGTGTAGACCATTGGTCTTCAACCTGTGGATCAGGACCCAAAGCATCCTGATCTAAAGTGGGTCTCAAGAGAAGCTCTAACACCATACAAAAGCATACAAAAAATTTGGAAGTGTGACCCCCCCAAATGCATGTTTGGATTAAGGTAGGTCTTGGGTCTCAAAAGGCTAAAGATTACTAAAGACTACTGGTGTAGAAAATACTGAGGTAAGATGGATCAATGATCTGTGGCAGTATAAGGTAGCTTCTATGATCATATCATGACAATGTGACACTTCAACCTATTAAGAGAAGCTATTTCAATAGGAAGATATGATTGATTGGCAGATGCCAAAGAACAACAAATTCTAGTGAAGTATACTCAAGTGTATTGAGCTTCAGCGCCAGAGGGTTACCCAAATAATTGGGTCTTGTATGGTCATATACACTTTAAATTTTGGGAGGCAGGACAAGATATAAATTTAATAAATCAAATAAATAAAATATGCCAGAGTAAATTCAAGAAGTCATAGAATCATTCTGTCAGTTAGTTAGGAAAGAAAGAATGCTATCCTATCAGTAAGAAAGGTGCCAAGAATTTAGGATATTTGCCAGCCACCTTAAGCAACACTGCACTTTTTCTAGATTTTGTTTTCAACAAATTTGTGTAAGTGTAACGAAGAAACACTTCCTGTACAGTTAAGGTCAAAGAGAAGTTTCCTCCTGTCAATGACTTTAACCTTCATCTTAAACACAAAGCTTTGGTCACATGGCTATAATAATCCTTCCAGTCCCTGTGTCCAAAGTACAGCTGTCCTTCAGCTATGCTTTGAACTGGAACTAGCTGTAGGAATACATTTGGATGGAAGCGAGAGTAAAACAAATCTTCAGCATCTAAATGGGGAAATCACAAGTCTTGGAACACAGAATAAGCCGGATATAGGGCTTGAGCCTGTCCTGGGAGAAAGCCACTTTGTTTTTTTTCTCAATAATTTTTATTCAGATTTTCATAAAACATACAAGACAAAATCATAAAACATTCAAAGACAAAAAACAAAATCAAAAATAAACAAAAAGAAAAAAAGAAAAAAAAAAAAACAAAAATAAAAAATAAAGAGTAAAATATTGACTTCCCATTTGTCAAAGATCAAATCAGTTATAAGTCTATAATATATAACAATCCTGTCTCTTAAGTCATATTATAAAATCACTTTCCTCCAGTAGTTATCTTACTTAATCATCAAATCTCATAAACATTACTTTATTCTTTCCACAAAAAGTCAAAGAGAGGTTTCAATTCTTTAAGAAATATATCTATCAATTTTTTTTTCCAGATAAGCATATCGATTAATCCATCTCATTACTAATTATGATAATCTTGTTGTCACAACCATAGTCAAAATAAACATTTCAATTAATCCATCACATCAGAATCTGTTAGGTTCAGTAATTTCAGTAGCCATTGTTCTATTATCCCTATTAGTTCCATTTTCCATCTTCCATCTTCAGTAGTCTTATTAAGTCCAGTAATTTCAGTATCCAATCTTCCATTATCAGTATTCCATAATAATCTTGCTGTCAAAGCCATAGTCATATAGTAAGAGTCTAATGGGAATTACCTCTATCCCAAATATTTTCTTGCCATCCATTCTGAATAGGTTGCTGAAATACTGCTGTAAAATCATATCTCTGTTCTTTTTTTCAAAATACACTGGGTCATCTCTTGAAAGTTTTTCCATTGTCACATGGCTGCAGTTAATTCCATAGATTTTCTCTATATTGGGCTCCATCACATCATTCCAGTCCAGAAGATTATCCATGCCATTGATAACTTTATCTCTAGAATCTTCATTAATTTCTTCAGAGATAACATTGAGTTCCAAACAATAGATTTTATTTCTAAAGTCCATAGACTCCAAATCTTGTTCCTGTTCCACGTTTGTTCCAATCTCCGGGATCTCCTCTCTCACAGGGACCCCTGTTCCAGTCTCCAGGGTCTCCTCTCTCACAGGGACCCCTGTTCCAGTCTCCAGGGTCTCCTCTCTCACAGGGACCCCTGTTCCAGTCTCCAGGGTCTCCTCTCTCACAAGGACCCCTATGTCTTTAATCTCCTGTGTCTCCAAACAATAAATTTTGTTTCTAAAGTCCATAGACTCCAAATCTTTTTCCTGTTCCACGTTTGTTCCAATCTCCGGGGTCTCCTCTCTCACAGGGACCCCTTCCAGGGTCACCTCTCTCACAGGGACCCCTATATCTCCTGCTTCATTTTACTCAATTCAATTTTCAGCTCCTTACAACCCTGTCGCAGGTTTTGTTTCGTTATCTCAATCTCATCCATTATTTTCTGAAACATAGTTATTTCCAGCTTCTCAGCCACTTTCTTAATTGCCATTTTAAAAGAAAAATATAGGAAAACCACTTCTTATTTCAGCAACAATTGGGTTAATACTCCAAACTTGGTGACATCACAGTATAAACAGAGCAGACAGCCTTATCTCTCCATGTTTAAGTAAACAAAATGCAGTTCCCAGGATCGAAACAATTAATGGCGGTCGTCAGAAAACAGATTCGTCAAAATAAAATAGACCAAAAAGAGAGTAGTCTCAGACAATATAATATTCTTCAAAATAAAAATCTGGAATAGAAATCCCTCTTCTGTGTATATCTTTAGAATGCAAATCCAGGACAGCTTTTTGCAACAAAAACAGAGATAAGCTATTAATTAGTGAGTAGCAGAGAGAAGTTATGGCTCCCCAGTGAGATGTCAAAAACCGATCAATCTGGCAAATCTCTTTTAAACAGCAACAATTTAAGTCAAGTAAAAGAAAAATATAGAAAGAGGGGTGCTTGCCTGTTAGTGCGTTCTCTCTTAGAAGATAAGATGAACGTTCGCTTTTCCAGATAGAGCTTGTTGTTAAAAATCCGTCCCACCTTCGTCGGCTGGACCTCGTCCCATAAATTAATGAGATCTGGTCGTCCCAACAAAAATAGGCTTTGAGGTTAATCTCTTCGTTTCTCCCTACCCGGGAGAAGTTTAATCAGTCAAAAAAAGAAAAAATCTGACTGATATATCTGAATAAGCTTCTTTTGAGGCAGGAGCCCGTCTCAAGAGCAGGCACAGGCTAAGTCACCCTTCCCGGAAGTCCGGGAGAAAGCCACTTTGGAGAAGCTCTGCCCAGTACAGCTGGCTACCTCTAGGATGGAGGAAAAGAAACTATTTTTAATAGCTTGACCCTTGATACTTATTTATTAAATTTATTTATTATTTATTACTTGTGCTCTGTTATGCTGGCACATTATTACCACAAATGGAGTTTTTGATATACTTGGGCAAAGTTGGACAATTCATTTGAGAGGATGATACTTTAGTAATGATGGCAAAATCCCTTGCTTGTTCCAGGTAAAGGAGTAGCATAGAAGCCTACTGATGCTTTAGGATTTAGGCTTTTATGTTCCAGCAAATGCAAAGTTATGTTTAGATTAGGAATGGTATCTCCAGTAACAGAAGTGCAAATACAACAGCCTGAAACTTTTTAGGCCTTGCCTTTTAAACATGTTTTTTTGCTCCTGCATACTTGATCCCCTGAATATGAACCATGCTCTTAGATCATTTCATACATCTGACTACAGAAAACAAGCAAGACTACAGAAAACAAGCAAGACTTAAACCACCTTTCATCCAAAGTATGTTTAAAGACATGTTATGTTTTTAAAGATTACAAGGGATGCCTTGGGGCTTAATTTTCTTTTTAATTTATTCCAAACTCATAGACTGGCAACTCATTTTAACCAAGACCTTTGATTTATTCAAAACATTCCTAGCAAAGAGTTGTGTTCAGCTGAAGTCATTCCATTTGTACAAGGGCTTTGCTTACGCAACAGAACTTCCCCTTCCTCTCCCCCCATCTGCTCTGGGGAGTTGGGGTACCCCCCAGAACAGATTGGGCGTGTGTGCAGGGGAAGGAGAGGTGGGAGAAATTCTGTTATGCAAGTAGAAGTCCTTGCACAAATGGAATGACTTTGTTGGATACAACCCAATTTTTTTAAAAAAGTAAGCCAATATTTCTTGTTCCAACAGTTTATCCTCCAGTTTGCTACTAAGCTATTTGCCCAGAATAACTATTTCCCCTGGTGCCTAGGTTTGGCAGACTCAGTCTCTCTCAGAGACATATAGGTAGATGGATTTGTTAACATTTTTGGAACACTATTATTTGCAAAGATAAAATTGTTCTTTATCTTTTTATTATGGATATTTTTATACCATCTCTCAATAACATTTCTAGATGATTTATATAATCAAAAATTGTCACAACACACTCCCTATCTCCAGACTTAATTCAAGCTACCAGTGCCACTACAGGAAGATCTCGTAACACAAAATGCTCCATTAGGTGAGCCTATCCTTTGCTGTTCCAAATGGTTATTAATTCATTTCCAGGGTCAATTCAAGGTGCTGGTCATTATTTTCAAGGGCCTAAATTGCTTGGGGCCAGGCTGCTGGAAGGATCAGTGGAGGAAGCAGCTATATTAGAGGTACATTTGTAGGATATGTCACAGAAAGACTTCTCTGGGGCTACACACACGTTGTGGAACACTCTACCCAGGGTGATCTATTTTCTGCACTCTAATGATCTTTCAGCAGACTTTTAAAAAACCTACCTGGCTGATCTGTTTCTTATCTGTCACTTTATCTGCTATTCAGCAATTCATTTATATTTTTAAAAAAGGTTTTACTCGAGTTTGTTTTTGTATTTTATATTGCTAGTTGCCTTGGGTGTTTACGTATTTATTTATAACTATATTTGTGTACTGCAATTTCATTTAAAACCATCAAAGTGGTTTACCGCTTATGAAACGCTCTCTCCAGAGAGGCACACCTCGTGCCATCATTATCTATCTTTAAGCGCCAGGCAAAAACATTCCTCTTTTCCACAGCATTTCGCTCTTAATTCTTTGGAGGGCTTTTGACGTAGCAGCCTCTTGTGGGGGTGGGGGGGTTGTTCCACCACCTTATTCATCTATTGTGGGTGGTTTGTTTTTTACTTTTTATTTGTGTTGGCTTTATATTGGTTTTAATCTTTTGATTGTATGTTGCTTTTGGTTCATTTTTATGAAGAAAAGCAACTGATAAATTAAATAAATTAATAAAATGTGTGGGTGGGGGGAGAGTGAATACCAGTAGGGCCCTGCTTTTCACCGTTCCGCCAATACGGCGGCTTTCAATTAGAGTAAGGCTCCACTCATATGGCGCTTGTTCCACTTTTACGGCATTTTCCAGGCGTCGGGCGCCATTTATTGATGGAGTTCCACTTTTTGGTGGATTTCGCTTTTAGACGGGGGTCTGGAACGTAATCCGTCGTATGACTGGGGCCCTACTGTATAGTAAAAGCCATTAACAAATAAAGTAAAAAAAAAATGCCTACATAAGCCTGGCAGACCAGAAAGGTTTTCAGCAAGCGTTTAAAAGGCGCCTGCTGAATCTCTGTTGACAGAGCATTCCAGAGAACTGGGCCAATGACACTGAAGGTTCAATTTCATCTCAATGTTATAAATGAGCCTCGCCAACTCAGGGGATGACCAAAGCCACTCCTGCAGATGATCTCAGTGATTGAGCTGGGATATAAGGGTTGAGGACGTCTCTAAGATACCCCAGACCTAAGTTGTTCAGGGTTTTGTAAATTAATACAAGGACCTTGAACCTGGCTTGGTAGCAGATGGGCAGCCAATACAGATGTTTTAAGAGTGGTATCACATGTTGCTGGTCACGTGCCACCATCAGCAGTCTGGCCACCACATTTTGAACCAGCTGAAGTTTCCGAACCAGGGCCAAGGGCAGCCCCATACAGAGCGCAATGCAGTAATCCAGCCTCAAGGTTACCAACACATGGACTACAGTGGCCAGCTATCCCTGTCCAGGAACAGCTATAGCTGACGAGTCAGACAAAGCTGGTGAAAGGCACTCCTAGCCACAGAGATACCTAGGCCTCCAGTCACAAAGAAGAATTCAGGAGTACCCCTAAGATACGGAGCTGCTCAGAACAGGAAGCTTGCCTATCTCCTGGACATGGGAACCACTTATCCAAAAAGCCTCCATTTCCCCAGGATTCATGCATAATTTATTGGCCCTCATCCAATCCATTACAGCATTCAGACACTGATCCAGAGCATTCACAGCCTCTCCTGATTCAGATGTTATGGAGAGAGCTGTGTGTCATCAGCATACTGCTGACACCTTGCTCCAACACTCTGACTGACCACTCCCAATGGCTTCATATAATGTTAAATAGCACTGGAGAGAGAATTTAACCCTGTGGAATCCTATAGCACAAGTGCCAAGGGGCTGAGGAATACTCACCCAGTGCTACTCTCTGGACACAGCTCTGGAGGTAAGAGCGGAATCACCACAATATGGTGCCTCCAATACCCATCCCACTGAGTCTGGTCCAGGAGGATACCATGGTCAATGGTATCAAATGCTGCTGAGAGATCAAGCAGAAGTAGCAGGGTCACACTCCGCCTGTCTCTTTCATGATAAAGGTCATCCATCAGGGCGACCAAGGCAGATTCTGTTTGGAAACCAGGTCTGAATCCAGATTGTGATGGATCTAGATAATCAGTCTCATCCAGGAATACCTGCAGGGTATGCCTAGATGGAAAGATGAGGCATACATTTGATTTACTAAAACAAAATAAGATAAATCTTATTTCCAAAACATGGAATATGCAAATCTATCCAGCACCACAAATCCTCTTTCAGCTTAATAAGAATCATAGTCTGTCAAGTAAATATTCATCTCTCTCACTGGTCTTAAAAGTATTTTTGAGGAAGTCAGTGGAAATTTTCTCCTTTGCTCCTATAAATACTATGTTCAGATGGCCCATATTACCTTTATATTCAAATTTGTAGCCAGATATTATCTTTATACTGTATTATATTTTCCAGTTTATTCTTTATAATCTCCCTGTACATAAATGATGTCACGATCTCATTCATGGGCAGAGCAATCCAACTCAGGGGAAGCTGGTGTAAGTGGTGCCAGCGCAAGAGAAGTGGATGTAAAGTTCTGCTGCATTCACTCTGGGTTGGCTGAACACACGCTCAGCCAGGAGCTCTGTATAGGGACTAGAAAGTAAAATCCTGGTCTCCGAAATATACCTACCAGGGAGTAAGTCCTCTCCATTGACTTCTATTGAATTTAATTTCTTATACTAACCTTTTTCCTGGTGTAACTATTGCCTGAATTGGGACCTGCAAGAGTGCTCTCAACATGGCATGGATAGGGCCTAAGTCCCCTCCCCTGACATGCCCTCTGGAACACCCCTTTTTCGGGATTTATGCTGGCTTCACTTATGCCAGTCCTGGCTCAGCTGGCTGGGCCGGGCCGACTGAGCTAGGCTGAGGGACTTACACTGATGTAACCTGGCTAAGCCAAGACCCAGCCCATTCAGCTGGAGATCCACCGCATTCAACTGCTCTCAGCCTTGCACAAATGCAAGTTGGATTGCACCCTAAATTAGTCTGTTCATTAAAAGACATTTTATTAATAAATGAAGCTGCCTTATACCAGGTCAGACAATTAGTCTACTTCTAATCCAAGATGGAGCATCTGTATCTATACCAACATGGTCAGTCAGCTGAAAGCCATCAATAAAATTGCATGTGAATTGGTTTTTAAGATCCACTCATGTCCCCAAATTACGGTAAATTCTATAATATCCAGCAGGAGTGACAGAAGCATTGAGCTAAATGTATGAATCCTGTTTTAGACCATCAGTACATCAGACTATTAAACATACTGCCAAATATGCAATCCCTCAAACAATGACAAATGTTCTACCTGAATACAAAAGGTAAACTATGTCCAGAACATTGTAAATTCCTTTATATTAGCAATAATTCTGAACTGAAACCTGGGAAGTCAACATTAAAAGAATTTTAGAAACCAAAAGTACACTTCTTACTGTGTTCCATTTGAATGCTACAGAATCTTCAACTACTTAGGTCTTCATCTCCCTCAAATACAGATCTGTATTTTCCAATTTTACTGGTATTGGATGGTATCCAATAAGTCATATTCATAGTAGACCCACTGAAATCTATGGACTTAACTTCACTGAATTCAGTGGGTCTACTATGAGTAAAGAGCCAGTGTGGTGTAGTGGTTAAAGTGTTAGACTACGACCTGGGAGACCAGGGTTCGAATCCCCACATAGCCATGAAGCTCACTGGGTGACTTTGGGCCAGTCACTGCCTCTCAGCCTCATGAAAACGCACATCATAGAGTCACACCATGGAAATTATGTATCTAAAGGTAGTTTCTGATCAAATAAAACCAAACACACATTCTTTTCACTAATTCTGCTATGAAATTACAATTGCTCCCCTACTATATCTTTAAATAAAATCAAGCTTTTACAATTTTATGACTTTTTCTTCTTAATAATTTTTTATTATTTTTCCTTACATTTCTAGCCTGCTTTTCCATTAAAACATAATTAGCAACATATTAGGATAAAGTTTAAAAAATTGAGAGATGGTGGCCAGTTGACACTGACTTAGCTGCAACTATATTCCTATATAGTTAGGAAAAACCACAGCTGAGTCCAGGGCAAACCTTTACTGAAGATTACACAAGACTGATATCCTTGCTACCAATTTGGGGGATCTAACACACCCTTGGGCATGTTCGGCCTGAGGGTCACATTCACCCTTGGGAGCAGCATCCCACTCTACTCTCTCTCGCACAGGCACACAGCTCCCTTTCGTAAGTTACATTTGAAGAGCTTTCTGACTACAGGTACCCAGAGTGAATATTTACTCCTCCTTTTCCCATGTGTACAAATTAATGCTCGCAGATGAACCCTACACATTCATTTGGGAGTATGTCTCATGGAACTCAATGGGACTCACTTCTGAATACACCTGCATAACATTGCACTAAGTGTGTTGTTTTATTAGTTCAAGGACTGGTCAGGAAATCCACAAGTCAACCCTACAAGACTGACCACAATTTTCTATATACCACATTATGTCAGTAAGCTCCAGAACAGATATTGAAGTATACACAGGACTGTCTACAAGAGGTCCTAAAACCGTTTCACAGTAAACCACCCCTAAGTAAAAAAAATATTTGGGCCTCCAAGCGTAACCAACACAAAGTAAAGACAAACAGGTCAGCTGGCAGCATTCAGTCAACTCCAGTCTGAGGTCAAGCAGATCAAAGGAGCAGACAGGGATCAGAGAGATGCTTTCAGGGTTCCCTGCAGAAACAAAAGACACCATGAAATATAAGGGGTTGCATTCCTGGTCCTCACCACTACCTCTTTAAGAAGTGGGTGGGCACAGAACTCCTGACTGGAAGAGAATGAAACACTGGCTTCTGCTCCAGTCCATATTTTTTGCACTAGGGATGAGTCTAGTTTATACCACCACTAGGGTACCTCTCGTACGTGCAGCCAAACTCGCAATTTTAGAAGTATGGGTCTGCACCCCAGCGAGGGCATAAAAGTACAAGGTGTCTATAAACATGCTTTAAATGCAATCTAATTTTATCTACACAGTTCATTATTACAGTTAACTCTGTTCAATTCTAAAAGAATGGATGAGGTGGGATGATAAGAAGGTTCTTGCCATTCCTTTGTCCTGGTTGAAGCCAGTAGTTTTAGGGATAGCTTTCTTCTAATCCTTCCAATGTAGAAAGCCTAACTGGAACAGGAACAAGTGACGTTTTATACTGACCTGGAAAACTTTACGAAGTTGCCTCATTTTGACCAGGAATCCCACAATCAACTTTGCAGGCATATTATGCCAACCTCGCCAGTAACAATCTGCCACTAATACTTTTATTATTAATTAATATTATTGCAATGCTAATGTATTGGATTACGCACTTCTTCTGCAGCATATAGACGAATTAGGACAGCTTCTTTTATATTTTCTGTTTTTGAGCTGGAAAGTGACGTCGAAGAGCAATACTTACAAATCAACAAATCATAATTTAATTGAGCAGACTACCAGGCATACAATAACCATGAGGTCTCTTGCAGAAACACTGCAGAGATTACTGAAGTTTAAAGGAACCATATGTGACACACACCACTCTATACAAGGGGAAACAGGGCTTCTATAACAGTACTGGAACCAATTTTGCTTCATATATTAGAAGTTAAATCATTTTAAGCTTCACTAAGAGAGACCACTGCTGACATCTCATGTCAGGGCAATTTTCCAACAGAGAGGCAAGGCCTATAGGGGCCACCTCTCACCATGCAACTTATCACATCAGTCAAGATCAGATTGCAAACCCTAGCTATCAGCTCCTCAGGATAAACACCAGACCTCTAGAATTCAACCTGCCATAAGTCATAATTGACTGGAAGACACATAACAACAACAACAACAATTGTACAGCTGCTGCTGTTCTCAGGCCACAAACTCAAGATGCTATGGAAGGACCCATGCTGTAGATCCAATCGTTCCCAAGTAGAAAAAAGTGACACCTGTGGAAAGGCTAAATTGAGAAATTTTTTGAGAGAAACTTTAAAAATGTGTCCGTTAGAGCACTCCAATTTTTTTTGTGTAGAACACAACACAATGTTGTGCTAACAGAGTGATCACCTGCTATATCAAGGACTTATTTAATTGTCTAATTTAAGCTAAATATTGCCCAGAGAAATTATCATTTGAAAAATTCCACATTCTGCCTGCTAGTCACTACAATATTTTACCTGTTTCTTGTACAGAATTAATGGCAACATGAGGACATTCAAATTTAACAATCACATTTAAAAGTTGTCTCCACTGAAACATGATGTAGTCAAAATTATTCCACAGCATCCCAATTCAGCAGTAAGAGTTGGGAAAAGAGCCCCCTCTGCCTGAAGAGCTCATGATGAACCAACATTTATGAACATGTATTTTAAAATTGTTGCACTGAGCTTAGAAGACTGGTGCATGAGGTAGGGAAAAAAGAAATCTGCAAGGTTCTCCATTCAAATCTCAGTAATTCTGATGGAAGTTGAGAAAGCTACAGAGTTAGTTTCAAATTATATAAATTTGGATTATTGGAGTTTGGATTATTAACTTTTATCACATTAAATGGACGTCATGCATGTTTTGCACTCATTGCTGTGGGGGTTGTCATTAGACTTCTAAAAAGTAGATTGCATTTATCTGTTTTTCATCATCAAACATAAAAAGTTCATCAAACTGCCATAGAAGTACAAACTGAAATTTTTGTAATCATCTTATAGATGGCAATTTCATTCAGGATTCACATTTCTAAACTCACTGAAAACTAGTCCAGCTGTACTTCAAATTATCTATGAAAACTGAATAGAAGTTCATACAGGCTAGGGGAGGGGATGGAGAAAATTAAGATAGATGTATTTCATTCTAAGAAGCTAGAGAAAACTCTTTTTTTAGCTAGTACATTTACCATGAAGACTGATTATTTTTTTTAAAAGAAAAACTGTTCCTTTATTTAAAAACCTGCAACATCTGTATTTAAGATTATCACTGAGTGCACTTCACTTACAAGATAAACTTAACTTATGCAGGTCATCTTGGATACATAAAAAAATACAAAAGAGCAATTGAATTTAAGTGTGCTCCCACACAACGGTCAAAATTTCAGCAGAGTTTGCATCAACTGTTCTTCATATTTATAGATAGTATCCTTGAAAAAGTCAATCTATATTATTTAATATTTATTGTAATAGCATAATTGAAAATAAGGAGCAGGATTGATCACCCTGACACATGGAAATGCACCCGAACCTACAGAGGGTAAGCTGCAAGTATGGAACTCCCCTCCAGCATGCATATGTTAGGAGTTGGAAATACCCCTTAAATAATCACCATATTTCATTATGATAGCATTGCATGTTTTTCCAAGCACTTGTTCAGCCATTGCCATTTGTTTTTTAGATGGTATGCTCCTACAATGTTCAAAGGTAAGTGCACTATGAATTATATATTCTTAGGGGTTCTATTACCACTTTCCATCTCCAAAAATCAAAAGTGATGCAATTGTCAATGGAGATTATTGCTTTAATTACAACATTTCCACCAGGAGTCTTGGATGCTTTACAACAAAAGTCAGAACATTGTATAATGTAAGCATAAATATCGGGTTGCATCACTGTACTAGTAATGGACCACACGCTGCAATATGTTAGAAGTTAAAGGCTGCCAAAATTATGACCTGGTAATGATTAGTAAAAGAATGCTACACAGTTGTTTCTAATTGTAATCCTTCATGCATATTTAAAACAGAGTGTATGAACACAGTTTACAGTTAATTTACATGGCTTCTTTAAACTGTATTTCTTCAAAATGGGATAATCCAACAGTTAATTTTAAGAAGTGTTGGCAAATCATTTGTGTATAACAGGGAAGTGTATGGATTTCAAGATGTCACACTGAAAATGAATCTTACTGCTTTCTGACCACAATGTACACAACATGCATGTAGTTTAGATACATAATTTCATATTTTAAACTCTTGCATATTTAAGTACACATTTTTTCTAGAAGCTTTATGTCTTACCAAGGTACCCATTTTAGTCAAGGAAGGCCTTGTACGTGGTATTTACATTTACATTGTTTCTCCAGTACACTGTGGAGGACTGAATACCTGTAGCACAGAAATTGCCCTCAAGGCAGCACACGCAACAGAAAGCCCTTACCAATTTTTCATCGACTGTGATGAGTTGCGTGTCTTGGGCTTGGTCCTGTGCCAGCCACCATGTGGAAGTGTTCAGTGACCTGCAGTGCAAGACTTGAAGTTAAAAAATGATTCATGCAATGAGAAAATAGAGGCAGACAAATCTTACATAAACAAGTTACTTTAACAATATCCGTCTTGTAAAAAAAAAAAAAAAAGGGGAGAAATGAGGGCTCAAAAATCCCCCCCCCCCACTTGGCAGACTCCCACTTAGCAGTTCACAACAGGCTGCACTTTATGTCAGCCTACAGGCTCTCTGTCACACAGACTGCCAGTGGCAAGGACTGTACTACTCTATGAAAGTACAGTAGCTGGTTTGTCACAAACAGAAACCAAAAAATACAAAGCTACTGCGACTCCTCTGGAACTCTGAACCTCTATGAAGCATCAGAGGACTTTAAACATCTCTTTAGTTCCTTTTCTAACCATTCAAATTGTAGTGGTAGTTTAGCAAGCAGGATCACAGATGAAAGAACTCACCTGAGGCTAGTTTATTTATTTTATTCGATTTCTATACCGCCCACAGCCAAAAGGCTCTCAGGGCGGTGCACAACAGGGAATAAAATACAATAGACACACATTCTGAATTAATGTCTATGCTTCTTCAAAATGTCTCTTATGCACACATAAGTAGTTATACAAATAACTACTATAATCATTTCTAAGGATCTGTCCCAGTGAAATGATCCAAGCTATAATTTTGGTTCAGTAGTACACTACCCCAAACACTGGGTTGGATCCAAAAGCTGTGCCTACACTTTCAGAAAATGTATTCCAAGGACAAAATAACTGTTTTACGCCTTGCACTGGAGCTCTGTACAAGAAAATGCAAAGATGTTGTTCTGTTTGTGCAAGAGGTTGTGTAGCCTCTTGTAAAGGCAGACGTAAAAAGTACTGCTATATAGTCAACCTCTCATATCACTAAGTGAATTCTTGCTGAATCAGCTGAGAGCAGTGACCACTATTTTGCTTCTGCTCAGGATTCTTTGGATCTAACCTACTGTCTTCAATTGCAGTTATTGATCTTCATTAAGCAACTGGAAGCAAAGTAAAAAATCAAGAAGAGTTGACGTAAGATTCCAATCATACACCTTTGAAAATTTATTTACTTATTATTTTTATTAATTTATTTTAGGCATTTATATGCTATTCTATAATCAAGTTATCAGTACAGCTTATAATGTTTTATTGTAAAAACAAGATAAGGCATCATATTTATCCATCGGATTTCCAAATGTGAATTAACTTTTAGGTTTAAGGGGTACCACAGCTGCCTTGCTTGCACAGATTCCACTTGTTCACTGCACGAGCATCACAGTTTTTGAAAGTCAGCTATGCGATATGAATGTAACTTGAACAAGTTTGAAAGACAGTATGTCCCTCACCCACAAAACCCCATTCTTTGAACAGCAAGCCAAAACCAGAAAACTCCCTTAGTATTAGTTTGCTAATAGCATATACTTTAAAGTGTGGTGATTAATTAAGAGCATTTAAGTATGCAAACTTAACTAGTGTTCTATATTGGTCCTAAGATACTATTTTTAATGTACTAGAAATCACACTTACCCAGATGAGCAATACGTCTTATTTTAAGTGTAGCAAACTTCCAAAAGCAGACCATTCCAACTGTGTCTGATTGAAAAATAATTTGAATGCTACTGATAAAAGTTCAATTTATCAGAAACAAATGGCTAGAGTGTCTCATATGTTGCCTTGTGAGCCTCAGAACACTAAGAAAATATATTTTATTGGCTCCCATTGTAAAGCAAAGAAAATAAAGCCAGGTTATCAGGCAGGTGGCACATTCTCTTGAAAAAAGCTTAGGAATAAAAAAAATCACAACAAAAAGGAGACGATAATGTCTTATACACAATGCTATCATATCTCCATGGGATAAACCGCATAGAAGCCAATATCAAGCCCGGAAAGGAGACATTTATATATTGGCCACCAGTGCAGTTAATCAAAATAACGGTGTGGGTAGAGAGGTATTTCACAGTTGACATGGCTTTTTGTGTTTCATAGTGTGACCCAGTGTTTTATAATCCAACTTTTTTGAATAGCCTATTCTTAATTATGCTAAGTGATGCTTTGCTTCATGCTTATCATGGGATATGGAATTCCACTGAATTTCTAAGAGCCCCAAAGGTGGTGAAAGATTACTATATCAATAACTTGGTAGAACTTCAAAAATTACATCACTGAACATCAGAAAATAAACTCTAGATCTTTGCTGTACCTATCCAGAAAGTCAACCTTATTTTAAGATTCTTAATATTAACAATGAAGGAGGATGAGAATGACAGACGTATTGTTTCAAATATGTACAAATTAGAACCTAACAACTCTTGAAAACTTTATCTTCAAGAATAAAAGACTGAATATAGTTTTCATATCTGAAAAGTTCCCATCAAAAGTCAGACTTAAATAATAATAGATTAATCGAAGTTTTATAATACATAGGGAGTAGAATTTTTGAAATATCTGAAGACTGGAAAAGCTTGCATCAAAACTGAATATGAATATCTCTACAAAATACAAAGTAGAAGCTGCAGTAGGCAGTTGCCCTATGCATCTAAGACAATATCAAGTGGAAAATCAGTAAGATGTCATCATCTGATTAGCCCAAATTCTGTTGGTGAAAGAATATGAATTTTTTTACCACCACCTCATCAGGTAGAATCAAAAAGGAACAGAATTATACATATAAAAATATTTTTAATACCTATCTTAGTATGATAAATACATCAATGCAAGATGTCAAAATACCAGGAGTCAAGTGGTAGAAAACAGAGATGTGAAGGCCCAGGGGGGGGAAATGGAAAAATCAGATTTTTCCCATCTTGTTTAATTTTTTCCGGGGGAAAAATAGAAAAATTCATGACAAATAACAGGGGGAAAGCAGTGCCTCCTCTCCTTCAATTTTTTTCTGTTCTTTTTCTGGGCCTTCACAGATCTAGTAGAAAATCTACCACCACTATTACTTTTCATTTGATGTTGATAATCCTGACAATTATTGGGCACTAACTTTTTGCTTTTTAGGGAATTTAAGTGAAAGGATGTTACAATATCTCCAGTTATGCCATATTGTAGACTGCCTTGATTCTTAGTCCTGTTGACATAGGACCAAGCATGGGACCAAGATTATTTTGTTCCTTTTTATTTCAGAACTTTTATAACCCAATTAACATTGAAAACCTTTCAGTTGCTTTTGAAACACCAGAGATCCTCAAATTGTGTGCATGGATACACAAGTGTGTAATAAGGACAGTGTGCCTTGAAAAATCACACTGCTATGTTGGATTCTTCCACCACCTATGCTTAAAAGAGTGAGGTTTCATGCAATATTTATTTATTTTATTATTTTATTACATTTACATCCTGCTCTTCCTCCCAGTAGGAGCCCAGGGCAGCAAACAAAAATACTAAAAACACTATAAAACATCATATAAACAGACATTAATATATTAAAACAAAGCATCATTAAAAACATATTTTTTAAAAAGCTTTAAAAACATATTAAAAGCCATTCCAACAGACGCAGACTGGGATTAGGTCTCTAATTAAAAGGCTTGTTGAAAGAGGAAGGTCTTCAGTAGGGCCAAAAAGATAGCACCTGTCTAATATTTAAGGGGAGGGAATTCTAAAGTTTAGGTGCCACTACACTAAAGGTACACTTCCCATGTTGTGTGGAATGGGCCTCCTGATAAGACGGTATCTGCAGGAGGCCCTCACCTGCAGAGTGTTGTGACCTACTGGGTAGATAAGGGGTACGATTATCTTTCAGGTATCCTGGTCCCAAGCTGTATAGAGCTTTGTACACCAAAACCAGAACCTTTAACTTAGCCTGGTAGCTAATGGGCAGCCTGTGCAATTCGTTCAGCAGCAAAGTGATATGTTAGCAATACCCTGTCCCAGTAAGCAGTCTCACCACTGCATTTTGCACCAGCTGCAGGTTCTGGATGAACCTCAAGGGCAGCACCACATAGAGAACATTACAGTAATCCACTCTAGAGTTAGTTTACCAGTGCATGGACAACAGTGGTCAGGTTATCCCGGTCAAGAAATAGCAGCAGTTGTCTCACCAGCTGAAGCTGGTAAAAGGCACTCCTAAGGACTGAGGTCACCTGGGCCTCTAGCGACAAAGGTGGATCCAGGAGCAGCCCCAGACTACGAATCTGCCCTTTCAGAGGTAGTATAACCCAGTCCAAAGCAGGCAACTGACCAATTATCTGAACTCAGGGACCATCAACCCACAGTGCCTCCATATTGCTAGGTCTATGACTGTAACAATAAACATTCATTCATTCATATTGCTAGGAATCAGACTCAGTTTATTGGCGCTCATCCAGCCCACCACCCAGGCACTGATCCAGGGCTTGCATAGATGTTTTATTCAGATGTTACAGAGAAATAGAGCTGGATATCATCAGTGTACTGCTGACACCTCATCCCAAATCTCCTGATGACCACTCCCAAGAGCTTCATATAGATGTTAAACAGCATGGGGGACAAGATGGTACGCTGCTGCACCCCACAGCACAACTGCCAGGGGGCTGAAAGACAATCACCCAATGCTGTTCTCTGAAAACAACCCTGGAGGTAAGATCTAAACCACTGTAAAACAATGCCTCAGATGCCCATCTCACCAAGTCGGTTCAGAAGAATACCAAGGTCAATAGTATCAAAAGCTGTCAAGAAATCAAGTAAGAACAGCAGGGATGCACTCCCCCTGTCCTTCTCCCGATAAAGGTCATCCATTAAGGTGACCAAGGTCAATTCAGTCCCATAACCAGACTAAAATGGGCAAGATAATCTGTTTCGTCCAAGAGTACTTGCAATTGTTGCACGACAAATCACCGTCCCCAAAAAGGGGGTATTTGCAACTGGGTGGTAGTTATCACAAACCAAAGGCTCCAGGATGGGCTTTTTCAGGAGCGGTAAGATCGCTGCCTCTTTCAAGACAGCTGGAACCATTCTCTCCCACAAACATGTGTTGACCACAGCCCAGATCCACTCGGTTAACCCCCCTCGGCAAGCTTTAATAAGCCAAGAAGGGCAAGGGTCGAGAGGAGACGTTGCTGGCTGCATCACTGCAAGCATCTTGTCCACATCATCAGACCACATCATATCAAACTGATCCCAAGAAGTTGCAGCAGACATTGCACTGGACACCTCACTGGGGACTACACTTGATGTGAATGGGGCATCAAGATTGCTACAGAGATGAGCAACTTTACCCTCAAAGTGCCTTACAAACAATTCACATTGAGCTCCCAAAGGGTCTAAAACTCCATTTCATGGAGCTGATGTCAACAGACCCCTGACAATACGGAAAAACTCCACTGGAAGGCTACTTGAGGATGCAATGGAGGCAGAGAAGTGGGCTTTCTTAGCTGCTCTCACAGCCACACAGTAGGTATGATGTTTTACTCGTGCCCAATCAGCCTCACAGTATATCCACCACTTATGCTATAGCAATCATCCAGCCTGTTTCATTGCTCTTAGCTCACTGGTGTACTAAGTTGCAAACCGGGCTCCACAATGCCAGAGAGGGTGCTCGGGGGAACCATAATAATAATAATAAAATTTAATTTATGTGTTGCCTATCTGGCCGATGGCCACTCTAGGCGACGTACATATAGTAAAATGCAGCAAAATACAATACAATACAATACAATACAATACAATACAATACAATACAATACATGTCAAGAGCCTGACGCACCTCATTGTTCCACAACGTGACAAGGGCTTCAACATGATCACCTGCTCTATCTACTGGGAACTCCCCCAGGGCATTCAGGAATCCTGTGGATTCCATTAGTCCCCGGTGGGTGGACCATCTTAATCTGTCCACCATCCCTGCAGGAGAGGATCAGAGCCGTAAGTCTATACTTCACTAAGAAGTGGTCTAACCATGACAATGGGGTGACATCCACCCCCCCATCTCCAGACCACCACTTCTTCCATCTGGAGCAAAAACCAAATTGAGGGTGTGCCCTGCCCTATGCGTTGGGTCGGTGACAACTTGAGACAGCCCCATGGTCGTCAAGGAGGCCATGAAATCCTGAGCCAGAATACTAGATGCAGCCTCAGCCTGGACACTGAAATCACTCAAGACTATCATTCTGGGCTCCTCTAATACTACAGCTGAGATTGCCTCCACCAGCTTGGTCAGAGAAACTGCCGGGCAGCAAGGTGGATGGTACACCAGCAGCAACCCTACTTTACTGTCTCCTTGGCCCAACACCAGGTGCAGGCCCTCACAGCCAGCTCCAAGACAGAGTGGTTTCCTAGTGACAAGCGATGGAAGTTCTGTAGACCATAGCAACTCCTGCAGCCTTTGCTGTTGTTGCACCAAGTATCCAGGTGGGCAAAGCTGGGTCAGATCAACTCCTCCCAGCTCACCCACCCAGGTCTCAGTAATGCACACCAAATCAGCACCCTCATCCATGATCAAATCATGGATGAGTGTGGTCTTATTGTGTACCCTAATTTATCCTTGTTAGCAATTTATGAGCAAGCAGCAGATTCAAGACACACAAAGTTTCTCTGACACAGCCCTTACAACTGAAAATCTTGGGAAATCACAGAAGCTTCACCATTGCACAGAAAACACAATGACACCCCCTTAGCCCTGGCTGAGTAGGCAGAGGGGATGAGGATGCCAGAAGGCAAGTGGCAAAGGGATGCCTATCCATGTCGTGGGAGTAGGTCAAGAGAGGGTAGTTGTTCTTGTTGTTCTCATCATCTATATTTTGGGGGGTAAAAGAAGCATGTCTGCATTTTTAATTCCAAAACCCCCGTGCTAATACTTCAGCAAAAGCATCACCGATTTAAAAACTAGCATAGTCTATTGTATTTTTTAAAGTATTTATCATTTGTCTAAATATGGAAAGGAGAAGATAGCAATGACTCTCTACTGGAAGTATATTCCACCATCATGGCAAGGTGCTTTATCTCATTCTTCCACCTGTTCTCACATATGAACAGCACAGAGGGCAAGGCCTCCAAGGCCAATCTTAAAGACAAGTTATATAGATGTGGGAGTAGGCATTTTTCTGAAGTAGCCTGCTCTTAAGCTGTTTAGGGCTTTAAAAGCCTAAACAAGCTCTTTAAATCAAACACAGAAACAAAATGAGATCAGATACATGCTCCAACATTTGAATCCCAGACAACAGTTTGGCAGCAGTGCTTTGTAGTCACTCAATGTAACAGAACTGTTTTTAAATGCCTTTTATGTAGAGACATCCCCATCTTGTCTGTGTTGGAATTGCTTTTTAAGATGTTTTTAAAGCTGTTTTGTTCAAATATGTTTTAAAAGCTGTTTTGTTTTCATATGTTTTTAAAGATGTTTTAATATGTTTAAAGTCTTTTGTTTTTAAGATGTTTTAGAGTGTTTTTAGTGTTTTGTTGCCACTCTGGGCTACTTCTGGGAGGAAAGGCGGGATATAAATTAAATAAATAAAAAAAAGCAGCCCTACACAGAAAGCACTGCAATAATATAGCCTGAAAATAATTAGGGTAGAGGTGGCTGCTAATGTTGTTGGGGCTGATGGGAGTTGAGATTCCAACATCATCTGGAGTTAGCCACTCCTAAACAAGGGGATGGGTTCATCTTCTCCAGAAAGGGCCACAACTGGTGAACCACCCAGAGCTACCAAAAGGCTATTCTCACCACTGCTGCCATCTGTTCATCTGACAAGTCAGGATAAGGAGTGCCCTCACCTTCTCACTTGCTGCTTCAGTCAGAATGCAACCAATCTGCACAGGGTGGATGCAGTTCCATTCTGTGCCCCACAACTTCTGTGTAAGGCTAATTTTACAGTGAGGCACCATCAACTCTACCATTCATCAAATCAAGGAGAAGCAGTTTCCACTTTAAACAAGAGGCTGGAAGTCATAGTTCATGGTTTTACAGACAGTTTGAATACAAACAAGACAGAAGTGATGATGGTTGGCGGTCCCTGGACCACAGTGGCGGTTTGTATGTGATTGATAATGTTCGCCTCCATCCCCAGCTGATCAGGACCACAGGTGTTGAGTGACTGCTGTCAAGACCCAGGAAGCCAAGATCACTATTAAATACATTATTTTGTGTGCTTCTCCAAAAATAAATATAGCTGTCAGTTCAATCAAAAACTTCTGTAACTAGAAATATCCAGTGTATTTACATCTCAACAAGTTATATGAACATATGCAATTTATTTTAATCAAAGAACACTAGTCAGTTTCTTTATTACTCTTTATGCAGTATACGCATTTATTACTTATCTGGTAGCTTTTAAATCCTCCTAATTTTCCTAGAATTAACTGCATTGATTTTCCACAATAAAATACATGCAGGCAAACCATTATATGCCTGGCATGTGCTATGTAATCTTTCTTTACATAGAGAACAAAGAGATAGAAAAACCAAACTCTTTTTACTTCATAGACATTTTCCTTTCTGGAGACAATTTTTATACACCACAGCCAACAGGGCAAGTGGTCTTTACTATGCTGTAATGTCTAAAAAGAATTATATTAAGATAAAGATAACCTACAGGTATTGTAAATGAACACAGAACTGAAAAGGACATATTGTACACATAGGAGAACCTAATTTGGGGAAAAGAGTACCTGACGTTTGTATCAAGGGACTGTGCTTACGTCCATATGTTCCTACCATGGATTTAAGATCATCTGGCTCTGGTCCCCTCTGCATACCAGGAAAGAAAGAAGTTAGATTGACAGACGCGCGGGAGAGAGGCTTTTCAATGGTGGCTCCCAGACTTTGGAATTCCCTGCGCCAAGAAGCCTGCTTTGCTCTGTCCCTGATGGTTTTCTGAAAACTTGTAAAAACTATTTTGTTCCGGATAGCCTTTGTTTGGGACTAATGGGTTAGCCTGACGCTGTTTTAAGTTTTTTTTTAATCTTTTTTTTTATCTTTTAAGTTCTTTTATTCTCACTCCCTCATATGTGTATGCACATATATACATGTATGTATGTGTGTGTATGTTATGCAAAATGCATTTTATGTACTTTAATTGTATTTTATGCATTTTAATTTACTGTAATGTTTGTGTTTTTATTGTGTATTTTATTATATATGCGTGCAATTTTATTGTAGCCGCCCTGAGTGCCCTATTGTGGGGTAGAAGGGTGGGATAGAAATATTTTAAATAAATTAAATAAATATCCAAACATGGACAGGTGAGTTCACTATATTTGTCTGCTACAATAACATTGGCTTGGAAAGACACATATGTCATTCATTTGGTGCATAAATTAAAACCAAAATAATACTAATTTTAACATTACAAGCCAAAGGTCGGGCAGCTACTTGGTATCATATATCAAAGCCAATTACAACAGAAAGTTCACCTGTCTTTTGAAATTGATCTCATGACCCTGTAGGTAATAAATACACTATTAAGGAAATGTGAAACTACCAAGCATTTCAGCTGAGTGTTACTGATAGATAAATACAATTTAAGCCCCCCAGGCTGGATCACAACCAACAGTATACATGCTGTCAAACTCCAAGTGATATCAGATGGCATCAGATGCCTGAATAGTTCTACCAGAATGCTATTTATACATACAATTACTTAAGAAAAGGAGTAATTCAGTAACAAAATTACTGAAAAGAACGAGTCATCCACTGATAGCAGGCCAAGGAACTGCTGCCTGAGCCAGACAAAATAGGTAATGATGCTGGCTCTAATCAGTGCTACAGCAGCAGAATCTTAAGCTTAAAATGGAAAACAGAATCTAGCAGAACAATAATTATGCCCATGCAGCATCTTCTTAACTCCTGACAAGTACTGGAATTCTGTATTTGCGGGTGACTGGTGGGAACACGGAGAAGACTGGGGGTGGAAGGATTACAAATCTGCAAAAACCACAGGTGACCTAAGAGTTGCCCTGCCTGTGTTTTCTGAAATGTCAAATGTCTCCCCACACAAATATATTCAGATCATACCAAAAGCCACAGTAACCAACAAGTGTGCTTTTATTATCACAAAGTAGCACAAAAGTCAAAGGGTTTAATTCCAGAGCTGAGAGGAATGAAAAAGCTAAAGTTCCACAACCCACCTCTGTGTTCAGGAACGATTACGGTCTTTTACTGTTTCAAACTGCTTCTGAATTTTATAAATTAGTTAAAAGAAAGGAAAAAACCTCTAAATCCCAAAACAGTAGAACACCTTCACATTTTAAAATGTGAATGGAAGTGCATTTTCTAAAAGCATTTATCTTGAGAGTTACAGAAGAAATAGAAAGTTTTATACTTTATGGAAAGTTTTGTTAACTTATAGAAAGTAAAACTAAGCTGCTAAACACAAAATTCACCAAAAAAAAGCCATTTAATAATATGGAACACCTTACATGCCTTGTACAGAGCCATATCGTTGGTGCATCTAGCTTAGTACTGACTACACTGACTGGTAGCTTTCCAGGATTTCACACGGTAATCTACCTGAGTCCTATCTAGAGATGTCAAGGACTCAACCTAGGATTTTTTTGCATACAAAGTGTGTGGTTTTTTATTCTTTTTTTATTTAGAATATTTCATAAATCTCCGTTAACCAAAAGATCTCAGGATGGTACACAAAAATGTGAATAAAACTAATTCACAAGATAAAAACGATTTAAAAACAAGAAACAAACACAACAAAATGCAAATAAAAACCCCAAAATTAAAAGAACAGAACACAGAAACATTCCAAAAGTTATTTAAATAGGACAATATTCATGTAGCACTGAAAAACTTGCAATGTTGGTGCCAGACATGCTTCTTTGGGGAAGTTTGAGGGCTGCGGTTCATATAGGCAACTACAGTCTCTCTCTCCCAGCAATTAAAAAAATCCTTATTGTTGATTACTGTTAACACTCAGCTTGTTCATTTGTTCACCGGTAACTTATTAACTGTTTGTTCACTTGTTATAAAAGGAGTTTGCACCTATAGTAAAAAAATTACAATAATTTAAGGAAAATATAGGGCAAGACCTAATATCACACTAGTGAATGTGATGGGACTTTCCCCATCCTCTCCTTCTTCCTGCAGCCACCCTGTGCCCACCAATTTGCTCTATGGGTCATGCAGGGAGAGGAGAGGACATGATATATCCTTAAACATCCAGCTAAAATCTGTATACACACTAATTAAAACTTTCCAAACAGTGGATCTTAACTTTAATTATTGAGTGTCTTGTGGCACTAGAAACTACCTTTCTGGATGAAATCAGTCGCCAGCTAGTTGAAAAGGAGACAGACAAGAGGGGATTATATTTGATCAGAATGAATGGCTCTTTGCAGAAACCAAAATATCTACTTGTCCAGATTTACCTGAAGTTTTGCAGTAACAATTGTGTGAACTCAACTGACTCAACTCAACTGATCTATGGATAGGACACTGCTCTGCTGAAAGCTCAATATGGAGCCCATAAAAATATAATCAAATATATGGACACAAAATAATCTTTACATTCAGAATAGAAGATTATTCTCTCAAAAGCTGAGACTGAAAAGTGATTTTGCAGAATCTAGTTTATCCTGTGATGCCATACAAAAAAATGCAACTGACATCCAGCAGTATTAGCAGGTGTACTAAAAGAGAGATTTAAAAAACAACAACAAAGAAATAAGAAGTAAATAACAAATAAAGGTTTTCCCTAATGTATCAATAGCAACTTGGGGGTTATCCAAGGAATCTGCATTCTGTGGCTGCGTTTTAAAGGCATTTTTAAAAACCTTGCAGTTCCAGTGATGGAACTCCACTTACTGTGTAGTTTAGCCCTAATAAAACTTTGAGATACAACAAATTCAAAAGATGCCTGTAAATGGGTTGGAGAAGGTTTAACCTCCTTCCATCATGGAATTAAACAGACACACACACACAAGATGCACTTCTTCATCCAGATGCTAAATACTAGTAAGAAATTGGTTGGGGGATTATAAGTGAAAAATATAGTGTAAATATAGAGTAAATATAGTGGCTAATTTTTTTACAAAAAAAGACAAAACAAAAAAACAAATGTCATTAAGAAATGAAGGCAATTGACCTTTTGGGAAGCTTCCTTTAAAAAGTAGTACATAAATAGGCAGTTTTATGAATCACAAAAGATCTGCTTTATCTAAAACAAAATGAAATTTTTTAGTCTAAAAAATGTGCTCTTAATTTGTGAAAAATCTGTAATGCCACCAATCATATTGAATGAAGAACAAAGTTCAAACACTGCTTGAAATTGCCAGCCCTCTTTGGATACAGAGAATGACCTTACCAATGGAATGGAAGTTTCTCACACTGACAATCAAATATGCTCTTTGTAACGAATAACATTCTTGAGATTCCTGCAAAATCACAATGGTGGTTAAGTAATAGATCTTTCAAAGAGAACTGTTTATTTGTCTGGAAAAAAACACACCACAGGTGTCAAAAGCAAGAGATACATAATAGAGAATCATGACTCTCTAGAATGAAGGATGCATACTGAACATATCTTGATATTGATTATTTGAAAACAAAAACCATCTTTTGCATTTCAATTTGATGTATACCATGCTGTAATTAGCCATGTGCTTAACTTTTGAAATGTGCACTGCTTTTGTATTATTAGCCTATAAAATTTTGTACTAGTCTCTCATTAAGAATGACTTACGACGTATTATCATGGTCAGATTTTTTGACTTCAAAAAATTGCTAAAGTGGGTTCACTTTTTCAGTGAGTTAGAAATGAGAATCCTAGACTACAAAAGCAATCCAAGCAATTGCTTCAGCAGCAATATTTTTTAGTGGCAGTGAATCAGAGTGCATCAGAGTGATCAGGGAGGAATATCTTGAGAACTTTTACAAGCTAACTAGTAATTGTGTGCAGGCACGTGCAATCAAGGGACTCTCATAACACTGCAAGGAATACTGGACACACTTCCAAGATTATGCTATCTACCCACTTGCAGCAATATACTACCTTGGGTCAGCACTAATTGGATCTTTGCGTCTAAGAAGACTGTGATGTTCCTGCTTATAGTGTAAATATGGTAAGTGCTGTTTATATAGAAGACATATGGTAAGTGGAGTGACAGAAGAGGGGGGAGTACTTGAGCAGTAGAATGCTGGATGATTGGCTGAGCGTTTGAATGGCTGGGAGTATAAATGGAAGAATGACAGTTGAATCTGGGTGGATGTTGGGAGTGTGGAGAAAGAGGTGTTTGAGGGTGGAGGTCAGGAGTGTGGAGAAAGAGGGAGTTGGAGTTCTGATTAATAATAAGTCAAGTACAAAACAGGAATAGATGAAACCATACGTTTGTGAAACATTCTAAAACTAATCTTGTTATTTCTGATATTTAATAAATACTTATTTGGTTTACCAAAGGCCTGATCCTTGGCTGGGGGATATACATACCAGAAGGGAGGGCAAGGTAATTACCAAGGCTGAACAGAAACAGTATCTAATGGTGGCAGCGGTGAAGGGAGGAATAATAACAAGTATCCAGAGCAACCCAGAGTTGTATGCGTTATCTATAAAGATACAAGGGGGTTGGGAACAGCATAAGCACGCAGTCACAAAAGTAACCAGCTAGAGAGAGACTCAGGCAAAGTCTCTGGGAGTATTGGTTATAGGACGTGACTGGTGGTGCTGCCTAGCAGGGGGATCTAGTGAGATCTGTGCTAGAGCGGAGTGAGAAACCATATAAAGGACGGTCCAGACTGGTGGTATCCCTGGTGGTGCCTAGTGAAAGGCAGTAGCCACAAGCAGGTGGGAACCTGACAGGGAGAACCAGGGAAGGACGTCACATGTGGTGGCTGTAGCGGTGGGATTCGAACCCTAGAGAGTCCCTAAAAGTGGTGTGGCTAAAAGAAATAACAAATAAAGATTACTTGTTTGTTTTTTTTACAATAATTTTTATTCAAATTTTCATAAAACATAGAAAACAAAATCATAAAACATTCAAAGACAAAAAACAAAACAAAACAAAAATGATTAAACAAAAAAAAATAAAATGTTGACTTCCCATTTGTCACATATCAAATCAGTTATAGGTCTACAATATATAACAATCCTGTCTCTTAAATCATATTATAAAATCACTTTCCTCCAGTAGTTATCTTAATTAATCATCAAATCTCATAAACATTACTTTATTCTTTCCACAAAAAGTCAAAGAGAGGTTTCAATTCTTTAAGAAATATATCTATCAATTTTTCTCCAAATAAACATGTCAATTAATCCATCTCGTTAATAATTATAATAATCTTATTGTCATAACCATAGTCCAAATAAACATTTCGATTAATCCATCTCATCAGAATCTGTTAGGTCCAATAATTTCAATAGCCATTATTCCATTATCCCTATTAGTTCCATCTTCCTTCTTCAATAGTCCTGTTAAGTCCAGTAATTTCAGTGTCCAATCTTCCATTATCAGTATTCCATAATAATCTTGCTGTTGTAGCCATAGTCATATAATAAGAGTCTGATGGGAATTTCCTCTATCCCAAATATTTTCTTGCCATCCATTCTGAATAAGTTGCTGAAATACTGTTGTAAAGTCATATCTGTGTTCTTCTTTTTTACAAAATGCACTGGCTCATCTCTTAAGAGTTTTTCCATTGTCACATGGCTGCAGTTAATTCCATAGATTTTCTCTATATCAAGCTCCATCACATCATTCCAGTCCAGAAGATTATCCAAGCCATTGATAACTTTATCTCTAATATCTTCATTAATTTCTTCAGAGATAACGTTAAATTCCAAACAGAAGATTTTATTTCTAAAATCCATAAACTCCAGATCTTTTTCCAATTCCACATTTGTTCCAATCTCCAGGGCTTGTATCTTCCCTTTATTTTTTCTTTTCTCATCTCTGATCTCATTCTCCTCTCTCACAGGATCCCCTATTTCTTTAAGCTCCTGCGTCATTTTGCTCAGTTCAATTTTCAGCTCCTTACTACCCTGTCGCAGGGTTTGTTTCGTTATCTCAATCGCATCCATTATTTTCTGAAACATAATTACTTCCAGATTCTCAGCCACTTTCTTGATTGCCATTTTTAAAACCACGAAAACAAAGCAAAACAAAAATAAAGAAGAACCACTTCTTATTTCAGCAACAATTGGGTTAATATTCCAGGCTTGATGACATCACAGTATAAACAGAGCAACCTGCCTTATCTCTCTATGTTCAAGAATGCAAAACAAATTTAGTTCCCAGCATCAAAACAGTTAGTGGCGTCGTGAAGAAGCAGATTCGTCAAAATAAAATAGACCAAAAAGAGAATAGTCCCAGACAATATAATATTCCTCGGAATAGAAATCAGGAATAGAAATCCCTCTTCTGTTTATTATCTTTAGAATGCACTTCCAGGACAGCTTTTTGCGACAGAAACAGAGATAAGCTGTTAATTTCGTGAATAACAGAGAAGAGCTATATCTCACCCAGAAGTTGTCCAAAGCCGATCAATCTGACAAATCTCCTTTTGCTGCAACAATTTAAACCAAGTAAAAAAAAGAATAGAAAGAAGGGTGCTTGCCTGTTAGTCCGTTCTCTCTTTAAAGAAAAGATAAACGTATCGCTTAAGCAGATAGAGCTTGTTAGGAAGTCCGTCCGGCATTGTTGGCTGGACCTTATCTCATAAATTAATGAAATCCAGTCCTCCCAACAAAAACAGGCTTTTGAGGTTGATCTCTACGTTTCTCCCTGCCCGGGAGAAATTTCATCAGTCAAAAAAAAAATGTTCTGACTGATTTATATCTGAATAAGCTTCTTTTGAGGCGGGAACCCGTCCCAAAAGCAGGCACAAGCGAAGTCACCCTTCCCGGAAGTCACAAATAAAGATTACTTGTGAGAGTGACTGGCAAAGAGTAAAAACATGGCTGAATATATAAAGATGAAAAGAGGAGCTGGTGGAGAAGTGCATAACATTCAATTTACCTCACCAGGGTAAAGGGGTAGATGAATTGCGAGTAGTATTGATAGCATTCGCATCTGTTCAACAAAAACAACCTGACAGAGAAGAGAACCCAGAAGGGTACTCAAGCAATCCCGCTTATATAGAGTATTTGAGAGAGAAGTTAAAGTTGGAAACTGAGAGATTGAGGATGGAAGGTGCAGAGAAGGAAAAACAGTGGGAGTTGGAAACTGAGTGAATGAGAATGGATACTGAAAGGGTGAGAATGGGGTTTGAGGAGAGGGAGAAGCAACGAGCATTGGATGCTGAGATACAGGTGGAAAAGTTAAAATTTGAAAGAGAGAAGTTTCATTCTGATGAAACAAGAAAGGGCAGAAATGAAACCAAAATAAAGTTTACACCAAAAGATTTTGGGGTGTTTGAACCTGGACATGACCCACAGATTTACCTCAACACCTTCAAAAAGGCAGCTCAGATGTGGGGGCTACCGGAGGATAAATATATGCAATATTTATCAAATCTGATCAAAGGGGAATTGGCAGAGGTATACCAATATTTCCCCTCAGACAGGCCCGTCACATATGCCGAGTTTAAAGAGGCAGTGTACAAAAGATTCAGACTGGGACCTGACTACTTTAGGAAGTTATTTCGAAACTGTCAGATCCAAGCAGGGAGGTCTTTTGTTGAACTGGGAGCAAAATTGATGGACATATTTGGAAAGTGGATGGGAAGTGCCAAAGCTCAGTCAGTGGAAGAGGTGAAAAGCCTCATGATACTGGATCAATTATACCATCAGTTACCACCAGAAATAAGGCTCCTTGTCAAAGACCGTTCCCCTACATCTGTTCAAGAGGCCGCAGAGTTGGCAGATCACTTTGCCTCCAATAGAACTGGCTGGGTGGGGAAAACATCAAGAGAGTTCAAACCCAGACCATATAATGGTGGCAGAAAGGATGTGGTACCACAGCGAGTGAGTCCTCCAATAAAGTCTGAAGGGCACAGGACACCCCAGAGTGGATCTGTGTACCCTAAAATGGAGGAGAAAATATGTTATAAATGTGGTAGACCGGGGCACCTACATTTTCAATGTGAGGTTGCCAACCCCATTGGTAATCCTGCTCAGGGAAGGGCAGTGAAAACAGAACCAAGGGAGTTAGAAACGAAGAAGGTTCAGTTCTGCCAGATAAACTGGACAAATGTAAAAGACTTTGATTCGAGTCTGAGGGAAGAAGTGAGTGTGCAAGGGGCAAATTATTGGTGCCGCTCAGACGTTACTGAGGCCAGATTTGATAAAATCTGAGGAAATATTACCTCAGGAAACAGTGACAATCCAAGGAGTGAGGGGTGAACTAGAAAGCATACCCATGGCCCTGATAAAATTAAAGTGGAGAGGAAAGGAGGAAATATGTAAAGTAGGTATTAATGCCCAACAAGAACCAGTGATACTGGGAAGAGATGTTATGGGGGCACAAGGAAAAATATATGTGGTGACCAGACAACAACTTGGCAAAGCAACAGAAACCATGTTAACAGAGGCCGAAGAAAACAGGGTGGAACCTGTTATCGAGCCTAAGGTCGCCATAGCAACCCCTAAAGAGACAAACTGTATTGAATGGTCTCTAGTGAAGAAGCAGAGCAGTTCAGGGAAGAGCTGGATAAGGATGCAAGTTTGAAGCAAAGTTACTGGTATGATAGAACAGCCAGAGAACGTGTGTATGATGTGGGAGATATGGTTATGGCATTCATACCCAGGAAACACGATAAATTACAGGCCAACTGGGAGGGACCATATACCATAAGGGAAAAGCTTGACACAGTGACGTATGTGATAACCACAGACCAATTAAAAAAGCATAAAGTGGTTCATGTAAATATGTTGAAACCTTATCACACCAGGGATGCAAAGGTGTTGCAAGTTACCTTATTCCCTGAGGGAAGTGGGCCTGAACTTCCAGATTTGGTACAGGAAAGCAAAGCAAAAGGAGGGGTAGATCAATTGGAATGGTCGGAGGAGGTGAAGGAAGAAGTCAAGAAAGAGATTCTAAGAGTTTTAAAAAATTATGGGGATCTCTTCAGCAATAAACCTGGCCGAACCAGTATAGCCAGACATTCAATTGATACTGAAAATCATGCCCCAATCAGATCTGTTCCGTACTGTGTGAATAGGAAAGTTTTGAATGAAATTAGAAAGGAGGTTGAAGACATGTTGGAACTAGGAGTGATCAGGGAATCCATCAGTCCCTGGGCCTCAAGTATTGTACTGGTTCCAAAAAAAGATGGAACCACAAGGTTTTGTATTGATTATCGTTTAATCAATAAAATTACTGTCCCAGATGCGTATCCTATGCCTAGGGTGGACACAATGTTAGAGCTATTGGGAGCAGCAACCATTATCTCTACCATAGATCTGTGTAAAGGATTTTGGCAGATGGAATTAGACGAGCAATCCAGAGCCAAAACTGCCTTCAGTACACCAGATGGGTTATATGAGTTTGTGACTTTACCCATGGGACTAAGGAACTCACCAAGTTCTTTTCAGAGACTAATTAATACTGTGTTGCGAGGCATGTCAGATTTCACAGTGGCCTATATAGATGATGTGGCCATTTTCAGCAAGTCGGTGCCTGAGCATGTCCAACACCTGACAGCAGTATTAGAGGCATTTAAGAAAGCAGGGCTAACAATAAAAGCCAAGAAATGTCAGTTTGGGTTGAATGAAGTGATCTATTTAGGACATAAGGTGGGGAGTGGGAAAATAACCCCCTTATGGAGCAAAGTTGAGGCAATACAATCGTGGCCCATCCCCTTAACTAAGAAACAAGTTAGGGCATTTTTAGGTGTGGCTGTTTTTTATCATAAATTTGTAAAAGATTTTGGGGAAATCGCAACCCCCTTGCATGAGCTAACAAGGAAAAAGTGTGCTGTGCGTGTGGTGTGGACGGATGAATGTCAAAAGGCTTTTGACCTTCTGAAGCAAGCCTTGTGCCAAGGGCCTGTATTAATAGCACCAGATTACGAGCAACCATTCATCGTGGCTACGGATGCGTCGGACCTAGCGCTGGGAGTCGTCTTGCTACAAGAGAGAGGAGGCACCAGACATCCAGTGGCGTATCTTAGTCGCAAGCTGACATCGAGGGAGAAGAATTATTTGTCGGTCCAAAAGGAGTGCCTAGCGTTCGTGTGGGGACTGAGCAAGTTGTGTCCATACGTGTGGAGACGAAGATTTACAGTGACGACAGATCATCAAGCATTGTTATGGTTACAGACTATGAAAAATCATAACACTATGCTGCAGAGGTGGTCCTGGGCTCTACAAGATTACCAGGTGGACTTCAAGTTCATAAAAGGCAAGGACAATGTATTGGCCAATGGACTTTTAAGAGGTGGCCGGGACTGCAGTGACATGACCCAGACGTGGGTGCAAAAAAGACATTTTCCCCAAAGAGACTTGTTTTTTATTGTTAACGAGTCGTATGAATCCTAGAGCAGGAATAATAATTTACTATTATTTTAAGGGGGGGAAATGTGATGTTCCTGCTTATAGTGTAAATATGGTAAGTGCTGTTTATATAGAAGACATATGGTAAGTGGAGTGAAAGAGGAGGGGGGAGTACATGAGCAGTAGAATGCTGGATGATTGGCTGAGCGTTTGAATGGCTGGGAGTATAAATGGAAGAATGACAGTTGAATCTGGGTGTGGATGTTGGGAGTGTGGAGAAAGAGGTGTTTGAGGGTGGAGGTCAGGAGTGTGGAGAAAGAGGGAGTTGGAGTTCTGATTAATAATAAGTCAAGTACAAAACAGGAATAGATGAAACCATACGCTTGTGAAACATTCTAAAACTAATCTTGTTATTTCTGATATTTAATAAATACTTATTTGGTTTACCAAAGGCCTGATCCTTGGCTGGGGGATATACATACCAGAAGGGAGGGCAAGGTAATTACCAAGGCTGAACAGAAACAGTATCTAATGGTGGCAGCGGTGAAGGGAGGAATAATAACAATTCAAGTATCCAGAGCAACCCAGAGTTGTATGCGTTATCTATAAAGATACAAGGGGGTTGGGAACAGCATAAGCACGCAGTCACAAAAGTAACCAGCTAGAGAGAGACTCAGGCAAAGTCTCTGGGAGTATTGGTTATAGGACGTGACTGGTGGTGCTGCCTAGCAGGGGGATCTAGTGAGATCTGTGCTAGAGCGGAGTGAGAAACCATATAAAGGACGGTCCAGACTGGTGGTATCCCTGGTGGTGCCTAGTGAAAGGCAGTAGCCACAAGCAGGTGGGAACCTGACAGGGAGAACCAGGGAAGGACGTCACAAAGACCACTTAAATAATATATCAGTGTTTGTCTGAATGGATCTAAATGCAATGTAAAGAAGGTATTGCTAGAAGCCCCCATTTTAGGATAACAAGACCCAAGAACTGAAGCTAGAATAATCATTTCAGAATTCCTTAAAAATGTATTTATTACTAATTAAGTTTAAGCCTACAATTATATTGATGCAGAAGAAAGACCATAAAACATATTCTTCAGAAGAGTAGTCATGCTTCGTCTGTGTAACATCAGGCTATAAAACGGCTCATAGCTACTCAAATCCTGTCTAATGACATAAACCTTTGCATACAACAGCCAACTACAGTAGAACAGAGATAATGGGTAGGCCAAGAGACAATTGTCTAAGGAGACTCATGCCACAGTAAACTACTCACATCTTAATATTAAAATGTTTACTATCCAAACTTGTTTGGCAATAAGTCTCAATGAATCCATGTACAGGATCCACAGTATTTTCTGCTTTGTTTTGAGAGGAAATCTCTCTTACACATTTTGCTCCAATGCAGATACACTTTTTCTTGCAGCATATGAATCTGAATCTTTTATTTATTCAGCAAGCTTTTCTCTGTAAATATTTCCATCAAAGACTGGTCTGGCTACTAACTGATCATATAATGGATAATACAGGTTTGGGACGGCTAGTGTAAACCCAAAAAAACTGATTCTTCTTTATAGCCCAATCCTGTGTAGAGTAAGGTGTGCCTTAAAATCTGTGTACTAGAGTATGCCTAATTCACAGTACAAGGACAATTTCCTTCATATGACATTAGGAATATGTTATTTTCCCCAAAGAAAAGAGTATATTTTTTTAAAAAAATGCAATAAGCAATCAGATGGGACAAACCTAGCCCAGACTATTAAGAGAGAAGGAACACAAACACTGAGGGCATTCAATATATGGACTTTTCTTCCACACAAAGCCCACGAAAAGCTCTGTATCTCCCCCTTCCTCTTCTCCTTCAGACTGGTTGCTGATGCTGGGATTTTTATTTTAGTCTTACATATGGTCCAGCTCAATTTGTTTGAACCAAGTGAAGGCACTACCCTTTCTTGGGCTCTAATTAGTTAGAAATGTAAGAAGTCCTAATAATAGGTAACTATCAAACCTAAACATTATGAAATGAACACACTCTTCTTCAAATTTTCTAAATTCATCTCCATTAAACCAGCAATGAAATTATCAGGAAGACTTTGGTAAAGATGCCAAAAAGGGGTATTTTAATCAAAGAAACTGTCAAAAATGCAATGTACATACACATAGTCACATGCTATATGAATATTCAGTGCTTCCTGGTCCTCTAAGAGTATATCATCAAATGAAATTCAGAAGCAGTTACAGTACAGAAATTACTCATACTATAAATATTATATGTGTCTGAAAAGAGGCTAGATGCCTCACAAAGATTAAAAATTGATGGTTTAACCATCTTTATTCCAACTTCTCTTAATATCATAGTGTTCATGACCCCTCAAGCCATTTCTATGTTATTTCTATAGAAGTGACTGCACTGGACTTCACATTCAGTCACAACAAAAATAACAGCATCTCCATATAAATATACAGTTTCCCCTAAAAGGAAGAGGGAAAGAAGATTTGCAACTGTGGACAGTTTTCGGAAGTGTGTGTCTAGGTAAGCTTCAGCAATGAGACCAACATCAATAAAGAAATAACCATCATCATCATCATCATCAGAGTAAGAATGGAACACTGGCCTCTGAAATGGGCTTCACTTCTTTCTCACTACTGGGGTTAAATTAGTGTAGCACAAATAGGAAAGACAATATCATCACAGTGAGTACTGCTGTGAATGTTCTTATCTTGTATATACCAAGCCTCTACCCAGAAATGGCACAGGCCTACTGCTCCCCTCTTACATTACATGGCCTTCATACCCAACTGTTTACCAATTTAATCTGTAACACATGTATGTATCTGCCAAATATAGATTACGCTTCACACAGCTGAGAGGTATCTAACAGAAAGCATACAACACCATAAATTTGTTTTGGTGTTTTGGGTTTGTTTGTTTGTTTAAAACAAAGGAGATGCAACTGGGCCAATCTTTGCTTTTTATTTGAAAAAATGCTACGACCTCCCACACCTTCACAGCTCTATTGACTGTAAGCATAGAACTGCAGCCAGATAATGGATCAAAGCCTCAGGGGCGGAAGCAAGAGCAATTGCTCCTCCCCAATGGGCTCCTAAGGGCATTATTTATTATTTATTTATTTCATTTCATTTATAAACCGCCCGTAGCTAATAGCTCTCTGGGCGGTGTACAAGGTTAAAATACAATATTATAATAAAATCAATAACAAATACCATTAACAAGGAGAGGGCAAAGTTGAGCTAGGGAAGCCCCAGTTGTCTGTCTGCCTCACACACACACTCATATATATATTTATTCTCTCTCTCTCACACACACAGAGACTATATATATATGTCACCTGTGTGTACCTCAGGGAGACAGCCACTTTTACAAGCACTAGGACAGGCAGGACCTATTACATCAAACAGAACATCACCTGCAGGTCCTGCAATATAATTTATGTCATTCAATGCAAGAGACCAGGATGTCATGTCCAATACGTAGGAAAAACCACAACTGACCTACGCACACACTTCAGAAACCACAAATCTCTCTGGATATACTCTCTGGACACATTGGCACCACATGGCCTGAACCTGGAGGACAGTACCACCACTACTGAGCTTCTGCAAATGAAGCCCCGCTGAGCATTCCATCCTCAAAGCTCTATAACAGCCACCTTGGTAACAGCATTTGTATGTTAGCAGCTGATGAAGGCGGAAGCTGAAACATTTTGTTAATATAATAAAAACCTCTGTTTGGTTAATCACAATTACGTTTTTATATTTATTTATTTATTTATTTATTTAATTACATTTCTAGACCGCCCTATAGCAGAAAGCTCTCAGGGCGGTGTACAACAAATAAAATCACAATTAAAATATGAGCAAGTGTGAAAAATATAATACAATTATAAAAACATTAAACATGATAAAAATCCGAAATAGAATTGCCATTGAGTTTATAAATTAAAATCCATATTAGGTTTAAAATTAAATTTAAAATGTTTAAAAAGCCTGGGCGAAAAGGTAGGTTTTTACCTGGCGCCGAAAAGATAACAAAGAAGGCGCCAGGCGTATCTCGTCTGGGAGGGCATTCCATAGTTCGGGGGCCACCACCGAGAAGGCCCTAGATCTAGTTGTTGCTCTCCGGGCCTCTTTATGAGTTGGGACCCGGAGAAGGGCCTTCGACGTCGAGCGTAGTGAACGGGTAGGACCCTAGCTCAACTTTGCCCTCTCCTTGTTAATGCTATTTGTTATTGATTTTATTATAATAAATAATATATATATTAGGTGATTAACGGAATCCTTATAGGGATCCAGAGCAAGCTTGAGTGGGGTTCTGTTTGTTGCTTTCAAAACTGTCTTTTATATATATATATATATATATATATATATATATATATATATATATATATATATATATATATATGTTGTAATGCTGTTTTGTTTTAATGTATTTTAAGATCTGTTTTTATGATGTTTTAAAGTGTTTTAGTGCTTTGTTTGCCACCCTGGGCTCCTGCTGGGAGGAAAAGTGGGATACAAATAAAATAAATAAATAAATAAACACACTCTCTGCTACCCCCCACCCCATTCAGAGGCGCGAGAGAAGACCTCAACCCATGCCTCTCCTCCCCAACGAGGACTGAAGAACGAGACCACGCACCTGCCGGGCAGAGGATTGATAGCCGCGTAGAATGAGGGACCACACTCATTCGTGTATCCACCGACCCATCCACTACCCGTATGTAAATACATATACCTGCCCCTTAAGCCGCCCACGACGGCGGCAGCCGCTGCTCCTTCTCCTCCCCCGCGCGCGAAGTGCCTGGTCGCCAAAGCCGCTGACATTGAGAACTCTCGCAAAAGCAGCATCGCCGCCATGATGGTGCGACCAGCTCCTACGGAGACGGAGCGCCGGTAGGGACAAAACGCCTCGGTCCTCCTCAGGAACGCGACGTGAGGGACGCAGACGGCTGCAGCTTGCCAGAAAAGGAGCGCAGGAGAAAGAAGGCAGGCAAAAGAGGGGGAGGGAGTGACACGGCCGCTACAAGGAAGGTAAAGCAGTAAAGAACTTAGGGGAGGGCAGCAGAGAGGAAAGGCTAGGCTAAGTGAGAATGAAAAGCGGGATACACCTCTACAGTGCACTCTCATGCACGTCTACTTAGAAGTAAGACCCATTGAGTTCAATCGGACTTTATTCTTACGTGTCTGTAGGACTGCTGCCTTTATAACCAGCCAAAAAGTTAACTGAGCGTTGCATTAGTCTCTCTCACCCAGCCTAACCTACCTCACAGAATTGTTGTGAGGATGAAGGGGCTGAGGGCAGAGACCCATGTGTGCTGCCTTGAGCTCCTTGGGGGAGCGTTGGGATATAAATGTAACAAATGAATTCCTCGATCAAAATAATAACAGGTTGCAGACTCCCCTTTCACCCTTTAATTGTGATGTTTGGATTTGTTAAAGAGTCAGTGCTGCCTGTGGATGGAGAAATGCTAATACATCTTTTAACAGCTGCTGAGATGTTGATTTTCAAAAATTGGAAGCAGGCAAGAGTTCCAGCCACAGAAGAATGGATTGTTAAACTTCGAGATGTTGTATATATGGTTAAATTAACTAATATTGTGAGGGTTAGAGAGGATAGTATAATTTGTTTGAAGAAAAATGGGGTATGCTTGTTATGTATTGGCAGGCCCTCCCTTAGCCTGTGTGGGGCCTGGGGCAAAAGCATAGTTTCCCCCCCCATTAGGGTTGCCATATTCCAGTTCCACAAATTTGAGCAGGCTAATTTGCATATTATGCAAATATTTGCATACCAATATTTGGATTGTCCAGTTGTTTTGTTTTTGTGCCTAGGAATTACCACCAAAAACTGGGGAAAGATGTAAGAAATCTTTTTTTAAAAAAACTTAACATTTTCAGCCTTAAATGCCTAGACTCTAGTTTCCAACACTATGGAATGTTGATTGATTGATTAAGAGGATTTATATCCTGCCCTTCTGCTGTTAAAAACAAAGCTCAGGACAGCTTACAAATATAATAAAAATACACAATCAATATAAAAACATAATAAAAACAAACATAAAGTAAGTCAGGGCAGCAGTACTGTTAACCATTACATATATGATATATTTCAGAGATGTGGCTGGAGAAAAACAAGAAGCTAAAATGTTAGGAAAAGGAGTCTTTCACACTACATGCTCAGTTGTAAATACTGTTGCAGCAAGTTTTACAAGTTCCTCCAGTATTCCACTGCTGCAGGCACTCAGACATTCAAAGTATCTGTATGTTTCTTAGGTTTTATTAAAGCAGAGCTTTGCTTAACTCAAAATTTCTTCTCCCTTTGATCAACCACATCTACACAGGTTCCACCTCCATATTCAAAATGAAACTGGGCCTGGAAGTGTGCAACAACCCCACGCATACCTTGCTACTTAGATTACCAATGCCAGGATGTCTGTCTTATCGACTACTCTCCTGTTCCCCCCCCCCCCCGGGCATCATGAAAGACCCAGTCCTGGGCTCAGAAAGAAAATAAATATCTGGTCCTCTTCAAAGTACTGATAAGCCTCTTGTTTTAATTAAAATAATAATTATAAGTTCTTGCTCTTATCACTAATGGGAGTTAATTATCTTGCATATGCTGCTGTTGCTTCTATGGCTGTAATGGAGTGAAGTTAAAGATAAGTGAAATGCAAATAGGAAAAAAACAACACAAAAGGCAGTAACACTTTCCTAAATGTAATACCATACCAACCACAACAAGATTCCTATGAGTAAGGCAGAAAACTAAGCATCTCACAACCAGTCAGGATTCCTAACCAAAAACCAAAAATAGGATAAATGAAGAAATATTTATATAAGCATGACTATCAAATATATTTATTATTTACACAAACTGTAAAGATATTTATAGTGCAATCCTAGGTTTATTTATTCAGAAGCAAGTCCCAGTGTGTTCAGTGGAACTTACTCAAACAGGGGCAGAACTGCAACCTCAAGTGATAAGCAACTTCATTCACACAACCCAAAATTCTGAATCATGCCACTTTATGCTGTTTTGCAACTGTTTATACTTGTGTTTATGGTTATTGTATTTTAAATGGCTTTATTTCTTCTTGTGAGCTGCCTTGGTTTCCAACCCTACCTCACAGGGTTGTTGGAAAGACGACTACACACACTCTGCAGATGTATAAATACATACAGCCCATATAATAGTTTATTGTCAAACCAGTTGGTCATTGCAGAAAAATCAGTATTAGTTTCCTGCAGAATAAAAACTGTAATACCTAAGTAAGCCCTGCCTACTTGCTTTAAAATAGGACTGGAGGTGAGGGGGGGGACACAGAAAGAGAACACAAACACAATTCTTTTTTACATTGACTCCAAAGTCCCATTGATTTTCAGCACATTCATAACCATGTCTACTCAAAAGTAAGTCCTATTGAATCCAATGGGATTTACTCTGGGCATATGGGATTAGCATTGCTTTTACCCCCACAAAAGCAAGTATTGGGAAGGTTTTCAAAACACTGTCCAGGATCTGACTCCTACACACAAGAGGGGAAAAAACTGAAATGTATATACTTACCCAATTTATGAGATTTTCAGGTAAATGGGGGGGGGGGAAACCTCCATTTTCTGGCCTTGCAATGAGGTTTTGCAGACACTGCCACAGGTCAACCAAACACTTCACTGATTGGCTGCAATCCTGAATGGGCGGGGTTAAAGCTACGAAGTGCTATACAGTAGTTTAAAAAAAGATTTAACGGGGGGGCTGACATTTTTATGCGTATCTCGAGAACCGGACCACCTAGAAACTTACTTTTTTTTTTAATTAAAGCTGAGAATCCTGGCCACCTAAGGGGCTAAATGGGCACTGGGTGGCATGCAAATAATCCAGGTAAAACCCAGCTAACCAGGCAATATGGCAACCCTACCCCACATTCAGGCAGGGAATTCAAACCTCCCGCCTAAAAGCTTCACAAACACCCGCTTCACAACTGATGAGCGGAGAGGAGAAAAACCGCTTAGGCACGCAGCCGAAGAGTGGGAGATTCCCCAAGAGCGGGAAGCGGCTGGCGAGACTGCATGGCTTAAAAGAAAAAAATCCCGCAGCCCAGCTTCTCATCACCAAGTGCAACTGCACCCCTTCCCGGTGCCTAGGGGCGGCGCTGTGTATTGGAGTAACAAGGTTTGAGAATATAACCATTTACTTTATTTTGTTTGTTGTAACATGTACGTTATATTTTGTTTATGAATTTTTTTGTATGAAATGTATAGAAATTAATACAATCAATACCTTTGGTAAGGCCCCCTTTTTCCTCAAAATATCTGCAGCTGCAGCTACAGTGTGTTTGACTTCCACTGAGAAAGGGGGAGGGGAGGTGAAATACGGTTTGTTTATTTATTTATTATTTGATTTATATCCCGTCCTTCCAGCAGGAACCCAGGGCGGGTTTACCCTCATTTGTTCACTCTAACATCATTGTTCTTCAACCTTGGTTCCTCTGAAGTTAGACTACAACTCCCAAATTCTTTGTTTGGATTGTTAGATTGTGGTTGAATGGACATTTAATTGTTATTATAATGTAATAGTGATACTGTGTTGTGACCCGCTTTGGGCATATTGGTGCAGAAAAGCAGCATACAAATTGAATTTTTTAAATTAAACTTCTATCCTGCCCTTTCTCCCAGAAGGAGCCCAGGGTAGCAAACAATGGACTAATCAGTAACACCACCTTAAACATCTCAAAAACAAAACATTTAAAAAGCATTTTAAAAATAAAACATCTTAAAGACATCTTTTTTAAAAAAATCTTTAAAAATATCTTAAAAACAATTAAGATTAATTAATAATAACTGATTATTAATTCACTATCATCATCATTATTCCCAGCCATTTGAGCCAATGGTCATGGATTATGGGAGTTATAATCCAGCAACTGGAGAAACAAGGTTGAACAAGTAGTCCAGACAGTGCCATTGGGCCCAGTCCTCCCCACTGTACTGCCCTGTTCCAGAAGCAAGGTTGGGTCAGCAGCTCTAGAGCCTTCTGGACAGAGAGGGCCTGCTAGAGATAAAGGGCAGATCAGTAATCCCAGGCTGGTCTGCTCAATCATCATTTACCTAATCCACCCAGCCATGCTGACCAGAGAAAAAGTGAAGGCAAACCAGAATACCAGCTGCCTCCACAGACCTGGAGCCAAGAGGGGGCTAGGGAGGCTGAGCCCCCCTAAAAAATTTTTGGTCCCCCAATGTTTTTACAAAAGATAATTAAATTCATTACAGAAAAAATCTCCTGCCCCCACTTTTTTGGTGTCCCCCCTGAATTTTTAGGCTGGCTACAGGCCTCTGCGTCTATACAATTGCTCATCTTACCTCTCTCTGTTGGCAGCATGGGCAGTCCCACCCCACACTCTGCATGGTGCAGTTGGAAGAATCCCTGTGCGCACAACCCAAAGAAGGCAAGCAGGAGAAAATAGAAAATGGCTGCCCTTGCAAAGAAAACTTCACAAGAGTGGCTGTATACTATATTCAGCATGGATTTTTCACATTCCGCAATGTTAAATTAAAAATACCCCCATGCCATTCTGAAGCTTCCGATAAACTCATTTCAAAACAAAACCTTACAAAACTTATAGTCCTGAACTCAGAAACGCTTGCTTAACAACCCTGAACAACAAAACAGTCAGGGAGAATAGAGAGTTCAAAGAATAGGGAATTCAGGAAACTTCACTAAAATGGTAAAGTAAATCAAATATTTAAAGTTACTATCTGAATGATAACTGTTTTAATATAGTTGCTTCCTACCTGCTAAAACAAGATCAGCACAGCACATGTCTTGTTTCTGTTATTTGGGCTGACTGCAGGTGTTGCCACCACTCACCATATGCTCAGAGGCATGTTACCAAATTATTCCAGAGAACAGAGAGTTCAAAGTCTAAAAAGAGAGAAAAAAACCCCAGACTCTTTTTGGACTTTTTTCTGTCAGAGTTCTCATAATCTGTTGAAATTCATTAAAAATCAGCCATGTTCACAGAGTTACACTCCCCCTGAAGACGCAGGTTCACAGTTTGGGTGTGCTCCTGGTCTCAGCCTTAAACCTGGAGGCCCAGGTTTCTGCGGTGACCAGGAATGCTTTTGCACAGTTAAGATTAGTGCACCAACTGCGCCTGTTCCTGGAGTCGTCTGATCTGGCTATGGTGACACATGCCTTAGTTACATCCCGCTTAGACTACTGTAACATGCTCTACGTGGGGCTGCCTTTGAAGACTGTTCGGAAACTTCAGTTGGTGCAACGAGCTGCAGCCAGAATGTTAACTGGGGCTGGTTACAGGGACCATACAACTCCCCTGCTGCAACAGCTCCACTGGCTGCCAGTCTGTTTCCGGACACAATTCAAAGTGCTGGTTATGACCTATAAAGCCCTGTACGGCTTAGGTCCAGGCTGTTTGTCAGACCGTATCTCCCTATATGAACCTGCCCGGGCCCTGAGACCTTCAGGAGAGACCCTTCTCATGATCCCAACACCTTCACAAGTGCGACTGGTGGGGTCACGAGATAGGGCCTTTTCGGTGGCTGCCCCTAGGCTCTGGATCTCCCTCCCTAGGGAGGCAAGAATGGCCTCCTCTGTGCAGTCTTTCCGCCGACAGCTAAAGACTTTTTTCTTCCGACAGGCCTTTGGAACTGAAGGTTTTAAGGGTAGTGACTGAAGAGGATGCTGTATGTTATTGTTTGACTTATATGCTCCTAAACTGGGTTGCAGTATTTTAAGAGTAATTGGTTTTAACATCTTAATAGTTTGATCCTGTTTTAATGCTGATTTTATATGTTTTATATTTTTATAGGTTCTTAATGATGTGTACTTCTTTTTATCGGGAAGCCGCCTTGAGTTCCAGTTTGGAAAACGGGCGGGGTATAAATAAAGATAATAATAATAATAATACCTGTAATCCTATTACTGGCCTTGCCCCAGACTCTGACCTTCATCTTCTGCAGTTTTAAAGTTAAAAAAAGGCCTTGCTGATTTTTAATTAATTTAAGACGTTTTGCATTGAACTGAATGATAGTGTCGGGCATGCTCAGTAAGAACCAACTGTCAGTGTTCTAAAAGCCAGACTCCCAGCTGCTGGGCTTGCCTAATCAGGGGGCCACACCCACACCAGACTTTGATTTCACTTGAGACAGTCATGGCTTCTTCCAAAGAATCCTGGGAAGTGTAGTAGGTTGTTTTCTAGCAACTCTCAGCACCCTCCACTAACTACACTTCCCAAGATTCTTTGAAAGGAGCCATGACTGTCTATAGTGAAATAAAGGCCTGGTGTGGATGTGGCCAGGGACAGCTTTGGTTTAAATTTATGTGGGAGGCTCCCTCTTTCCTCTTCTCCCAGGCATTTTAGCATGTGTTTTTAAATTGCTTTTTAAAATGTGTTTTTAAATTTGTATATTTGTTTTAATTGTTGTAAACCACCCAGAGAGCTTTGGCTATGGGGCGGTATATAAATGCAATAAATAATAATAATAAATAATGTGCCTGCTGTAGAATAAAAAGGTGGGGGAAAATGCTGAAAAGCAATGGTACTGTTCACAGTGTTTTGCTTTTGGAAAGGAAAGGGGTTCTGCCCAGTGTCCACCCACCCAATCTCCTCCCCTCCCTTCCTCCTACCCACCCAGCCCCTCCCCTGGGTTAGTGTTGGACTATGACCTGGGAGCGCAGGGTTTGAATCCCTACACAGCCATGAAGTTCACTGGGTGACCTTGGGCCATTCACTGCCTCTCAGCCTCAGAGGAAGGCAATGGTAAAACCACCTCTGAATACTGTTTACCATTAAAACTCTGTTCATAGGGTCACCATATGTTGGGATCGACTTGAAGGCAGTATGTTTCCATTTTCAAACAGGATTGCACAGAAATAAATCCTATTGAACTCAAAAAGTATGCAAATGATCAAACTCACCCTCTCTCCTCCTCCTTCCTATTCCCTTCCTCTTGCCCCTTCCCTCCCCCACCCTTTGCCCCTCCCTTCCTATCCCCATCCCCATGCAATCCCCTCCTTCCCCTTCCCTCTCCTCCCCCTTCCTCCTCCCAATGGTCAGTTTTACCTATCTTAAGCATGATTGCACAGGAGTAAATACTGTTGAACTCTATAAGCATGCAAGTGATCAACCTGCCCCCCTCCCTCTTCCTTTGTCCCCTTCCAGTCTGCTCCTCCCCCTTCCCCCTCCCCCTCATCCCCCATGGTCAGTTTTACCTATCCTAACCATGACTGAATAGGAGTAAATCCCATTGAACTCAATAAGCATGCAAATGATCAGACCTGCCATTCCCCTCCTTTCCCTCTCCTCTACCTTCCTCCTCCCCTGCGCACTCCAGCCCTCCCCTCCCCGGTCAGTTTTACCTATTCTAAGCATAATTGCACGGGAGTAAATCCCACTAAACTCAATAAACATCCAAATGATCAAACCTGTTCTTCTCCTCCCTTCCCCATTCACGTTACCAAATTCTTCCAAGCTACGCAGGAAGTAGATTGGGCTGTGAAAGACCAACCCAAATTGTGTTTGCATTTTGACATGTTTGTAGGGCAGTACAGTATCTCAGAACAGCTGGTATAGCACAGTGGGGAGGAGAGCCTGGCTGGGAGTCCAGAGTCTGTGAGTACAAATCCCTGCTCATGTCTCCTGGGTGTCATGGGCCAGCTAAAGATCACCCTCACAGTGAGTGGCTCGAGCTACGTTCCCTGCCACCTGTGCAGTCATGGGCAAGATGCATAGTCCCAAGGAGCCCAGTTGCCACCCAGCTGGCAGTTGCCGACAAGGAAGGGGCTGGCTTGTGCAGCTGTGGCAAGCTGAGCAGGCCCTAGCCAGCTGGGGAGGACTAGCTTCAGAGGGAGGCAATGGTAAACCCCCTCTGAATGCCGTTTACCATGAAAACCCTATTCATGGGGTAGCCATAAGTCGGGATCGACTTGAAGGCAGTCCATTTCCACAATATCTCAGAGAGGAGGTCAGGTCTCCTGCTCCCCTGGTGCATTCACTATAGCTGCCCAATTTCCCTGCTTTTTAAAGTTTGATAGAAATATCTGTATAAGAATATAGGTACATTCTTATACCGTAAGGTTTTTTGCCTATTAGTGAATTAATTAAAAATCAGCAAGGCATTAGTTTTACTTTTAAACTGCAGAAGATGAAGGTCAGAGTTTGGGGCAAGGTCAGTAATAGGATTACAGGTAGTCTGTGAACATGGCTAATTTTTAATTAATTTCAACAGATTATGAGATTATTTGACAAAAAAATCCAAAAGGAGTCTGGTTTTTCTCTCTCTGAACTCTTGGTTCTCTCTGACTGTTTTGTGTATCACCATGAAAATTGAGAGGGTTGTTAAGCAAGCGTTTCTGAGTTCAGGGCTATACGTTTTGTAAGGTATTGTTTTGAAATGAGTTTATGGAAAGGATCAGAATGGCATGGGGTGGTGTTTTCAATTTAACATTGTGGGATGCAAAAAATCCATGCTGACTACAGCAGGTGGCTGTATAATTCCACACATCAGACCTTTAAAGCACACACACCCCTGCAAAAAACATGGGAACTGTGTTTGTTAAGGGTGCTGGGAATTGTAGGTCTGTGAGGGGTAAACTACATTTCCCAGAATTCTGGGGTGTGTGTGGAAATGTGTTTTGAATATATTTTAAAGGTCTGGTGTGTACACAGTATGAGGCTTGAAAAGCCCATAATGCTGAAAGAGGAAATGGGAAGGAGCACAACTCGGATGACTTCTTCCTTCAGCTTTATGTATTTTCAAGAGGGAAAAAGGTAACCACTCTTACCAGGTCACAGTAGCAAAGAGATCAAAAACTGCATCAAATTGTTGCCACCAGTCTTATTTGTCTGAGAGTATTGGTCACTATCCTTAGGCCCTGGAAAGGAGTTGTTGTAAACCATACATTTGATTCATCAGATATTTTCAGATGTTAACCTGCAATTTTTACACTTACTACATTTTGTAACTCTTTTAATAACATTTGCTCTAATTCAGTTCTCGCCATATTTTCACATTGATACTTACTTCTGAGTAAATATGGCAAGACCTGAATAAGAGCAAATGTTATTAAAAGAGTTACAAAATGTAGTAAGTCTAAAAACTTAAGTTTGGTAAGCTTTTCTCCCAAGTATGTTCCTCCTGTAGGATTGCAACCATGCCGTAGAATCTTAAATACATATATGGAAAGCAGAGCTTGGAAAAGTTACTTTTTTGAACTACAACTCCCATCAGCCCAATCCAGTGGCCATGCTGGCTGGGGCTGAAGGGAGTTGTAGTTTAAAAAAGTAACTTTTCCAAGCTCTGAATTGGAAAGTTAGTCTGATCAATGGGTTTAACTCCCGAGTGAGTGATTTTAGTATTGCAGTCTTAGCTACCGCTAAGTAAGAACATAAACATGACTAATTGCTTGTATACTTCCTTCTGGATGTGCTGGGTTTGTATGTGTTTTAAAAATAGAACTATATTAGTGGTAAAATAACCTCTTTTTCCTGAATTTCTGTTCCTGTACTGTACACTTCTGTTACTTTCCATATGCAAAACAATGTCTCCTGCTGGTACTGGGTCAGCCATCTCTCTCTCTCCCCCCCCCTCTCGTTCTCTCTCTGTGATATACAAATTAGGATTTGTTAAAGGAATAATGGCAGCTTTCTATCCACTGCATCTTTCAAGTCCTTCTAAATTCACTGTGTGATGCTGATAGACAATAGCAGATTTTTTACACCATTGTCCATCTTTTAAAATCAACAAGGATATTCACATGGCACATGTTATTTGTGATTTTATGCAATCCCCAAGCAATAACTAAATAGCTGATGAGGCAGGGGGAGGGGAGGAGGCTATTTGTTAAGGCCTGCTGGATTGCATATTAAATTTACAATGAAGTCAGAGTTGTCTGGTTTTAATTCCCCCCCTTTTGTATGAGTTTTCAATAAAACATCACAGCCCATGGAGGAAAAGAAAAATTAAAAACAGGCAATTTCTGCTACATTGTGCATTTCATGTGCAACTAAACAGACAGCACAGACATACAAGGAAACTCTACTTTTTCCCCATAAGTCTGCAGAAAATCATTTTTAAGGGGCACTACTTTCAAGCTAGCTATTGATATTTATTTATTTATTTTATTTTGTTCAATTTTTATACCGCCCAAAGCCCGAAGGCTCTCTGGGCGGTGCACAGCATAAAATTATTACAACTATAAAATACAATAAAATCACAATAAAAACATCAAAACATACATTTCAAACATTCAACATCCTAAAACATTATTAGCTACAAGTGAAATATGTTAAAATAAGTTCAAGTATTAAAAATATTAAGAATATTAAATATATTGTGGACATGTAATCAGTTCAAGGATATAAATGCAACACAGACATATTATTTTTCCGTTATCAGTAATGTGGTTTGAAATCTACTGTTCAAATATTACACTAGAGGCAAGTTAGAATTCCAATCAAACCCTATCAGAGTGAGTCATGGTCGATTCTTTGTGTCGCAGCTTGTTTCCTGAAGCTTGTATAGAGCCCACCCTTTGGGGCTATAATCCAGACAACATTCATACTTTTTTACAAAACAATGCAGTTTGGGGTTGTTGGTTTTTTACTTCTGCAGGTGACAACACTACAATAATTACAGCATGGGCCCCTCAGTGATAGGCCAGGAATACCATTAATATATTTATGGCAACTACTTTGGTTGCTCATGATCACTGTAATATTTGGTCATATGAGCATTGCTTACTCAAATCTTACTCAAACTGGCTCTGCTTATTAAGGGGGTATTGAAATCACTTCTAGGCTTTGACATTTTGGAAAAGTGTTGATTTTTTGCAGTGGTGAGAGGTAGGGAGGTTTTGGCTCTCCTTGGAAATGTTAAAAAATTATTTCCTAAGGTTCATGTTACAAACCACTAGGCGATATCCACCAATGCAGGATTTCACATCCAGCACTAGTACATACTGGTATCATCTTCTGTTGTGGGAGGGAGAGAATGAGGGCTCATCCAAACGGAGCGGGATAATCCAGGTTTTCCATACCCGCTCTGTCAGCTGAGAGTCCTCACTTGCCCCTTTTCCCGCTCCTTTCCCACTTTTTGCTGATATTAAAAACACACTTTTTTACCGGCCGCACACGCAGCCCGAAGATGCGGCAGCTTCTCGCTTTTTTCCTATCCATGCCCCCGACACATCCCACTATGTTCCGATTCATTGGGAAAATATGACGTCAGCTCCTCTCTCCCCTTCCACCGCTATCAGTTCTGTGCATGCGTGCTTGAACGCGGAAGCGCGAAAGTTTGAATTTCCTGTGGGCGCAATGGAGTTAGCGGAGTTAATTCACCTCCACTTACCGCTTTAAATTTGTGCCCTGTGCAGGTGAGGGATGTTTCCCTTCTGTTCATGCTGGCGGAGCAAGAAAGGGAGGCGAAGAAGGATGAGCTGCTTCTGATTATATGGAAGGAAAGCCGCAAGGAACCGCATGGCCACAACAAACGTAGGGGCTCCCGTTTGCATAAGCTGGCGGTCATGGCCCAAACCGAATTTGGAGGAGGGGGCTGCGAGCCCTCGCGTAGCCTGTGGGGCCCGGGGCAAAATCATAGTTGGCTGATGAAAGGGCGGCGGGCAGCACAAAGAACCCACTCAGGCAGGGGATTCGCACCTCCCCCCTAAAAGCCGTGAGAACACCTGCTTCACAGCTGATGAGCGGGAATCGGGCAGCACAAGGAATCCACTCGGGATTCAAACCTCCCGCCAAAATACCTCACACAAACCCACTTCACAGCTGATGAGCAGAGAGGGGGGAAGCTGTCCAGCCACTTATCTGGGGATGGGGGATGCCCCAAGAGCGGGAAGCGGCTTACGAGGCTGCACGGCTACAAAGGAGAAAAACACGCCACAGCCCACCCAGCTTCTCATCGCACACAAACACCTACGGTTACGGTGTCCCCCACTTTACAACACCATGTCTGCTTGGCAAGTCTTGCAGAACTGCGCATTCGTGGTAAACCAGAATAGTTATTCCATTTGGCAAGCGAGTTCTTGGATATTTCCCTTTTCGGCTTGCCAAACACTCACTCTGGTTACAGTTAGCCATAAGTCAGGATCGCAGCTACTTCCGTTGCTATGGGAGAAAGGCTATAGCTCTGTGACAGAGCACCTATAGCAGCATATCTGCTTGGCAAGTCTTGCAGAACTGCACATTCGTGGTAAAGCAGAAAAGTTATTCCATTTGGCGAGCGGCTTCTTGCATGCTTCCTTTTCGGCTTGCCAAACACTCCCTATTGCAGCCATTTATAGGCCCCCGCAAATACATCATAAATGGGGCGCAAAAGTGATTTGTGTTTCCCCTTCCAGTTTCCCCTTCCTTCTGCTGCTTTCACAAATATGCTTTCTTGCATTTCTGCAATTATGTTAATCCAAAACGGTTAAACAGCCCTGTTACACTCCTTTTTATATACAAGAATGTCTCAATTCCCATATACTTTGGAAAGCAATGCAGCAGCGGTTCCCTTCACACAAACAGTGTGCGCCGGGCTCTCTAGGAGGTCAGAGTGCCAGCCTCTATTGTTGTAGGCCAAACGCTTGCCTGGAACACGCATGTGGAGTGCTTTCGCTTTCGCGTGACAGCGTGTTTGCGGCCTACAGCCGCGGGATCCTCATGCGAAGGGAAGGCAATAGCAGCTGGGAGACCAACGAAAGGGTGCTATTGGCGTGGGGAGGAGCTGAGAATGCTCCTAACTTTTATTAAGAAGGCGGGCAAAGAAGAGAGACTGATGGGGAGCACCCCGCTCCTCACTGCTCCAATATTCCAGGCGGTGGCATGTCAGCTGGACGAGGCTGGGTTCCACCGCACCACGGCGCAGGTGCGCTCCCGCTTCAAGCAGCTAAAGGCCGATTTCTTTAACGCCATGGAGGCATCCAAAGGGGTCCCCCCCATAAGCGACCGCCGTATTTTAAAGAGCTATATGGCTTGTGGAAGGAGGGGGGGCGTCCCTCATGGGAGGATCACCGGCCTGCTGGTAAGCACCTGAATTCAATAACAACGTCTGTGAGTTATGGTCTCAAACATTCCTCGTGGGGAAGGTGTTATGTTTATTGAGTTTGATGGGACTGTGTACAGTTTGGGTGCCGCTTTGCTGTCATGCCCACTGTCCAGGTATGGCCGCTTGCTGAGTGGATCAGATGTGGGGAGCCACAGTGCATGCCTCTGGCTTTACCACATGTGTGGATATAAGTGTGATGCCCACTGTCCAGGCATGCATGATTGATGGCATGATCTGCTGTGGGAGCCACAGTGCATGCCTCTGACCTCTCCACATGTGTGGACAACTGGGATGGCAGCAGTGCCCTATGAGTTTCCCACCTGGCTCTTCAGGCAGGCTTTTGGGGTGGGCTAGATGTTATCCTCATTGTTTTTTAGATTTTTAATTTTAGATTTATTCCTATTGTGTATGTCGCCCAGAGTGGCTGGACATCTGGCCAGATAGGCAGATAATACATTCTATACATAACAGAAAATACAATAAATGTTGCCAGTTAGCAGTGTGTGTGTTTCCTGTTGCCTTCCTCCAAACAAGGTGGTTGGCAATTCACTGAATGTCATGTTAGGTCAATGATAATTCTTCTGTGATTTAACAATTCCCTTCTCCACCCACAGCGCGTCCAACAAGTGACCCCCTGTCCTCGGAAGAGGACAATGTGGTCAAGGAACAGCCAGAAGGTAGTTCACCAATCACACTGGTTCACGGCCAGCCGCATGCAGGACAGTTCTAAAACGGTCCCTACGACGGTTATAGGTTAGGTGATTTACAGTTGCTACGCACCCAGACTTGCGAACGCTTGGCGGCTAATGCGTCTCACCATCCCTTGCACTTTTCTGAAGGGTATCCAACAACGCACCAGGGATGATGTCAAGTCATGGCATGGGCAGCATTGCAGTTGGTGGTGGGAAATATCAACAAATGATGCTTTCTCTGGTTTCTTCATAACAGCCGGGTCCTCCCAGGCCGCACCACCCAGACCCATGCGAGACGAACCGGTCCGTGTTGCGCACGTCGCAACGCAGACCACCATGCTGCCCCAGTCTACCCAGACAACCACTCTGGAGGATGTTATGGCCAGGATGGAAATCATGGACAGCAAAATTAACACCCAAGGTGAGGTGTTCTTGCACTCGGGTCCTGCTTGCGGGCTTCCCCCAGGCACCTGGTTGGCCACTGTGAGAACAGGATGTTGGACTAGATGGGCCACTGGCCTGATCCAGCAGGCTCTTCTTATGTTCTTATGTTTGTATGTTGTTATGATTACATGCATGTGTTTGGCCCAAAGCATTGCGTTTTTTTCTCATCGGCTATGTGTGCAAACATGCTCTGCCTTGTAATGTGAACAACACGCAATGTGCACGTGGCTACAACAAACAATGCCAATTGTTCCTCTGCATTTATAGGTCAGCAGTTTGAGGAGCACAGGAAGTCCACACAGGACACCATCCGAAAGATGGAGACCTTGAAGATTCCTGGTCTGCACCACCGATTGCGTGCTGTGGAGGCAGAACAACAGGGTTCCGCCAAGTAGTCAGGCCAGGCTCCGGACCAGTGCTAGCGTGTGATTTGTAAGTAGCCCAATCTGTCTTTGCTAGTTTTGCACCCCTTCCACCGTTCCCCTTTTGCGGTGACACTGGTTGTGTGCTTCGTGTTGGGGTTAGGGTTACTGCTTGTTAAGTGGAACAAATGGAAATGTAACTTCTGTCTTTCTTGAAAGGGTGTCTTCCCTACATGCAGGGGAGGTGGAACAGAGGATCAAGATATCATTTTAAATGTTGCATGTGTAGTCCCCAATTGGATCTTATGTACCTTGTTTGTTGCTTTTGTGAAAATCTTTTGCTTGCCCTTCATCTTTTCTTATCCACACCTATTGCTGTGCTGATCAAGCAGTCATTTACAGGTGTGCTGAACATGCCGCTGGTGTTTCTTATGTCATATAAAGAAAAGAATTTGAATTTGCCTGCCTTTTCATCCAGACCGATTATGCATTTGTTCGCGTTTAAGTTGCATGCTAAGTGCCAGTGTAAATTGCAAATGTCTGCGTTGGGGAAATACAGCCTATTTAAGGCAAACTGGCAGGCTAACATATAGGGCCGAGTCCACTTGCTCCAGCACCTTCCTTATGTGGATATTTGCTTTTGTTTTACAGGCACAACACTACTCCAGGGGAAGACAAATGCGTTCATGCATCGTTTCGTTTCATTTGCGAAGAAAGTGGGTTTATTTTTTGTAAAATATGGTGTTTGATTTAAAATATGGTTCTTAATTTAAAAAACAACTGTTCTAAAAGTGTTATTTAGTTCTGTTTAAGGTTTGTATTAAATTCTGAAAAGAACAACCACCAGTGTGGACTTTTTATTTATTTATTATTTATTTAATTACATTTCTAAACCGCCCTGTAGCAACAAGCTCTTTTTAATGGTAACCATAACAGTGTATTGCACTGTTAATGCTGCTTAACAGTCTAGACAGTTACAGGGCTGCTTAGCTGGGTGTGTGTATGCCATGCAATACACTAGAAGGGTAGCATTCCCTCTCTATTTTAATAAATTTAACAAAAACAGTGCATGAAAACACACTAACTGCTTAGGTTCCTTGCTGTAGGAAGGCGAGTGTAGGTATGCCAGACAAGTCTTGCTGCTGCAGAACATTCCCCAAAACATTGGCAACCTCCCCTTCCATAGTTGCAACTTGTGTGTTGTTGTGGCTACACGGTATAACCTTCACCACACGTGTCACCGTGTGTGTACCAGGTTATACAGTTGAAGAGTAGCATTTCCTCTTCATTTCCAAAACGAGAAGAATTACAGCATATTAAAACAAAGTAACCCAATAGTGAATTGTGGCACACTGTTTCAGCCACATCATAATTGCACACAATTGACATCAAAAGGGACAGAAGGGCAGGGTGGTTTGCTGACCTACATTTGGAGATTTCCTTTGCTGGCTTTAACTTTGATGGTGACTGTACGGAGAAGATGGTTCCGGCTGCCGGTGTATGTGTACTTAGTCATTGGTCCTGTAGCACACATGCTCTTGCTAAGGGGCATTCTAACCTCACATGCCGTACAGTGCCAAACTGTTGTTATCGCGCAGGAATGATAGCACACATTCCTTCAAAACTGATGGTGATGATGGCCTTGCCTCTTAACGCCTTCCCACATGCCAAAACATAAACTTCCAAAAGGAACAGCGCTACTGAAGGGGAAGAATAATAACATGCTACAATCAGCGCTATCAGGTGAAGAGCTTTTCATACTATTTCTGAAGAAATGCGAAGGGCATTTGTTTCCAGAAAAGACATGGAAAGGCTCAGGGTTTGGAGTTATCAATGTGGTGTAGAAAGTTGACCCAGTTATTGGCCAAACACCCTAAACGTCCGGAATGATGTCCGAAACCACTCGATGGGAACCACAACAGCCCTGAGTCTACCATACCTATCCCTATTGAATAGCGGTTTCAGACATTTAAAGTAAAGCCGGTGGTAAAATATGCAAAGTTTTATTTTTAAGTGCATAACAATAACTTAACCAGTGCAATGAACTCGACACACAGCATCACATCATGGGAACTTCCCATACATACTTCCCTTGAACAACCCAAAAGCAAAACATCCTAACTTGGTGTAAAGACGAGGTGAACAGGTTGTTGGTTACACTGATGCAACAGTGAGTGGTAGACCTTACCGCTGGGCGTTGGACAGTTCATTCAAATTAGAAGCTATCCCCGTCACAGAGGAGAAGATGACATCCACCTTCTCAAAAACTAGGTTTATGCCATGCCTCCCCTCGGCCGCTCGAATGTCCATGTCATAAATGCGCCGGCGTACAAGGTCATTGTTTTCCCTCATGAGCATCATGAGGTCCTCGTGTCGTGCTGCTGCTGCTCTCTCCCGCTGCCGAGATGCCTCTTTTTGCTGCTCCAGTATGGACTGGAGAATCAGTGCAGAACGTGTTGTTTTTCGCTTCTTTCTCCTTCGGCGTGCACGACGTACTGCCGATGAGTGCAGCACTTTCACCTGGTGCACGACGGGATCTGTGAATTGAGTGACATGCCAGGTTAGCGGTAGTGTCCGAAGCAATTGCAAGCACCGCAGGATGCCGCCCAAAAGATGGTCCTGCCATTGTAGTATGTACTCAAATGAACCTTGCCCCCCCGATCACGTACCAATGCTTGGGCGTGCCTCTTCTTCCTCCTCATGTTGCTGTACAGCAACACCGACATGTTCTTCGACCGCAGCATGTGGCGAGAAGAGGCCTGGCTGTTGGATCCTGCTGTTCTGCAGTGTTATTTCTGTGTCCACTGGCAGCAACGTGTCCTGCCTCTGGACTCGGCTTGGTTGCAGATGGAAGCGGGGGTGGCAGCCTTCCCTACTATATGTTTGCCTTCACCTAAACATGGCACGTGGCATGCAAACAAAAGGAGATGGAATTTTCTGGAGAAATCAGCTGTCTTTCTTTGGTCCGTTACAGAGTACCGTTTCGGTTTTCTTCTTGAATGCCAGTCTTCCCATTAAAAGACAGATTGAATTGACCCTATTGCAAACTGGGATTCAGAACGAGTGGCCTGGAACAGGTGAGGTACAATCAGAGCTTCCAAGTAAATAGTTACAAGTTACGACGTACCGGTAATTCTTTCGTTTTTGGAGTAACTAATGAGTAATTCCTTTACATTTGGATTGTAATAGAGCTAGGAGTAATTGTACTACTTTTGGGGAGTAATTGTGACATTTCCAGAATTACTTCGGGGCATTACTTGGGGGGGGCAGGGAAAGTCTTCTGCTCCTCTGATATGTGGATGAAAATCATGGTCAAGAGCATGGATAAAGGAGCAGAAGGAGGCAGCAGAATGGAGAACTGTGGAGGTGAAAGACGACAAGTGTGTGTGTGTGTGTGTGTGTGTGTGTGTGTGTGTGTGTGTGACAGAGAGAGAGAATACTGTGTTTGCACTTGGCACATCAAGTGGCCTACACCCCATCTCTGGCTGCTGTGCTGCATTTGCAGTATTTTAGCTTTTTTGCAACTCGGGGTAACATGTTTGCTTGAACGGGTGTCCCTTAATTGGTGGCAGGGCAGGGTCTGGGAGGTGGTCGAGTGAGACACATTACGCTGCCTGGCTGAGTGGGGGGGGGGGCTGCACTTGGATTGACTTGCAAAGACCTGAGTAGTGGTGTCAGCCTCCCTCCACACCACCCTTACCAGCAGAGAGACCACCATTGCTATCTTATGAGTAATAATCAGTATTCTACTACCGATGTATGTGTTTCTTTATTTTTAAAGTTGTTGTAGGCTACTTAGATGTGCAGCAGCCAAGGCCAGCACCTTAAAGGTGCTTTTTTTTACAGTTACTGAAATGTAATTGTAGTGGTTACTTTGGAGGAAGATTAAACTAACCAATTACTTTCAGAGCAATTGTAATTGTAACGGTAATTACTACTGTAACTGTAATTTATAACTTTTAAAAACTAATCGTCCAAGCTCTGGGTACAATCACAAACGGAGTGAAATGTTTTTCGCTGCAAGTACTTGGGAACGACCACCACCACCTCTTGACTATCCTTTCCTTCATTCCCGCGAATGTGCGTTAAGCTTATATATTGAGAAACCAGAAGGATTGCTAACGGCCCTGATCCACGATACTTGGGAGGTCCCCAAAAAATGCATGCAGAAAGATGGGACACGCGCAGAGCGGTTGGGCGCGTTTCGATGGCATGCCTTGGGGCGGTGCTCCTGGCAAGGTACCCCAGATGTGCTTCTTGGAGCGAAGGTTGGCTGCGGCGAGGGGCAGTGTGATAGCGGGTATGCAAAACTGAACTCACCGCTGGGCGAACCACACCAACGTAAAGTGAGGGACCGAACTCTGTGGACACGTGTGCTAACACCCTTTGCAACACAGGACAATGGCGCAAATGAGCTTGGCCAGAAGTGCAGTAAACCGCCGATTTCCGGTTGCGATGGCGTACCTCCTCTGTCCCTTGCAAGTCTATCAGTTGTGCGCATGCGCTTCATCGGTTGAACGCAGAAGTGCGGAAGTTTGAATTTGACTGGAATGGAGGTCACAGTGTTTTTGGCTCTAGTCCAGCTCCACCTACGACTTTTAAGTTTGTGCCTTGTTCAGCTGAGGGATGCTTTCCTTCAGTTCCTCTCGGCGGAGCAAGAAAGGGAGGCGGAGGATTTCCAGCTGCTTCATAAGATATGGAAGAAAAGCCGCAAGCAGCTTCAGGACCGCAATAAACATGGGAGATCCTCTTTGAAAAATTTGGCGGCCATGGCCCAACACGCCTTGGGTGGAAATATCCCTCAAGGGGTTTGGGTTCACGATCGTGCAAGATCATGGTGGGAGACCGAAGTCTTGCAACACTGGGACGACGACCTTTGGCTGCCCAACTTCCGTATGACTCGGGCTACCTTGTACAAAATGGCTGATCTCCTTCGTCCCCATCTGGAAAGACAAGGAACCAATATGCGTAGCGCCATCCCGGTAGAGAAGAGGCTGGCTGTTGCTGTGTGGTGGCTGGCAACAATGGAGTGTTACCGCGAGGTGGCGGTGAACTTCGGACTGGGAAAGTCTACCGTTGGGGAGATTGTCGTGGAGGTTTGCCTGGCAATAGAGCATGTTCTTCTGTCCAGAACTGTCAATATTGGAAATCCTCAGGAGGTAAGTTTGCCTACAATTACTTTTGGCATGGAGTGTTTCTGTATCACAAGGGTAACTGTTACGGTGATCGGAGTAGCGCGAAATCGGAAAAGTGGCACCGCACTGAAGCTTGCACCCCTTTTTCTTCCAGATTGTGAACTGCTTCCTGAAAATGGGTTTCCCTCAGGTGATTGGGGTGGTCGATGGATGTCACATTCCGATAATGGCTCCAGCGGGACAGGGAGAGGAATATATCAACCGCAAGGGTTTTTACTGCATTTTACTGCAAGGGACTTGTGACCATATTGGTTGTTTCATTAACATTGAGGTTGGTTGGAGTGGCCGGAATCACGATTCTTTCGTTTACCGCAATTCTGCAATCTTCCAAGCAATGGATGCCAGACTGTTCGTTTCTGGCAATCCCAGCATAACTATCCAGGGTGTTCTGGTTCCTCCCCTCATCCTTGCTGATGCCGCCTACCCAATGCACCGTTGGCTCATGAAGCCCTATGGGGGCCATCTAGACAATTTCCAGATGGGTTTCAACCGGGTGTTCAACCGCTGCAGAAATGTGGTGGAAAGAAGTTTTGGGCGTTTAAAGTCAAGATGGAGATGTCTCACTGCTCGCCTCCCTGTGGCTGAAGAAAATTTTGTTAGTGTTGTCACTTCCTGCGTTGTGCTGCACAACATCTGCGAGAGCCGCGGACACATTCTCCACGAGGAAATTGATGTGTCTGACCAATTGGAACTACCTGCATATGAGGAGCAGTTCCGGCGAAGTGACAACTCAAATGTATGCAGGGGGAATGCTGTTAGAGCGGCCATTGCCCGGTATATAATAGAGAACAATCTTTAGCTGTGTTGATTCCAGTACTTCCCAATTAAACGTTACCTATACGCACACACATGTCTGATTTATTATCTGTGGTTTGGGAAGTGGGGGGGCTGGTCCGCACGTGGCCCGTGCGGTGCCCGCGGCAAAAGCATCATTAGTGGCCCCCACATTCTTTCGCTATTTCTATGAAGACGCCCTCAATAAGCTGGCAAGTGCTGTCTGTCGCAGCTGGTGAATGGGCGGCAGGCAGCACAAGGAAAGCAATCATGCGTGGCATTCAAAGCGCCCGCCAAAAAGGCTGAAGCGCACCCGCTTCACCACTAGTGAATGGGGAGGGGGAAACCTTCGGCGGGATGCAGCCGGAGAGCGGGAAGTTCCCCAAGAGCGGTAAGCGACGAGCGGGGATGCATGGCTTTGGTGGGAAACAAACCCGCTGCAGCCAGGCTTCTCGTCGCACACAAACAACACCTGCACTAACTGGTGTCCGCCACTACAGCACCATATTAGCCCAGCAGGTCTTCCAGTCTGTTCCAATGTTCCTAGTATGTCGGTTTGTTATAGCCTGCCACAAATTAAATGTTTCCCCTTCAACTTTTTCCACAACTGTGCTTTCATGGAATAGCGTTATTGTGCTAATCCGAAATGGTTAAACAAGCCCTTCACACTTCCTTTCATGTACACTGACGTCCCCATTGTGATATAGTTTGAAAAGCATGCCAACATCTGTTTCGTGCACACAGACAGTGTGCACCGGGATAGTAGCAGCTTCTATTGTTGTAGGCCCAAAGCCTGTCGTCAACGCGCGTGTGCGTGACTTTGGCTTTTGCATTGCAGCGGGTGAACGGCCTTCCACAGCGGCAAAAAGCATGGAGCCTGCGATGGAGGCCATGGCTGCCGGGCGACCCAGGAAGGGGTGCTATTGGCGGGCGGAGGAGATCAGGTTGCTCCTGACATTGGTGAAGCGGGTGGGAAAAGCAGAGCGATTAATGGGGAGCACCCCCCTCCTTACTGCTCCCATTTTCCAAACGGTGGCACGACAGATGGGGGAGTCGGGGTTCCAGCGGACAACAGCCCAAGTCCGTTCCCAGTTCAAGCGGCTGAAGGCCGACTTTTTTAATGCCTCGAGATGACCGCCCCCCCACGAGACCGCAGTATTTCAAGGAACTGTACGGCTTGTGGAAGGAGGGGGGGCGTCCTTCATGGGAGGATCGGCAGCCTGCTGGTAAGCACATGGATCCAAGGTGTTAACCCAACGTTAATTGATGTTGCAGGGAATGTGTACTGCTTGCGCTCCACTTTGCACTCGTGCACACTGCCCTGTGTGGGGCCACAGTGCATGCCTCCGACTTCACCTCATGTGTGGGCAAGGGGAATGTGAGAATTGACCCACTATTCAGTAATGAATGTGTTGCCTGCCGGCTTCCTGAAAATAAGGTGGTGCACAATGCACTGCTTGTCCGGTCATGCCAATGAGCATTTGGCTGTGATTTCACAATTACCTTCTCCACCCACAGTGCGTCCCACAACAGCGGACCCGCTATCCTCTGGAGAGGAAGAGGTGTTGGAGGAAAACCCGGAAGGTAGGTCAAGAAGAATAATGGTTAGCGCCCAGACACATGCAGCACAGTGCAAAAACTTACAATGTACTTACAGCTGTTGATGCCACATGCAGGCTCCTGCCGAAAAAATAGGGCGTTGTGAGCAAGGCTGGCTTGCTATGCGCCCAGTAGCTAAGCGCCCATGTGCTATGCCCCCAAACTGGCATGCGTTCAGTGGGTCCTGCAGCCCAGCATCGCTTTCTGTTTTTATCTCCATAACAGGCGAAGGATCCCAGGCCAGAGAGGGGCCCATGCAACCAGTCAGCAAAGCGGTGAGCTGTGTGGATGCGTCGACACAGACATCCATGCTCCCCCAGGCAACCCAGACCACAGATGTGGAGCAGTTGATGGGAAGGATGGAGTTAGTGGAGAGCAAACTAGGTGCCCTGGGTAAGTTTTGGGTAGATCACATATATGTAGTTTGACAAAAGCATGGCGTTCTCATTGCATTCGCAGTGTGTGTTACCCTGGGAAACCCGGGCCTGGCCTTTTAAGGTCAGCGAAACGCGAGGTGCACCTGACCACAACACAACCTGCCAAATTCTCCTTTGCATTCACAGCCCAGCAGTTTGAAGACCACAAGAAGGGCACACAGGAAACCATCCGCAAAATGGAGACACAGTGGATCCCAGGCCTGCACCACCGGTTGCGCGTTGTGGAGGCAGGAAGATCTCCCTCCACTGCATTGGCCAGGGGGCCTCCGGAACACCCACGAGAAGGCATTTAAAAAAAAAATGGTCTCCAAGTTTTGAAACCCTCCACCCGTTTCCCCTGTTCATATTGAAACGTTGCGTTTCCTGTTGATGAATAGTTAAGAAAACATTTTGTTCCCATTGCATGTGTCAAGAGTTGTTTTCTTCAGCGGGCCAACCTATGACAAGGGTTGACACCACCCACATGGGCCATTTCTGGAACCCTCCCTCAGTCCCAACTCCATTGTCTAACAGCTGTCCTACTGCTGATAAACAGTTACAACAAGTCTGTGGGGCCCCCCTCAGTCCCCATTCCATAGCCTAACTGTTGTGTTATTGCATAGTAACGTTCACAACTCATTTGGGACCCCTCCCTCGGCACCCACTCAATGGCGTAACCAGAGCCCGGAACAGTTACTCTTTTGAACTACAGGTCCCACCAGCCCGATCCAGTGGCTATGCTGGCTGGGGCCGGTGGGAGTGGCAGTTTTAAAAAGCAAGTTTTCCAAGCTGTGAGCATAACTGCTGCCTTATTGACGAGGCCTAGTTTCAAGTCATTTGGGACCCCTCTACTTCCTGGGACCCCATTCCATTGCCAAAATGTTTCGTTATTGCTGAGTAACGTTTAAAACTCATTTGGGACCCCTCCCTTGGTACCCGCTCAATAGCATAACCAGAGCATGGACCAGTTGCTTTTTTGAACTACGGCTCCCATCGCCCCAATCAAGTGGCTATGCTGGCCGGGGCTGCTGGGAGTTGCAGTGTAAAAAAGTAACTTTTCCAAGCTCTGAGCAGAAGTGCTGCCTTATTGCTGAGGCCTAGTTTCAAATCATTTGTGACCCCTGTATCAGGCACCATTCCATTGCCTAACCGTTGTGTCGTTGCCGAGCACCCCTCCCTCGGCCACCATTGCGTGGTCAAACGTTTGTGTTAGTGCAGAGGGCCAGTTGCCAACATTCCCCCCCTCCTTCCCCTCTCGTTTGGGTGTTGGAATGCTATGCATTCAACGAGAAGAGCACAAGTTCTTCTTTGTTAGAACAAAGTTTATTATGAAAGTGCACTCTAACTGAAACCCTCCTTCGCTTCTTCTGCATTGGAAGGAGATTGTAGGTATGCCCCACATTGTTCAGAGCGGGAAACCATATGAAGGCATCCATACAAGAACCAACGTACAAAAAAGTGCCTTGCTGCGCTGTGCCAACTACATTATAACATGACAACAGAACTTTGTAAACATTTAAACAGCTGTGGTGGGAAACAAGACCAGCAGCCAATGGAGCATTACTTTCAAACGTTCGGACTGCAGGAACAATGCACGGGTCGATCAGCGTGATGATCGTACCCAAGCTTGTCCCGCAGTCATGGCATGTATCTTTGCCCTGGAAATGTTGATTGCGTCCATAGTGCATGACATCCCCATGGGAAGAAGGGCACTGACCGACAGTTGCAAACTGCCATTAGTGCCCTTGCTTCAGGAAATGACACCACAGAAGAGATACCTCAGACTTCCAGTGTATGTTGCGCTGTACTGTTATTGGTCAGTGTCACCACATATAGCCACAAATCACAAAGACTAAGGGCTATATGGCTGGGGCTTCTGAACATGTCTAGCTCTGCGAGCAAGTACAGGAGTGGACGTCAGAGGCTGCAGTGATGCAGGCCGCCATAGGGAGGAACAGGGGTCGGTGCAATTTGGGTTTGCAGAGTCACCAACTCGACTTGGGGGGAACATGGGACCACACAATGATGTCGATTGTGGTGCGTCGATGATGGTGTCATCATCGGAGCCCGAACTGGATGCCGTGCAAGTCTCTGGAAAAGATTGCAAGGGGGGGCAGGGACCTGTTGCATGGAGTGAGCTGGCGGAAAGGCTACAATGTGGCAGTTTGGAACTGATGCTGTCATGCTGGTTTTCCTTCCCTGTTGCCTTTCCAGGCTTTCTGCCCTTGGCACAAGCATTGGCTTTAATGCTTGTGGGTGCCCTCGCGAGCCGACCCAATGGCACGCTTGGAACTTGGCCCACTGTTGTCAGCGTACTGTTACTGACATTGTTGACGCTTCCGGTGCTGTGTTCCTGGAATGTTCGTGTCAATGTTTCCAGGCTGGAAGCTATGCCACTTACTGTAGAAACAATTCCGTCCATTCTATCCATGTACCGGTTTCTGTCAAGCCTGCTCTGCTCTGACCTTGCATTGTTCTCCCTTAGAATCGCCATGAACTCTGCATGTTCCCTTGCTGCCGCTCTGTCCCTCCTACGACTGTCCTCTTTCGCTTCGTCCAGTATCGCAAGAAGGAGGGCCTCCGTTCGGCTTCCTTTTGGCCTCCTCCTCCGAATCTCCGCCAGACAAACAGTGGGGGACATGGTCGCAGTGGGGTTGTGTACAGCTGGGTCTGTGAATGGAGCAGCGCCAAAAGTTAGCAGTGTTGTCTTAAATGAGTGAAAGAATGAATAACTAAGTACAGCATTCCAACTCCACAGAGTAAACTGGGAGGGTGAATGGTGGTCCATGCCGGGCAGGGCTGACATGCACACACACATGGAACACCTGCAACAATGCTACATACCACACTGTGAACGAAGGTCTTGCGCATCCGCATCTTCTGTTTTGGCTACGGCTTCCAAACCTAGACCAGAAAAAACACCGTAAATATTGAGCCAGAGAAACAGGGACGGATAGACAAGCTGTAGCGCTAATGTTGTTTGCAGTTCCTATGACATGGAACGGCTCATTCGGTGTGGCTATTGGCCCGGGGAACAAAATAAATTCCCAAATAGGGGATGCAAGGAAGCTTGCCTTGTTGTTGTCCACAGGCCTTGAGCTTCATGCACCTCTTCTGGGTCTTCAGCAGCAGCTGTATCGGCCACTGTAAGGGGAAAGACATAGATAAGTCAGCCAGCAAGCCTTGAATACAGACAAGAAACCCGCGAAGAAAAGTCTTCAGTATGAAAGTAAGAGCATCCACCGAGCAACCTCAGTGTACAGCATTTGTGGTTTTCAATACATCGTTGCCTCCACTCATCCTTGCTGTCACCAGTCTGAGTGTTTGCCTCAGGAGAAGCTGGTGATGACTCACCCAACAGTCCACATTCCTCGAGGTCACTTCTGTTTATGGTGGTCGATTCACTTTGCCTCGATGATCCCACGTGGACTGCTGGTGGCAAAGGTGTTGTTTCCGTGCAGGTCTTGCTAGAGGATGGAGTCTGGGGAGCGTCATTGCTGTTGCGCACATGCAGACTTCTTGCCACTCGTAGCGGAGTCACGCTGGCATCCCCTCGCAGAATGTTGTGCAGTTGCTCAAAGTATGGGCATGTGGTCCTGCTGTTGCCGGATTTTGAGTTGTGTGCTACTACCCTTCTGTACTCTGCTCTCATCACCTTGGTCAACAGTTCGACAGTGGCCTCTGCTCACCATCTGTTGCACAATGCCTTCAAAGGTATCGATGTTGCGGTGGCTGCTCCTCAACAGTCCTTGCACCTTCGATTTGCCCCAAATGTCCAGCAAGCCCATGACCTCGCAGGCACGCCTCTGGCCCCACTGGCACGTTCATGGGCCTCAACCTGATGGGAGCGTACTCCTGGCGGTTCCATCCTTTCTCTTCTGTTCCTTTGCCTGTACAGGGGCTTCTGGGGTGACACTGCTGGCCCTGCAGGAAGTGCTGCGTAGGCCAAGCGCAGAAGTATGCAGGAAATGTTCAAGGCTGGAAAATAAACACATAAATATGTCTGTGTCCTCTCTCGCTTTCTCTCTCTCTCTCTCTCTCTCTCTCTCTCTCTCCCTCTCTCTCTCTACCAGACCATCTACCTATCTGTGTGTCTATGCATCTATCAATCGATAAATGGATGTAGACCCCTATACATATATATGTACAGGTGTAACATATACACAACCTGTACAGCATTGGAGTAGTTTTTAAACACGCCCCTAGCACATCTATCTGTCATTACTTGCAGGGGCAGCAGTTTGTGTGTGTATTCCAGGGAGCAACCTCCTCCTCATGCCAACTGTATCTAAGCGGCCATATTAGCTGTTGAGAAGAGTCTGCTTCCAAACCACAGCAGATGGCAAAGGTGCATTAAGTATGGGAGAGGCACAAAGCATGGGCAGAAAACTGACCATGAAAATACTTGCAAGTGCATGGCCCACGTCTGCGGCGGCGTTACAAACAGCACAGGCAGTAAACGAGCACTGTCTGTGGTTAACATGGAAAGTGACCACAAAAGCACTTGCAAGGGGTTCGTCCACATGTGCAGCGGTGTTAAAAACTGCTGCATCGCCCTCCGGTTATGAAACCTGGAGACCACCAGCACCAATTGCTGCCCCTAGCACGTTCCCCCCCCAAACTTTGGAATTCTAGGGCAGGATCAAAGGGGAACATCCAACGGGCAGGCCTTCCCTTGGCTGCCACACGGGGCCACGGGGGAAATGCAGAGTTGGGTCCCCCCCACATTCTTCATCGCTTTCAATCCTCCTGCCCAGAATAAGCCGGCAAACACTGCCTGCAAATGTGCTGCACAGCTGATGAGCGGGTGGCAGGCAGCACAAGGAAGCCACGGCAGGATATTCGAACCTCCCGCCTGAAAGAGTCACGCACACCTGCTTCACAGCGGATGAGCGGAGAGGGGAAAAGCTGCTGGTGAGACCGCATGGCTACCTCTAAGCGGGATGGGTTTGCAGCTATTTACTGTGCAGTGAGCTAACTTTACAAGGGTACAGGAGCAAATCAACAGCAATGAACAGCAGCCACCAACAATGGAAGGATGCAGTGGGCGGGCCAGCCATTGACCCAGGAAAGGGTGGTGGTGGTTCAGCGTGAAGGAGGAACACGCAATAGCCGAGGAACTCATCTTACCTGAGAGCTGCACAACACAACACCATCCACAAAGCAGGCGGCCTCAGGATGATCGATGGCCGGAGCGGTGCCCTCGAAAGTGCACGATGGCGGGCAAACGCTTCTTTTTCCACTACAAAACCATACAATGACTTCCTGCTTCTGCGCAAACCTGCATTTCCGCACCTGCGCAGTATATCCAACAGCACTGATTGGCCACGTTTTCCCGGGCTTTTCCAGGAGACGTTTCCACACAAGCGCAAACATGCAAAGGACGGGATTGGCTGGAAAAGAGGAGGGGGACTGGGGAACCGCCCCAGGACTGCCCATGCAACAGCGTCATTTCTTAAATCCGCGGTATTGCGTCCGAGCGGCTGAAGGAACCGCGGATGATTCATGCTTTTAAAAAGATTATTGCATTTTCCACGGTTGTGCGAAAGCGGATTTAACCGCGCGAAAGAGCGCTTTTGCACGCAACGTCATCAGGACGACCGAAAAATAATGAACACACATAGCAGGCGTGTCACACATTTTACAGTCGTCTGGATGAGCCCTGAGTGCAACAGCATCAGCTGAGGGGAAATAATGTGGAACATTGGAAGCTGTCTTATACTGAGTCAGCCCATTGGTCCATCTAGTTCAGTATTGTCTATGCCAGGGCTGGGAAAACTTTTTCAGATTAAGGACTAACCTGATGAAAAGCCTCCAGGGGCCATACAGAATCACACACATTTTGTGTGTGTGTGTGTGTGTGTGTGTGTGTGTGTGTGTGTGTGTGTGTGCACACACAATCAAAATAAAACTATTTCCCATAGAAAGAGACATACATTGAATTCTTAGTAACTTCACTCAAGTTTCACCTTCCATTTTATCTGCAGACTTTTTACAAAGTGATTAAAAAACCAGAAGAAAAAACCCTCTCCATCACCCGTTTTCTGTCCTGACTATGATAAAGGCAAAGAGAATAAGCGATCCTAATAAAATAATGCAAAACCATCAGTGGAGAGCTGAAATGCAAGCCTTGTTTTACAACTACTCAAAGCCTCAAACTTCAAAATACAATTGCATCCTCAAAATAGCATGCATGCAATTGCAAGAGTTATGGACACTTTTTGTATATTTGCAAAGAAAAATACTTTCTGAAACATTTTTTTCTCTGCTTTGATATTCTTGTTGCAGATCTTTTTGCAGAGGAAGGAGCTTCACACTTCAGTCACAAGAGAGTTTAATGGATGATAGAGCATCATGTGATTACAATTGTTTGATGGGGATTCCAAATGTTCTAATTAATGGAACTGATCCTATAAAAATTTCTGATAATTTTTAGTACGCATTTTTTCACCACAAAAGAATCCAACAAATATTCAACATTTCCCATCCCCCAGTAAGCCTTTGACATTTAGATCCTTCTTCTACAGGTGGAAAGACATATCAGATACATTTATTTATTTATTTATTGTATTTATTGTATTTATATACCGCCCCATAGCCAAAGCTCTCTGGGCGGTTTACAATAACTAAAAACATTAAAAACAAATATACAAATTTAAAAACACATCTTTTAAAAACAATTTAAAACACAATTTAAACAATTTAAAATACATGCTAAAATGCCTCGGAGAAGAGGAAAGTCTTGACCTGGCGCCAAAAAGATAACAGTGTTGGCGCCAGGCACACCTCATCAGAAAGATCATTCCATAATTTGAGGGCCACCACTGAGAAGGCCCTCACCCTTATTGCCAGACTCCCAGCTTCCCTCGGAGTAGGCACCCGGAGGAGGGTCTTTGATGTTGAGCGTAGTGTATGGGTGGGTTCGTATCGGGAGAGGCCTTCCATCAGGTATTGTGGTCCCAAGCCATGTAAGGCTTTATAGGTTAAAACCTGCACCTTGAATTGAGCATGGAAACATACAGGCAGAAAGTGCAAGCGGGCCAGAATCGGTTTTATATGTTTGGACCGTCTGGTCCCTGTTCCCAATCTGGCCGCTGCATTTTGCACAAGCTGTAGTTTCCGAACCGTCTTCAAAGGCAGCCTCACATAGAGTGCATTACAGTAATCTAACTTGGAGGTTACCACAGCATGGACAACAGAAGCCAGGTTATCCCTGTCCAGATAGGGGCATAGCTGGGCCACCAACCAAAGTTGGTAGAAAGCACTCCGTGCCACCAAGGCTCCCTGAGCCTCAAGTGACAGAGATGGTTCAGGGGAGAACCCCCAAGCTACGAACCTGCTCCTTCAGGCGGAGTGCAACCCAATCCAGGACAGGTTGGACATCCACCATCTGGTCAGAAGAACCACCCATTAGCTGCATCTCAGTCTTGTCTGGATTGAGCCTCAGTTTATTAGCCCTCATCCAGTCCATTGTCGTAGCCAGGCACCGGTTCAGCACATTGACAGCCTCACCTGAAGAAGATGAAAAGGAGAAATAGAGCTGTGTGTCATCAGCATACTGATGGCAACGTATTCCAAAGCTCCGGATGACCCCACCCAACGGTTTCATGTAGATGTTGAAGAGCATGGGGGATAGAACTGACCCCTGTGGAACCCCATACTGGAGAGTCCAGGGTGCCGAGCAATGTTCCCCAAGCACCACCTTCTGGAGATGACCCGCCAAGTAGGAGCAGAACCACCACCATGCAGTCCCTCCCACTCCAACTCAATCAGTCTTCCCAGAAGGATACCATGGTCAATGGTATCGAAAGCCGCTGAGAGATCAAGAATCAACAGAGTCACACTCCCCCTGTTTCTTTCCCGACAAAGGTCATCATACAGTGTGACCAAGACTGTTTCTGTGCCAAAACCAGGCCTGAAACCCAACTGAAATGGGTCCAGATAATCGGTCTCATCCAAGAGTGTCTGGAGCTGGCCTGCAGCCACTCATTCAAGGACCTTGCCCAGGAATGGAACATTTGCTACCGGCCTATAGTTATTAAAATTTTCTGGGTCCAGGGAGGGTCTCTTCAGGAGTGGTCTCACTACTGCCTCTTTCAGGTAGCCAGGGACCACCCCCTCTCGCAGAGAGGCATTAATCACTCCCCTGGCCCAGCTGGCTGTTCCATCCCTGCTAGCTTTTACTAGCCAAGAAGGGCAAGGATGCAGCACAGAAATGGTTGCATGAACCTGTCCAAGCACCTTGTCAACGTCCTCAAGCTGTACCAACTGAAACTCATCCAAGAAATTGGGACAAGGCTGTGCTCTGGATGCATGGGCTGCCCTAACAAGTGCTTGTACTCCTTTCCCCTTTCTGTAATACATGGATTAAATTATTCTGCCTCCTGAAGTCAGAATGCTGAGCATTCCCATTCCCCTCCAGCAGCAACTAATGACAAGCAGCATTTATGGGGAAGTGTTGACATTATGAAATCAGGACATGAGGTAAGTTGAACTACACTACCTTCCGTAACCTGATAGCCTCCAGGTTTTTGGACTACAACTCCCATCAGCCCCAGTCAGCATGGCCAATAGCCAGGGATTATGGAAGTTGTAGTCCAAAACTTGTGAAAGGGTACCAGGATGAGGAAAGCTGAAGTACACATTATGGAGGGAGGGGAGAATTTGGTATTCAGCTGCTTTTTCAGTAACAAACTCCAAGTTTTTGCTCATTGTTATGTGGTTCTACCTTAATTGGAATGTATGGGCCGTAATTGCAACTGAGTGTGCCTCTATTTTGTCAGCTGCACTGGCTCCCAGTCCATTTCCAGGCCCAATTGAAAGTGCTAGTTTGAATCTAAAGCCCTTAACAGACTGGGACCACCTCTAGCCATATGATCCTTAAAATCTTTGTTGGAGTTTCTGTATCAAGTGCCACTGCCAAATAAAGTGATGTGGATGGTTATTAAGGAGAGGGTCTTCTCAATGGTGGCACCCCTATGATGGAACAGCCTTCACAGAGGGGCTTTTTGAGCAACATCCTTATGGTCTTTGCAGCACCTGATGACACCCATTTTATTGTCCCAGGTCTTTTAAACTCCTTGTATTTTTATAATTTCAGCATTTCAAATTTTAAGTCATGTTTTATTTACTTATTTATTAAATTTTTATGCTGCCCTTCCTCCCCAAGGATCACCGGGTGGCAAACATATCAGTACTGTTGCTATGTGCCTTCAAGCCGATTACGACTTATGGCGACCCTATGAATCAGTGACCTCCAAGAGCATCTGTCATGAACCACCCTGTTCAGAGCTTCTAAGTTCAGGTCTGTGTCTTCCTTTATGAAATCAATCCATCTCTTGTTTGGTCTTCCTCTTTTTCTACTCCCTTCTATTTCCCCCAGCATTATTGTCTTTTCTAGTGAATCATGTCTTCTCATGATGTGTCCAGAGTATGATAACCTCAATTTCATCATTTTAGCTTCTAGTGACAGTTCTGGTTTAAATTGTTCTAACACCCAATTAGTTGTCGTTTTCGCAATCCATGGTATGTGCAAAGCTCTCCTCCAACACCACATTTCAAATGAGTTTGTCCAACTTTCACATAGAGATCAGGAATACTATGGTCTGAATGATCCTGACTTAAGTGTTCAGTGATACATCTTTGCATTTGAGGACCTTTTCTAGTTCTCTCATAGCTGCCCTCCCCAATCCTAGCCTTCTTTTGATTTCTGGACTATTGTCTCCATTTTGGTTAATGACTGTGCTGAGGCATTGAAATCCTTGACAAGTTCAATGTCCTCATTGTCAACTTTAAAGCTACATAAATCTTCTGTTCTCATTACTTTAGTCTTCTTAACGTTCAGCTGTAGTCCTGCTTTTGTGCTTTCCTCTTTAACTTTCATCAGCATTCATTTCAAATCATTACTGGTTTCTCCTAGTAGTATGGTATCATCTGCATATCTTAAATTATTGATATTTCTCCCTCCAATTTTCACACCTCCTTCACCTTGGTCCAATTCCGCTTACCGTATGATATGTTCTGCGTATAGATTAAACAAATAGGTGATAAAATACATCCCTGTTTCACACCTCTTCTGATGGGGAACCAATCGGTTTCTCCATATTCTGTCCTTACAGTAGCCTCTTGCCCAGAGTATAGGTTACGCATCAGGACAATCAGATGCTGTGGCATTTCTTTTAAAGCATTCCATAGTTTTTCATGATCTACGCAGTCAAAGGCTTTGCTGTAATCTATACAGCACAGGGTGATTTCCTTCTGAAATTCCTTGGCCCATTCCATTATCCAATGTATGTTTGTGATATGATCTCTGCTGCCTCTTCCTTTTCTAAATCCAGCTTGGACATCTTGCATTTCTTGCTCCATATATGGTAAGAGCCTTTGTTATAGAATCTTGAGCATTACTTTACTTGCATGGGATATTAAGGCAATAGTTTGATAATTACTGCACTCCCTGGGATCCCCTTTCTTTGGAATTGGGATGTATATTGAACACTTCCAGACTCTGGGCCATTGTTTAATTTTCCATATTTCTTGACATATTCTTGTCAAAATTTGGACAGATTCAATCTCAGTAACTTGTAGCAACTCTATTGGTATGCCATCTGTTCCTGGTGATTTGTTTCTTCCAAGTATTTTAAGAGTAGCTTTCACCTCACATTCTAAAATTTCTGGTTCTTCATCATATGGTTCCTCCATGAATGAATCTGTCATCCGGGCATCTCTTTTGTAGAGTTCTTCAGTGTATTGCTTCCATTTCCCCTTTATTTCATCTCGGTCAGTCAGTGTGTTCCCCTGTTGATTATTCAGCATCCCTACTCGTGGTTTAAATTTCCCTTTCATTTCTCTAATCTTTTGGAATAGGGCTCTTGTTCTTCCCATTTTGTTGTCCTTTTCTATTTCTATACAATAACTATTGTAATAGTTTTCTTTGTCCCTATGTACTAGTCGCTGTATAGTTGCATTTAGGTTTCTGACTGTGTTTCTGTCTCCTCTTGCTTTTGCTTTCCTTCTCTCTTTAACCATTTTAAGGGTTTCTTCAGTCATCCATTGAGGTCTTTCTTTTTAACTAGAGGTATTGTCTGTTTGCATTCTTCCCTGATAATGCATTGCTCTCAGCTTCTTCAACACTCTCAACCCCCCCACCATGTTAAGGTGTGCATCCTAGAGGGGGATATCAGTACTTTAATACAATCAAAAACACATTTTTGTGGTATTAATAGTTTCACTGCTTTCTCTGCTGGAAAGAAAAATAATAGTAATGCTACTTCTGCTGTTTTGCATTATATTTTTAATGTTGTATTTCATTCTTTTAATTTTTGTAAGCCTCCCAGAGAATACAGCTTACAGGGTGGCCATACAAATGTAGCTGAAAATAAAAACAAAGAGAAATACTTTTCTTCCATACAAATCTCCCTGCATATCAACAGGCTGGCTAGTGCAGGGGTTCCCAAATTTTGGTCCACGAGCTTCAGTCAGGTGCTCTGCAGCATGTCCGCATGAAATAGTCATATTGATTTTTAACTGTATTTTATTGCATCTTTTATTTCTTGTAGTTTATTGTATTACACTCTGAATTCTATGGAATGCATATTGTAACACAATAAAATACAACATACAAAAGACAATTAAAAGTTACACAGCATCTAGAACAGCACATTACAATTGCCACATAAAGCAGAAAAATCATTAAGTGGTCTACCAAGATCCTTAGCAATTTTCAAATGGTCCGTAGGAAAAACAGTTTGAGAAGCACTGGACTACAGCATGTGCCAGGGCCTTCTCTATTTTGGTAAAGAGTCATCCTGGGTGTATTGATCTTCAACCATTTCTATACGCCTCCCAGTGGCTAGTAAGACTGCAATCCAACACACACTTACCTGGGAGTAAGTCTTGGAGCTTACTTCTGAGTAGGCATGTATTGGATTGCAGCTAAGTTTTTTTTTCCCAGAGGCATTTTAAAATTGTATTTTTTTTGCTTCCTGAGATTGCTTGCTTTTTAAATTATTTTTTAAGTTTAGTTTTGTGTCATTCATTTTTTGTGTTTTATAAACGCTAGTTATTGCTTAGTTTATTTTTTTGTGTTTATATACTTCGCCTTGAATACACACTGGAAAGATGATTAATTTTTTTATATAAATTAATATTGCTGACCTAGCAGACCAGAACACTTTTATTTTACCCCTTGCAAGCCAGCAAGATGAGTTGTTGGCAGGCTCCAAGGGTTTAAAAATCAACCTTGTTTCAGGCTTGTTGAGTGGCCAATGCTGTCTCGAAACTGCTCTTATTGTTTGACGTAAGCAGGGATTTTCTTTCGTTTTATTGCATTGTCTATACACACACACCCTTTCTCCATCGCCTTTATAGCTTCTTCTGTGGGGGTAGATTTGGTTATGTTTTCCATGAGGAGAAGGAGGTAAAACAGATTTTTGTCTTTGAATTTTTATAGCCATATGCTCTATGTTCTTTTTCAGATTTGTGTTCTTTTTTTTACAAAAAAACTTGGGCGTGCCTCACTGAGGCTTGAGCCTTGTGAATATAAAAGAGGAGCTGCTCATAATGGCTTTAGTGCCTCGAGCAGCGTAAATCAGACACATCTTGGTAGATAATAATGTTAAATGCTAATCATCCTTCGCTGGGAAGAAAATCTCTCTTTGTTGTTCTTTTTGAAGTCTGGTCGTGGGGAGAAACAGGGACTTTTGAGGCTGGTTTAGCAAAGCCCCGACATATTGTAAATTTGATGGGCGCCTTGTCTATTAGATCTCACTGCTCAAAGTTAAATAGGCCCTCTTTAGTTGATCCCTCTTTAGAATGTGTCTAATATTTTCAACAGACTGCCGCGCACACATACACGTTGACTTCTCAAGTGCTGTCAACAGGGCTTGAAGACTATGAACCCTGAAATCTGGTATCCCCTTAAAACCTACACCAAAGGGTTATCCTAGTTTTCTTCAGGTATATACCACCAACACCAACACCCAAATATAACCGATATAACCAGTAAGGATTCCTGGTAACACCCCTCCCCAAATCAAATCCCCTTGTGACTTTGGAATAACATACAAATATTTTGGGTAACATGAAGACAGTTTATAAGGAAACAGGAAAAAAACCTGGTTCCATCTTTTGTCACAAAAAAAATAATTAGTAAACTAACAAATGCTGGTAAAACTAAGTATCCCAGAAGCTGGCATGTTTAGCTTGTGCATTATATTTAACTAAGATAACCAGAGAACATAAGAACATAAGAAGAGCCTGCTGGATCAGGCCAGTGGCCCATCTAGTCCAGCATCCTGTTCTCACAGTGGCCAACCAGGTGCCTGGGGGAAGCCCGCAAGCAGGACCCGAGTGCAAGAACACTCTCCCCTCCTGAGGCTTCCGGCAACTGGTTTTCAGAAGCATGCTGCCTCTGACTAGGGTGGCAGAGCACAGCCATCATGGCTAGTAGCCATTGATAGCCCTGTCCTCCATGAAAAACATGGTCAGCTCGGTAGACTGAATGTTTCAATGGTTCAACTTCAGAAGGCTTTTTGTTGTTATGTGCCTTCAAGTTGATTACGACTTATGGCGACCCTATGAATCAGCAACCTCTAGTAGCATCTGTCATGAACCACTCTGTTCAGAGCTTCTAAGTTCAGGTCTGTGGCTTCCTTTATGGAATCAATCCATCTCTTGTCTGGTCTTCCTCTTTTTCTACTCCCTTCTGTTTTCCCATCATTATTATCTTTTCTAGTCAATCATGTCTTCTCAGGATGTGTCCAAAGTATGATAACCTCAGTTTCATCATTTTAGCTTCTAGTGGTAGTTCTGGTTTAATTTGTTCTGACACCCAGTTATTTGACTTTTTCACAGTCCATGGTATATGCAAAGCTCTCCTCCAATACCACATTTCAAATGAGTGGATTTTTCTCTTTCAGAAAGCTACAGGTATTTTAATCTCTAGCTTGAATATTGTTATGAGCATGGGGTCTGGGATGGATGATTCCTGTGGGTCCCCTTTCCAGCCTCTGATTTGGAATCCTGTGCCTTGGAATGAGGAACTCTCTGCTGGTCAGATGAGTCTCTTGTTAACCAAATAGATTGGCCAGGTAAGATAATGGGCCGATCAGTTGCCTAGCAACAGTGAATGGGCCTGGGAGACCCTTTTGTCACTGAAACTCTTCAGGAGAGGATCACCACCACCACCACCCCCCGGAACCCAGCAGTCGCTTGTAGTTTGAGTTTTGTGTAGAGAATTGCTGGGAACTGGAATGCAGGCACAGAGAGACTGGCTCTCTGCACCATGGCATTTGGGATGCCTCCTGCAACCTAGATGGAAAAGCTGGATATTAGACCGCTGATGCCTTGAACCCTTCCATTCTGAAGCTCAGGTTGGAATGTGTGTAAATAAATAAACCATATTTCATAAAGACACCGCAGTCTCCGCTGACATTCTTCCCAAAGGAAACCAAACCCTGGAGGAGTGCAGGGACCCCAGAAATCTCACAGCTCGGAGATTGGGGGAGGCACGCAACAATATTTTCTATGTGCTGTAAATTAGCAGGTGGCAAATTATTTCTTTTTCTTTATTAGATACTGATTTCTTGTTGCTGAAGTCATGTTACACCTCCCACAGGCCATCGCATAATCTGCCATATGATGCCCTATGGCTTTTCTCTCTTCCTCCACCGCTGCCAGAACCCAACAGAATGTAAGTCACCATACCAATATTGATCTGGATTGTTACCTTTCCAGTCTGCACAACACACTGGCCATTGGGGACAACCATCTTGTTTTCTGGGAGCTGCTATTTACCCACAATGCTTCTGAAATGGCTCTGGGTCCTGATGAAGTGTCATTGGAAGAAGCATGGCCCAAAGCAATAGCAGAGCCAATTTATTACAGAAAGAATGCACACGCAACTTGAGCTTGTTACGATAAATCTGCCTCCAGTGGGTGAAAATTGTTAAATATTTATTTTGACCCAACAAAAATACTGAGTTTTTAGGCTTGATTTATCAATGTCTTCCTCACTTTTTAAAAAACAAGTTAAAACAAATAGAAAAGTTTGGTTCAACCCTTTACCTCCTGGAAGCTGTCATGAAGAAAACTTCAGTATCTTCAGCCCGTTCAGAGCATAATACCGAACAAGCAGGGAATCATAGAAAGGTTAGGTTACAGAAAGGTTAGGTTACAGAGAGCTCAAGGTAGGACTAAAACTTTGTGGGTACAAAACCACCAAAGCTCAATTGCAGAGTATCTGCTTTGCTTATAGAAGGTCCTGGGTTCAATCCCCAGCATCTGCAGATAGCTTGAAACTTTTGCATTTGTAGCATAAGAAAATCAGTCTAAAGCTCTTCTGCAGTACAGCAGTGTCCAAGCCCAAATAACTCAGTCTTCATTTTTGTCATAAAGATACACTCTGTGCTGAAGACTGAGGCTGCCCACCTCTAACAGTGGTGCAATTTGGTAATTTTAGACTCCGGACTTAACAGTCTTATGGGAAGTCTTCTCTACTTGTGTACATTCTGAATGGAATTTAGAACCCTGATTATAGAGAGGAAGCAGCTGCACACTTCAGTCACAAGAAAGTGCAATGGGCAACAGAGCACCATGGGAATTCACTGCTGTTGACTTCAAGTATTTGATGGAGATTCCAAAAGTTTCAGTTAACTGAACTAGGCTCTAAAGAATTCTGATCATTTTTATTACATGTTATTGCACCACACATAAAAACCAACAAATATCTCCCATGAATATATAGGCATAAAAGAAGCTGCCTTATACTGAGTTAGACCATTGGTCCATCTAGCTCAGTATCGTCTGCACTGACTGGTAGTGGCTCTCCAGGGTTTCAGGCAGGGAACTCTTCCAGCCCTGCCTGGAGATGGTGAGGATTGAACCTAGGACCTACAGCATGCAAGCAGATGCTCTACCACTGAGCTCCGGAACTTCCCCAAAATGTCCCAGTAAGCCTTTGAGATTTAGACCCCTCTTTTACAGGCAGAAGTATGTTACCAGATTCATGGGCTGCCATGAATGACAAACACTAGTCCTGTATTCAGTTTTCTCCATACCCTTTGTAATATATACAGTAGGGCCCCGCTTTACGGCGTTCCGTTTTCTGGTGTTCCGCTGATGCGGCGGCTTTCAATTAGGGGAAATTCCCCATTTTAAAGCCGCTTTTGCGGCATTTTCGCGCAACACGACCCATTATAGTCAATGGGTTCCACTTTACGGCGATTTCTACTTTACGGCGGGGGCCTGGTCCCTAACCCACCATATAAGCGGGGCCCTACTGTAGTATGTTATTATTTATTAAACCCACCCTTCCTCACAAAAGACTCTAGGACTCTTGGTTTTTAACATGTATAAAACCCAATTCCAATACAGATGCAGACTGGGAAAGATCTCTACTTAAAAGGCTCATTGAAAATGGAAGTACTTCAGTAGGCACTGAAAAGACAACAGAGATGGTGCCTGTTTAATGTTTAAGGGGAGGGAATTTCAAAGGGCAGGTGCCCTGACACTAAAGATCCAATTCCTATAATTTAATCCATCTCCTGAAGTTATGATACTGAACATTCCCTTGTACCTGCCAGCAGCAGCCAATGATGGGGAGCATGGGTGGTGAAATGCTCAACATCATGAAATCAAGTAAATTGAACTGTGCTGCTTCCCACCACCTGGTGGCCTCCTAGGGTTGCCAGGTCTCTGTTTTTTGCCCAGAGACTCTGGGTTTTGGGATGCTCTCTGGGTAAGTCACCCCAGTCTCCAGACTCTTAGCTTTCATTTTTTTAAAAAAAATAAGTTTCTAGGTGGTCTGGTTCAAAAGATATATTCCAAAATGTCAGCCGCGTCCACCCACAACTTCTTTTAGTACCAGCTGCTCTAATCCCCACCCTTTCAGGTTTTTAGCCAATAAATGAAGTCAGGGTTGTGATTGACAATGGATTTGTTGACCCCCCCACGCAACAGCTAAACCCCATTTCAAGTTCTGAAAACAATTTCATTTTCCTGCTTGTCTCACATCAGGAATTCAGTAAATATATAACTTTCAGCAGCATAAAGAGTACTTTCTCTGTACAGGAGATCTGAATATGTTGGGACTTGCTTCTGAGTAAACATGCATAGGATTGCACTAGAACAGACAATCACAGCAGGATCTTGGTAGGCATACACAATTTTAGTTATAATTATAATAAAAATGTACCTGCAGGTTTTTTATTACATTACAGTAGGGCCCCGCTTATTCGGTGGGTTCCGTTCCGGACCCCCGCCGTAAAGCGGAACTCGCCGTAAAGCAGAATCCCGTTGATTTTAATGGGGCGCGTTGCATGAAAATGCCACGAAAATGCCGCAAAAGCGGCTTTAAAAGAGGGGAGGAAAGCCACCACATTAGCGGAACGCCGGTAAGCGGAGTGCCAGTAAGCGGGGCCCTACTGTATACATTTTATCTTTCAAATAATTTTTCAACAGAAATTTTAAGAAGTGTACATGCTGCAGCTTGTGATACCATTGCAATTTGTTATACTTTTCTAATTAAGGAGTCAAACAAGTTTAAATTTTACTGGATTGTTGAAGAGTGCAGTTTATTTATCTTATTCATAACCTGTTTTGAAAATCTTCTCAATGTGAAGCTTTTCTGGGAGTGAAGCTGCAACGTTAATTCCACATGAAGCTGCAATGCTAATTCCACATACCTGGGAGTAAACCCGAATGAATTCAGCAGGACTTCCTTTTGAGTAGACATGGTTAGGCTTGTGCTGAAAATCAGTGGAACTTTTGATTGAACATGGAAAAGGATTGTGTTGTAAATCTTTTTCTCCCCCATCGAATCCTTTTTTTAAAAAAAAGGCATTAGGCAGGGCTTTCTTAGGTGTCACTGCTTTTATTTGGTAGGAAACTAATACCGATTTTTTAAAAAACAAGTTCTGCAATGACCAACTGGTTTTGACTATAAACTATTATATGGGGTGTATGTGTTTTTACATTTCCAGTGTGTATACATATGGAATATTTCCAACAACTGTGTGAGGTAGGGTTGGAAACCAAGGCAGCTCACAAGAAATAAATCCATTTAAGATCCAATAACTATAAAAAGTATAAAACAGTTGCAAAACAGCTTAAAGTGGCATGATTCTGAATTTTGGGCTGGGTGAATGAAGTTCCGACAGCTGGTGTAGCACAGTGGGGAGGAGAGCCTGGCTGGGAGTCCAGAGTCTGTGAGTTCAAATCCCTGCTCGTGTCTCCTGGGTGTCAAGGGCCAGCTAAAGATCACCCCCACAGTGAGTGGCTCAGGGGTTACGTGCCTGCCACCTGTGCAGCTGTTGGCAAGCTGCATAGACCCAAGAGGCCCAGTTGCCCCCCAGCTGGCAGTTGCAGACAAGGAAAGGGCTGTCTTGTGCAGCTGTGGCAAGCTGAGCAGGCCCTAGCCAGCTGGGGAGGACTAGCTTCAGAGGGAGGCAATGGTAAACCCCCTCTGAATGCCGTTTACCATGAAAACCCTATTCATGGGGTAGCCATAAATCGGGATCGACTTGAAGGCAGTCCATTTCCATTTCATCACTGAATTAGTCCTGTGCATGTTTCCCTGAATGTTGGAAGATTCAGGACAGACAAAAGGAAGTACTTCTTTACTCAGCGCATAGTTAAACTACGGAATTTGCTCCCACAAGATGCAGTAATGGCCACCAGCTTGGATGGCTTTAAAAGAAGATTAGACCAATTCATGGAGGACAGGGCTATCAATGGCTACTAGCCATGATGGCTGTGCTCTGCCACCCTAGTCAGAGGCAGCATGCTTCTGAAAACCAGTTGCCGGAAGCCTCAGGAGGGGAGAGTGTTCTTGCACTCAGGTCCTGCTTGCGAGCTTCCCCCAAGCACCTGGTTGGCCACTGTGAGAACAGGATGCTGGACTAGATGGGCCACTGGCCTGATCCAGCAGGCTCTTATGTTCTTATGTTCCCTGTTTGAGTAAGCCCCATTGAATACATTAGGACTTACTTCTGAGTAAACATGCCTAGGATTGCACTATAAATATCTTTACAGGTTGTGTAAATAAACATCTTTGACATTCAAGCTTATATAAATATTTATTCATACTACGTCTTGATGTGTATCTGATTTCACACTATAGTTGTATATGATTATTTCCTCTACATGTTAAGTGTGCCCTTCTTCCTTGGGGTGTCATGATCCCCCTCTATTGTTTTCACTCTGAGGGGTAGATTAGGCTGAGAGATGGTGCATAGCCCATTGTCACCCAGTAAACTTTGTAGCTTATTTCCATTTTAAAATTTAATTAAAATGATTTATATGCAGGCAAAGTTTATGAAGTACAAGTACAATAAGTTTATTACGGTCGTAGACCAGCAAAAGTTTATGAAGTAATGCAGCTCTACATAATACATAATTTAAAGCACATCCAACTCACATTTAGAGCACATGACTTCCCCCTGGGAAGTGTAGTTTCCCCCTCCTAGTGCACCCTTAACAAACTACAGTTTTCATGATTCTGTAGTGGAATTTATATGCTTCAAATGTATGCTGAATGTGGTTTAAATGAATGGTGTGGATCTGCCCTAGTATGCTGTGCATTCATTAGTGAATTGAAAAGAACAATTTTAAAATATACTTTTGTAACCAGGAGAAGGGATTTAGCTCAGTTGTAGGGCACATGCTTTGCATGCAAAGATCCAAAATTTAATCTCTGGAAAAGACTATTGCCTGGAATCCTGGAGAGCCAATGCTAGTTCATGTCATCAGTGCTGAGACGAATGGCACCAAAATGGCCTGAATGGGTATAAGGTAGATTCCTTTGTGCCTAAAAAAGGAAAGAGACCTAAAAGCCAAAGTGACTCCAAAATTTGTTTATGTATTTTATTTACAACATTTATATACTGATTTATTGTAAAAAACCTCAAAGCGATTTACAGAAGGAAATTAAAACAATAAAATTATTCGCAAAAACAGTTAAAGACAGGTATTTAAAAACTTTCAAAATAATAAAACCAACAATAAGTTAAAAACAGATTAAAAACACAATAAAGTCTACATGCCTGAGTAGGCTTGCGTAAACAAAAATGTTTTTAGCAGGTGCCAAAAAGAGTACAATGAAGGTAGGGAGTTCCAAAGCATAGGTACTGCCACACTAAAGGATCAATTTCTTACAAGAGCAAAACTAGTACTATGTGGCACCTGTAACTTGGAAAGCACACCCTGAACTTGGCCTGGTAGCAAATGGCAACCAGTGCAGATTTCAGAGCAGAGGTATTATGTGCTGATAGAGCCCCACTCATGGGAGCAATCATGCTGCAGCATTCTGCACTAACTGCAGCCCCTGAGTCAGGTTGTGCTGCATTGGGATTTCTGTGACCTTGGCTGACTGTCTGCCAGGATTTTTTTAGTTTTGGTTTTTGATTAGGAATCCTGACTGGTTGTGGGATGCTGAGTTTTCTGTCTTATTCATAGGAATCTTTTTGTGGTTGGTGTGATATTGCATTTAAGAAATCATCACTGTCTTTTCTTTTTCTATTTGCACTTCATTTACCTCTGACCTCACTCCCTTACATCCATAGAAGCAACAACAATGGTTCCTTGTGGTCAGCTGAACCCCCTTAAACCCTCTGTTGATGCTCCTTGTTATTTGTATGATGGTTTGTTTCTTGCCCAATAGGGATAAAAGAGAATTCACATACTGGAAAGTGTGACTCCCATTCTACTGTATGTGAAGGTAGACCAAACCATGTGTGATTTCTCTCTGTCAGTTATTACTCATTGGAATTGGGCTGGCTTTCAAAGTGAGTTTATAGCAGCCCACAGGGTAGGCAGGAAAGAGTAGAGAATCTACTAGTCATTTCTTGAACCTCTCTCTGCAGTGAAATGTCAAGTCTATAAAGACATTTGGAGCAGCCACTTTAGGTTAAAAGGGAGGGAGGGCATTCCAGGCAGGTGGTTGCTAACTTTGCTTTGATATGCATATTGTTGCAGAGGATCCCTTGTCAAGCCTTACCAACAGCACAATCCTATCTGGTCAGTCCTGTTGAGTTCTATGGGACTTAGCCCTTAGTAAATGTGTTTAGAATTGCTGCCTTCAGGGGCATCTCTCTTTACTCCTGAGTGCTCCTTTCTAACATCTCCCCAACACTGGTATTTCTTCCTACAATGGCCTTCTAGTGACTGGCCTGGCTTGAGGGCACTTAAACCCTTCTTGCCAGAAGCAAGTAAGCTAGATTAAATGTTCCTTACCTAGGCTCTCTCAGCAAGTAAGAAGGAATGATCCCGTCACTTCAGCTGGATCTGGGAATACCCTCATTTAGCTTTCTATCTAAATTTCCAGTCAGAGAATTTTTTTGAGTGGTATGCTCTAAGCAACTATGGTCGATTCTTAATGTATCATGTTTAATGACATCATTAGGGTCCACCCCTGTGGCATCACTAGGGTCCGTCCCCTATGACATCACTAGGATTGGCCCCCATGACACCACTAGGGCCCGCCCACTGAAATCTCAGGGTTTGGGATGCTTCTGACCTGGCAACCCTATGGCCTCCAGATGTTTTGGACTAGAATTCCCATCAGCCTCAGCCCCAGCCAGCACGGCCAATAGCCAGGGATGATGGGAGTTGTAGTCCAAAACATATGGTGGGCACCAGGGTGAAGAAAGCTTAAGTACACATTATGGAGGGGGGAGAATTTAGTATTCAGCTGCTTTTTCAGCGGCAACCTCCATGTTTTTGATTATACCAGCCTTTCCCAACTAGTGGGCCACCAAATGTTGGACCACAACTCCCATCAGCCTCAGCCAGCATTGCCAATGGTCAGGAAAGATGGGAATTGTGGTCTAACAACATCTGGTGGCCCACTAGTTGGAAAAGGCTGGGTTATACCCTTTGATATTTATTTATTTATTGTACTTATATACCCCCACACACGCCATAGCAGAATCTCTCTGGGCAGTTTACAGTAGCCTTTTTTATTTAGTTATTTATTTGCAGCTGCTGCTTGGGTTACTGTGCTCTTGTGCCTTTCAAACCTGTCTGGAAACTGTAGTTGCTCCAGAATATTTATTGTGACTAGGCAGTTCAGCCATTTTATATCCATGCTTTGTAAGCTGCTCTTGGTCTCTTATCCATTTCCGGAACCAATTTAAAGTGCTATTTTTAAACCTCTAAAGCCCTTAAAGGCCTGGGGCCAGGCTACCTGAAAGGCCACCTCCACCTGTATAAACCTACCTGATTCTCAAGTTTCTTGTCAGAGTCTCTCCTCTGAGTGCTCCTGCAAAAAAATGTGACATGGTTGGTCACTAGGTAGAGGGCCTTCTCAATGGTGGCAACTGCAGAAGGGAGCCTTTTCTGCTTCTCTATTTGTACACATTCCCAGTGGAATTTAGAATCCTGACTATAAAAGGTCCAAAATTGTACAGAGGGCCTACACAAGTACAGCAGGCTCCATACTGCATAGGTTATTCCTCCTATGTGTGGAGCACTGCAGAACAGGCCATGGAGTTGTAATGGAGGCCATGGGACCAATAGGCCCTCTCATACATTTCTGTCACTTGGAGTGATTCTGAATTGGGCTACACTCTCTCTGCCCCCCCCAATATTGACCATGTAATTCTGGCCACGCACATTGGACATATGTGGGTGTTCTGTCCTGATATAGATGGGACTGGGGATCAGCAGGTCCTGCCTGGATTTCAGGTGCTGAAGGGGCATGTAATAGTGATCTGAAAAAACTCCATGGGAGATATTCCCATATAACATCTTCCTCTGAACCTTAATTGAAGCACAAGAAACCAGAGAGGCTGGCTACCAAATGGTTGCTGATTAGGGTTGCCAGGTCTCAGGTTTTCGGCCGGAGACTCAGGGAAAAAGGGGCCATCTCCGGCCTCCGGCAATACTTGTTTTAAAAAGGTGGATCTCCGGTTTTCATTGGCCCCCTCAGCCACGCATCCGTGATTGACCACGCATACGTTGTGCTGCGGCTGGCCGACTTCCGCTCTTTATCATTCAGGCTGCTCAGGCAGGCAGGACTTGAGCAGCCGCCACAGTGAGGGAGAGGGACCTCTCCAGCAGCAGCAGCCCTTGCCCGCTCCCGCCACCACCCACCCACAGAACATACAGGTGAGGCGCGTGCGTGAGGGTGATGATCTAATGGCCCATGGGTGGGTGGAGGCAAGCGGTGGCAGCGGAGGCTAGGCTCTCTTAGCCCCGGCCTGGACTCGGAGCCAGTTACCCTGGGGCTCAGGCTGCTGCAGTCTCTGGTTGGGGGCGGGGGACCCATCGCGGCCGCTGCCGTGGGTGGAGGCGAGTGGTGGCAGTGGAGCCCAGGCTGGGCCGGCTCCCTCTTAGCCCTGGCCCAGTCCGGATTCGGAACCAGAGCCAGTTCCCCTGGGGCTCAGGCAGGCTGCAGTCTCTGGTTGGGGGGGCATCACACGGCCGCTGCCACGCCCAGCGTCTCAAGACGAGGCCCACGCCAGCGGGTGAAGCCGGTGGCCGTCCTCCTTTCCCAAGCCTCCTGCTGAGCCTGTAGGCCGCGTCGGCCCGTCTCGGCAGCGGTTGCTAGGAGATGGGCGACGCGGCTTGTCAGCCTCAGCAGGAGCCGTGGAGGGCAGGCCGGGCCGGCTCCTTTTTAGCCCCAGAGCCGGTTCCCCTGCTCCGGAAAGGACGGCCGCCGGCTTCACCCCTCCTGCTGTGGGCGCTGCTGGGCAGCAGCGGCCGTGATGGCCCCCCCCCCAGCGGCGCCAAGCAGGAGGGGCGAAGCGGCCGGCCATCCGGAGCAGGAGAACCGGCTGGTGTGGGCCTCGTCTTGAGACACTGGGCGCGGCAGCGGCCGTGTGATCCCCCCCCAACCAGAGACTGCAGCCTGCCTGAGCCCCAGGGGAACTGGCTCTGGTTCCGAATCCGGACCGGGCCGGGGCTAAGAGGGAGCCGGCCCAGCCTGGGCTCCACTGCCACCACTCACCTCCACCCACGGCAGCGGCCGCGATGGCCCCCCCCGCCCCCAACCAGAGACTGCAGCAGCCTGAGCCCCAGGGTAACTGGCTCCGAGTCCAGGCCGGGGCTAAGAGAGCGAGGCTGGCCCAGCCTAGCCTCCGCTGCCACCGCTCGCCTCCACCCACCCATGGGCCATCAGATCATCACGCTCATGCATGCGCCTCACCTGTATGTTCTGTAGGTGCCTTTTTTTGTAGTTTTATTTTTACTATTTAAGTTTGGAAATGATGCCAAATTTTTGTATCTCTTTAATCAATGTGTTACATTTGGTGATATATATTGCATTATATATTGATGTGTATATCAATATATACTGATATGTATTACACTTACACAAACACATTAAAAGGGTGAGAATTCTAGCCTTTTGCATACTACATAGCCTCTTCATAGAGCTCCCAAGCAGTGATATCTTGGTGTTGTGATGTACAGAAATGGAGAATATACCCTGGATTCCTGATTTTATTTTACTGGGGTGAGGTGGGGGTGATTTGCAGCACTGAATTTTTCTGAACAGAACACTTACAGATTTTCTGACAGTTGGCTGACTCCTGATACTAAACAATTGCACCAGCTTATCTGCCAATAGGTCAGTGGTGCCTTTAACCGCATCAATCCATCTCTTGTTTGGCCTTCCTCTTTTTGTACTCCCTTCTGTTTTTCCCAGCATTATTGTCTTTTCTAGTGAATCGTGTCTTCTCATTATGTGTCCAAAGTATGATAACCTCAGTTTCATCATTTTAGCTTCTAGTGATAGTTCTGGTTTAATTTGTTCGGACACCCAATTATTTGTCTGTTTTGCCTAGAATGTCCTCCCTTGTCCTTAACATGGCTGCAACCGTATCTACTCAGAAGTAAGTCCTATTGAGTTCTATGGGGCTTAGTTCCTTAATAAGCATGTTTATAATTGCTGCCTTCAGGAGCATCCATCTGTGCTCCCATCTAACATCTCTGCAACACTAGGCTCCTTTCTTCCAATAATGGCCTGGCCTGAGGGCACGTAAACCCTTCTTGCCAGAAGCAAGGAAGCTAGTTTAAATGTTCCCTAAAGGTGTTGAACTGTGACCTGGGAGACCAGGGTTCAAATCCCCACACAGCCATGAAGCTCACTGGGTGACCTTGGGCCAGTCACTGCCTCTCAGACTCAGAGGAAGGCAATAGTAAACCACCTCTGTCTGAATACTGCTTACCATGAAGACCTTATCTGGGACTAACTTGAAGGCAGTCCATTTCCATTTTGCATCACCCTAAGCTTGTGAGAAAGAATGACCTTGTCACTTCAGATGGACCTAGGAACACCCTATTTTAGGTAAGATTTCTATTTTAATCTCCAGAGAATTTTTTTTGAATGGCATGCTCCAAGCAACTGTGGTTGATACAATGTATCATGCTTAATGATATCACTAGGGCCCGCCCCATGATGTCACTAGGGCCCGCCCCATGATGTCACTAGGGCCCGCCCCATGATGTCACTAGGGCCCGCCCCCATTTTCTCAGGTTTTTGGATGGCTCCGACCTGGCAACCCTATTGCTGATATTTGTTTTTAAAGGAAGCCCCCCTTTCTAACATAAAAAAACCCATACTGATTTCTTTAAAAGTAAAAATAATTCACTTAAAAAAACACAATCATGTGCACAGTAGGCAGCCCCCCCCACCCGCTTCTTCTGATTACAGGAAAATCCAGCTGAGGATGTCATGCTGTTTTCAAGGCACCCAGGAAGGCTGCAGTGTGCAGACCACTGGAGGGAGGATTTGTCAACGAAAGGATACTCAGAAACACTCCTTGGCCACCTTGAAAGTAACACAAGCTTATACACACTCACAAACATAAACACAAACCCCTGCATTCTTAGCTACTTTTGCTAAGGATGCAAAACGGTATTTAACATTGTTTTCCAGACTATCATCCATCCAAATTCCACACCTCTCTTTCCTTCCATCCATCCCTTTGAATTTGGTACTGCACACACTTTCTCTTTAAATTGTATTCAGCCAGATATTCCTGGAGCTCTCAGATAGGGCATGATGGAGATTGTTTGTCCCTTGCCTCTGATGTTTAGAGAACACAGGAACCTACAACAGGGAGCTGCTTTGCACTGGATCTGACCAATGGTCCATCTAGCTAGTATTGTTCTACATTGGCTAGCAGCAGTTCTCCAGCCTCTCAGGGAGGGTTTTCTCCCAGCTCTAACTGGAGATGCAAGAGGTATGCTGCCTACCCTGGAGGGCCTCCTTTCCCTAGCTCTGTTACACTTCTTCCCACCCAGCAGTAACTCTGCTGTTGAGTCTGAGTCTTAAATGTCATTATCATATTCAGTTTTACCTCCATTTATCACGATGAGCAAGGATGTCTGGAATGACAGGTTAGGGGTGGTTGATTGACGATGGTGGGATAATTACTGCAGCAAAAGATTGTCTGGGCAGATCCACACTACACATTTAACCCTAATGCAGACCCAGCAAAAAAAAAAATCACACTGGATGACATTAGGGTACATTTGGACCCCAATGAGATTTCCAATGGAAGGATGGGATCACTTTGTTCCAAAGAGACCTGTTTTTCTGGTCAGCACAAGTGTACTTGACACTACCAAAGCATCCTGAGCCAAAAAACAATTCCTCTGAGGCAGAATTTTTCCAAGCTGTATATGTTGGCCCCTTCTCCATGCACACAAATCTCGGGTATTTTTGACCCCTGGTAATTTATTGTTTGTTTCCAGAAGGAAAATGGCAAGTGGTAGCTGACTGAAATGTTGAGATATTATATAGGTGACAGCTTCTGACAATCTTCTAGGACAACCCTGTAGGTCTAGTCATGTGTAAATTACACAGTAAAAGGTAGAAATTTGCTCTCAGGGCTTTTTGCTGGGGTATTTTTAGATCCCAGTAGTGTTTTTGTTTCCAGAAGGAAAGGAAGTGGCAACTGGCTGAAATTTGGGAACATTGTACAGATTACAATTTGTGACAATGTCGTAGAAGGACATCCTTGTTGGTCTACTTATGTGCAAATTAATGCACCTGGGGCCAAAAAGTGTCCCACAAGTCTGCATGAGGGTTAAAGCACATAACTTCCCCCAAAGAATTCTGGGAACTGCTACTTCCCAGCTCCCTTAACAAACTACAGTTCCCATGATTCTTTGCTTGAAATGCACATTGGATGTTCTTTAAATGTATGGTGTGGACTGGATCGCAGCCCTCTGTTGCTTATGCTCTCAGTCTCTGAGGGGCAACATCAGCACTCCAGCTGAAGTTGGATGCTGAAATGAAGTGACATGAGAACAAGAGGCTCTGCAAAGTTTACAATAACCAACAGATTTATTGTGACATCAGTTTTCATGGACTGGAGCCAACTATGATGCATGCATGCATGTTATCCTCAGTTGGTTTGTGTATGAGTACATAGATGCATGTATAAATATGGATATAGAAGGAGGCAATTTAATAATGGGACCAAAAGTCCATGAATTACAAGAGGCACAGCCTGTGTCACTTAGCCAGTCCTACTTCTGAGTAGACATGTATAGGCGTTCACTGTTAGGCTGCAGTCATACACTGTACATACTTTCCCAGGAGTAAGTCCTATTGAACTCAGCCCCTACCTGCAGTATACATTTAAGCACTATTATGCCCAGAACAAAATGGGGCTTAGGAGATAGAAATGAAGCAGGAGAAAGACTTACTCAATTCTGTGAAGCCAATAATTTGTTTCTTGTAAACACATTTTTTGAGCAACTGAAAAGACGACTGTACACATGGACATCACCAAATTGTCAATATAGGAATCAAACTGATTATATCAGTGGTTCCCAACCTGGGGGCCTTGAGCCCCAAGAGGGCCACAAAGTAATCCAGGGGGGCTGCGAACAGTAAAGAAATGAATTGTTTATTAATTTTTTTAAAAAAAATCTTCACTCCCTGAATGCTGTCTGCTCCCCACTGCCCCTGCAGATGACACCTCCCCCTTGCTCCATACAAGAGGGAGGAGTTTTGCTGAAGTGGCAGAGCATCTTTCAGGCATGCCAAGGGCAGACATCTGCCTATAAAACCCCACACCCCAAAGGAGGCTGAGGGTGCAGCTACCAAGAAGAAGAGGAAATTACTATTGCTGACTCCCATCTCCTTGCACAGCTGCTGCTGATGACGCCCTTGCTCAGAATAAGAGGAGAGGGTTTTTCGTGAAGCAAAAAGAAGCAAGGCTGCGAGGAAAGGCTGCTTTCTCCCTTCCTTCCTGGCAGCCTGCCTGCCTGCCTTTCTTGGCTCCTGCTTTACTGCCACCTCCTTTTAAAAATAATTCTTATATGTGAGGTCGCCCAGGTCTTGCCTTCGGCCCAGATGAAGCCAAGGAACAGCAAGGAAGCCCAGGACTTGCTCCCCCCCATCTCTGAGGCTAAGTGTGTGTGCCAGTTTCCCCCCCTTTCTTCCACCCACACTCTACCCCCCCATCTCTCTCTCCTGCTATGGCAGTTGAGGGCTTCCCTCCTCCCATCTGCCTGACTGCATGCACGCCTGCAGATGCTTGCAGGAGGGGGAGGTGTGTTTGTCTCTGTCTGTGTGCACTGATCTGTCTTCTGCTCTGCTCTCATTGCCACCACACCAAAGAAGACTCGTGACACAGTTGTGGAATAATGTTATATTTATTTAAAATATAACAAATATTAAGCTTCATCCAATTTTTGCCAATTGCTAAACGGCTTGGGACCACAATACTTGTTGGAACGCCTCTCCCGATACGAACCTACCCGTACACTGTGCTCAACATCAAAGGCCCTCCTCCGGGTGCCTACTCAGAGAGAAGCCCAGAAGGTGACAACGAGAAAAAGGGCCTTCTCAGTGGTGGCCCCCGAACTGTGGAATACTCTTCCTGATGAGGTACGCCTGGCGCCAACATTATTATCTTTTCAGCGCCAGGTAAAAACCTTCCTCTTCTCCCAGGCATTTTAATATTTTAATACTTTTAATATTCAATGTTGTAATTTTTAACACCTTAACATCTTCACATCCTAATATCTTAACTAATTTAATTTTAATATTTATTATCATGTACTGAGTTTTTTTTTAGTTACTTCTGTGTTTAATTATGTTTGATTTATGGTATAATGAATCTATTTTAAAGTTGTTTAACATATGGTTTTAATTGTGTATTGGTGTTTGTCTGTTGTGCACCGCCCAGAGAGCTTCGGCTATGGGGCGGTATATAAATTTAATTAATAAATAATAAAATAAATAAATAAATTGCCAAATTGAAAATACTTCGGGCAGGTGAGGATACCTAACTGGGAGGGAGTCTTCCCTCCAGTTAACTGGGCTTGTCAGTCACTACAGACCGTGACTCCCCAGCAAAGGATGTGGGTGAAATTATCCCTCGTTGCTAGTACAGCCAATCACGCGGTTCCAACCTCCGCACCCCGGCCCCACCGTACAGGCGTTCACCCTGATGCGCAAGTTGTTCCCACAAGGACACCCCCCAGATCCCCACCAGCCATACCTGACTGGTGGTTCCCTAGTGAGTGCCCTTTAATAAAATGCCTCAGTCACCTACTTTGTACCCCCACCTTCCTCACCTGCCCAAATTCCATGCCAGCCAAAGCAAGTCAGCCCAACCCCCCCAAGGCTAATTGAATCAACCCCAGCAGTATGGAATAGGCAAAATGAAAGGAATTCTGAAATCAGAATCCCCCCCCCAAAATTCCTACTCAGCCCCAGTGGCGACTAGCAAAGCCAATACTGATAAGGGGGGGGCAGGTGCTGCAAGGCAAAGAGAGGCAAGATTCGAAGTAGGAGCAGGCTTATAAGCCCTGCTCATCCTTTCTTCCCATTGATTAGGGAACCCCACGTGTCCCAGGTTCAAATCCTTCGGGAACATTCCCGAGTCTTCTGTAAAGGTGTGGGTGGCGGCAAACTCACCCCCGCGTTGGCGGGAATGTCATTCCCCAAATGGGTCGTCAACAGAAGGTGGTGCTTGGGGAACACTGCTCGACACCCTGGACTCTCCACTGTGGAGTCCCACAGGGATCGGTACTGTCCCCCATGCTTTTCAACATCTATATGAAGCCGCTGGGTGCAGTCATCAGGAGTTTTGGAGTGCGTTGTCACCAGTACGCTGATGACACGCAACTCTATTTCTCCTTTGCATCTTCCTCAGGTGAGGCTGTTAACGTACTAAACCGTTGTCTGGCCGCGATAATGGATTGGATGGGAGCTAACAGACCGAAGCTTAATCCAGACAAGACCGAGACGCTGTTAGTGAGTGCCTTCTCTGCCCAGATGGTGGATGTTCACCCTGTTCTGGATGGGGTTACACTCCCCTTGAAAGAACAGGTTCATAGCTTGGGAGTTCTTATCGACTCTTCCTTGTCTCTTGAGGCTCAGGTAGCCTCAGTGGCAAGGAATGCTTTCTACCATCTCCGATTGGTAGCCCAGCTACGTCCCTATCTGGACAGTGACGACCTCGCCTCAGTCGTTCATGCTCTGGTAACTTCTAGATTGGACTACTGCAATGCGCTCTACGTTGGGCTGCCCCTGAAGACAGTTCGGAAACTACAGTTAGTCCAGAATGCAGCGGCCAGATTGTTGACGCGGACAAGAAGGTCCGCTCATATTACATCCGTTCTGGCTCGTCTGCACTGGCTTCCTATTTGTTTCCGGGCTAAATTCAAAGTGCTGGTTTTGACCTATAAAGCCTTACACGGCATGGGACCGCAATACCTGGTGGAGCGCCTCTCCCAATATGAAACTACCCGTACACTGCGCTCAACATCTAAGGCCCTCCTCTGAGTACCATCTCATCGAGAAGCTCGGAGGGTGGTGACTAGAAATAGGGCCTTTTCGGTTGTGGCTCCCGAACTATAGAATGGTCTCCCTGATGAGGTGCTCCTGGCGCCGACGCTGCTATCTTTTCAGCGCCAGGTGAAAACCTTTTTATATTCCCAGGCATTTTAATGCGTATTATTATATGTATTGTTGTATTTTGTTACTGTTTGATTATTTTTGTTTACCTTTGTTGGTTTGATTCTATTGTATTATTGTATTTATATATTCCTGATTGCTTTATTTTATGTACACCGCCCAGAGAGCCCTTGGGCTTAGGGCGGTATATAAATTAAATTAAATAAATAAAAATAAATAAAATAACCAATTCATCAGTTCTGATTATCATCCCAAGGCTTAAAAGCACTAACTGCCCAACCTTATCCATACACCGTTGTCTGCAGTGCACAGTCTAGCATCCCCGTCACCACCACATTGCCGCTTATTGATTTTATTTTTTTAAAAAAATAAAGCTCAGCAGCTCAATACTGCCTGCTTTCACACTGCACTTTATTCCGTTATTCTGACGATTTCTTATCTGGTAATTTGTGCAATATATTTGATCTTTCACAGATGCACAAGCTAGCTCCAGAATTCTAGTGGAATGTAGTCGAAGTTTAGTGCAGATTTCCATGATAAATGATACCAGAAATAATCCATTAACAAGGCTGAGAACCTGAAAGATTGCAGGAATTTATTGCATGCAGTGTATTCCCGCCCTTTAGTCGCAGTTTTTTTTTGGTTTTTTGCCTGACAAACATTGTACTGGTATTCCGGCATCGAAGCAGAAAGCAGCAGCATTTCCCACACACACACCTGTCTTAATACAACTAAAACAATTTGAAAAGTCAGATCCTAAAGGGAAAGGACTTCCATGGCGATGAGACAAGGTCTTGGATCTCCTACACAGTGAGGAACAGTGTTTATGGGTGAGGGAAGAAAACAAGCTGTGTGAAAGACAGTTGCGCAAAATGCCGGTATATCAGCTGAAAAAGCTGCTGTTCCTTAACACAAGAGGTACTGCAGTGTGAAAGGGATTTTAGAAATCGGGACAGACGTGCTACCTTTTTAATCCATTAAACTAACACAATCAGCCCCATGTGTGAAAGCAGGGACTGTCACCCACTGGTGTTGGGAGACAGGACTGTACATCTTCGAACTATGTGTGTGGGGAGGGGGTTACCAATTTGATTGGACCTTTATTTATTTATTACATTTATACCCCGCCTTTCTTTTCATGATAGAAACCCAAAGCGGCTTACATATGGTTCCCAGGCGGTCTCCCATCCAGGCACTGACCAGACCTGATCCTGCTTAGGTTCAGCAAAAAGCTGGCCTTATGTGCCTTCAGACCATAGCGTGAGACCTTTGCATTAAGAAAAGAAAGCAACACCTCCCTGTCTGCAGGGAGCTTTTTATGGAAAGGGATATTTGGAAATGTGATTTTGCCATTCACAATTTTTTCAATAAACAGAGACTAAAATTACAATTAGTGCCAGGGGGGTCACAAATTTTTTTGAGCTTAAAAGGGGGTCCCGTACATAAAAAGGTTGGGAACCACTGGATTATATAATTGGTAGCAGAAGATGGAGAAGTTCCATACTTTCTGTGAAAACAAGACCAGGAGCAGACTGTGGTACTGATCATGCACTAGTAATATCGAAAATCAGAATAAAGCTACAGAAGAACAAAGCAATCATAATGCCAAAATACAATTTAGATAACATCCCAGAAGAATATAAAGATCAAATAAGGAGCAGATCTGAGGCTTTAAACTTAGTTGACAGAAAACCAGAAGAACTATGGATTGAAGTCAAAAACATTATCAGGGAAGAATGCAAAAAGACAATACCACTAGTTAAAAAGAGAGAAAGACCTCAATGGATGACTGAAGAAACTCTTAAAATGGTTAAAGAGAGAAAGAAAGCAAAAGGAGTTAGAAACATGGTCAGAACTCTAAATGCAACAATACAGCGACTAGTATGTAGGGACAAAGAGAACTAATACAATAGTTATTGTCTAGAAATAGCAGAGGACAACAAAAAGGGTAGAACAAGAGCCCTATTCCAGAAGATTAGAGAAATGAAAGGCAAATTTCAACCAAGAGTAGGGATGTTGAATAATCAACAGGGGAACACACTGACCGACCGAGATAAAATAAAAGGAAGATGGACACAATACACTGAAGAACTCTATAAAAGAGATGCCAGGATGACAGATTCATTCATGGAGGAATCAAATGATGAAGAACCAGAAATTTTAGAATGTGAGGCGAAAGCTGCTCTTAAAATACTTGGAAGAAACATCACCAGGAACAGATGGCATACCAATAGAGTTGCTACAAGCTACTGAGATTGAATCTGTCCAAAATTTGACAAGAATGTGTCAAGAAATATGGAAAACTAACCAATGGCCCACAGTCTGGAAGTGTTCAATATACATCCCAATTCCAAAGAAAGGGGATCCCAGGAAATGCAGTAATTATCAAACTATTGCTTTAATATCCCATGCAAGTAAAGTAATTCTCAAAGTTCTACAACAAAGGCTCTTACCATATATGGAGTGAGAAATGAGAGATGTCGAAGCTGGATTTAAAAAAGGAAGAGGCACCAGAAATCATATCACAAACATACGTTGGATAATGGAACGGAGCAAGGAATTTCAGAAGAATATCACCCTGTGCTTTATAGATTACAGCAAAGCCTTTGACTGAATCTGTCCAAATTTTGACAAAACATTTGTCAAGAAATATGGAAAACTGAACAATGGCTCACAGACTGGAAGCGTTCAATATATATCCCAATTCTGAAGAAAGGGGATCCCAGTGAATGCAGTGATTATTGAACTATTGCCTTAATATCCCATGCAAGTAAAGTAATGCTCAAGATTCTCCAAGGTGGATTTAAAAAGGGAAGAGGCACCAGAGATCATATCGCAAACATACGTTGGATAATGGAACAGACCAAGGAATTTCAGAAGGAAATCACCCTGTGCTTTATAGATTACAGCAAAGCCTTTGACTGTGTAGATCATGAAAAATTATGGAATGCTTTAAAAGAAATGCCACAGCATCTGATTGTCCTGAGGTGCAACCTATACTCTGGACAAGAGGCTACCGTAAGGACAGAATATGGAGAAACCGATTGGTTCCCAATCAGAAGGGGTGTGAGACAGGGGTGTATTTTATCACCCTATTTGTTTAATCCATACGCAGAACGTATCATAAGAAAAGCGGGATTGGAGCAAGATGAAGGAGGTGTGAAAATTGGAGGGAGAAATATCAATAATTTAAGATATGCAGACAATACCATACTACTTGCAGAAACCAGTAATGATTTGAAACGAATACTGATGAAAGTTAAAGAGGAAAGCACAAAAGCAGGACTACAGCTGAACGTCAAGAAGACTAAAGTAACGTCAACGAAGATAATCTGATAATTTAAAGTTATATAAAAGTTGACAACGAGGACATTGAACTTGTCAAGGATTATCAATACCTTGGCCCAGTCATTAACCAAAATGGAGACAATAGTCAAGAAATCAGAAGAAGGCTAGGACTGGGGAGGGCAGCTATGACAGAACTAGGAAAGGTCCTGAAATGCCAAGATATATCACGGAACACTAAAATCAGGAACATTCAGACCATGGTATTTCCGATCTCTATGTATGGATGTGAAAGTTGGACAGTGAAAAAAGTGGATAAGAGAAAAATGCACTCATTAGAAATGTGGTGTTGGAAGAGAGCTTTGTGCATACCATGGATTGCAAAAATGACAAACAATTGGGTGTTTGAACAAATTAAACCAGAACTATCACTAGAAGCTGAAATGATGAAACTGAGGTTATCATACACATAATGAGAAGACATGATTCAGTAGAAAAGACAATAATGCTGGGAAAATCAGAAAGGAGTAGAAAAGGAGGAAGACCAAACGAGATTGATTGATTCCATAAAGGAAGTCACAGACCTGAACTTAGAAGCTCTGAACACGGTGGTTTATAACAGATGCTATTGGAGATCGCTGATTCATAGGGTCGCCATAAGTCATATAACAACAACAAATAACATATAACAACAACAAATGCCGGGAACTGCGGTTTGTTAAGGGTGCTGAGAGTTGCTAAGTAACCTCTGTTTCCCTCATAGAGCTATAATTCTCAGAGTGATTTAAAAATCAATGTCTCTTTTTTGGGAACACTAGAAGTTGTAGTTCTGTGAGGGGTATAGGAGTTGCCTAATACCGCTCAGCAACAAACTACAGTTCCCAGGATTCTTTGTGGGAAGCCATGACCATTTAAAGTGGTAGAATAGTGCATTAAATGAATAGTGCAGATGGGGCCTCAGTGAAGGCTTCCTTTAGAGTAGATTGGATTGTGCTGTGTGAGAGCTTATTTGCTAACAATTAGATCCACACTGTGTCCTTTCGTCAGAGGGATTTTCACTTGTCCACTTTTTCACTTGAATATTCATCAAACCATTTAGATAAATTAGGTGTATTCCAAAATCATGAATTTCTAACTGATTTTTTTTAACATATTACTAAAGTCTGTAAGTAAAATGATCCTCTGTTTATTAGCTTATCGTGGCGGAAGTCTAAAGCATGAGTAATTACTGAATCATGTGAAATTCTTTTTTAGTAGCTGAGCTAGGATTTCCACTTGATTGTATAGAAATAATACTTTTGATAAACCTGACAAACAAAAAGTAAAAAAACCCCATGGGTTCTCTTTAATTGATATTAAAATAATAAACTGCTAAGATCATTATATAGTAGAACTCAGTCCTTTTAAAGAAATTATAATTGATCTTAAATTCGACGAAGAGGTAAATGTTTGGATTTTTTAAGCCAAATTATAAATTACAGAGTACTATTGCAAAACTGGGGAGAACAGGATGGAGGTGTTCCATGCCATTAAAAGGCTTAGCATATTAATAGCCTTTTGACATTATCAACCATTCAACTGCAGGATTTTGTCATAGGGAAGAAAAAGCTTCTTACCCCAACAGGAAGCATTGGCAAAGCAAAAGTGACATTAATTCCCTGTCAAATGAAACCTAACTCTTGTTTCTGAGATACACCATACGTGAAAATGCTTGCCTATTTGTGCACAAAATAGATTTTTTGTAAACCTCCTGTGCTCTTCCTTTAATTTTGGATCACTTTCTTTTTTCTTTTTTTCCTTTTATTTGCTGAATTTTGTTTTTATCCTATTAAATTTTGTAACAAAGGCATTCACATTTCCCATGACATTTCAAACCACAAAATGTCACCTCCAGCAGAAATCCTTTGGGGTTTTTTTGCATTACACATCTATCGAGACTTTATCTGCTCATTTATAGCCAGTCAAACCCAATTCTTCCAGTTATATATCTGACCCCAAACTTAAAAGAGCCAAAATATAATTATCTGTCATGATCTATGGATCGTTATTGTTGCTATTTTTAAAAAGAGTTTAAGTTTCACATTGTAAAGAGTCTTGGGTGTGCTTGTTTTTTGTTTTGTTTTGTGCCAGGGCTATCACTCTAAATTTGGTGGGTGGTGTCTTTGGGCTGTTGAATCTTGATCCTTTGCTAACTTTGTTTATGCTTATATTATTTTTGCAGACATGCTCCTATACTGTCCTATACACTTTATATTGCCAATCTTTTTTGTTAACATTTCAAAAGATGGGAAATAATAATTTAAGGAGGATAATCTCTTCTGTAACAAAGAGAGAGTATCAAAGTTAAATGAGGCAGAGTTCATCAAAGAGACTTGTAATCCTTATTGTGTCTGTATATTCCTCACATAGAGGCGCAAAACATACTTTTAAAAACCATGTTCAAAATAACACTTTTCACCCTGTGTATATTTTTCATGCTTTCATCATAGCACGAATCCCAGCAAACTTAATGAAGTAATTTGCATTTACACATGATACTTGATTTGTAAATATATGGCAGATGTAAAAATTATTTTACACACATTTGTTTTCCTTGCCTTTTTTGTAAGTTGCATGAAAACTATGAATTTAGAATTTAGAATGTTTTTGTCCTTCGCTGAATTTAGTTGAATACACAACTACATCACTTTGTGAAACATCTCTAGACAGAAGTGCATGAAAAAAAAATCTGAAAGATTATGGTTGCAAGCCTAACCATGTCTACTTTGAAGTAAATCTTATTGAATTCAATGGGGCATAAGGCAGCCTTAGGCATATTTATTTTATATTATTTTATTCAGTTCTTTGGAAGAAAACTAGCCAGCCTGATAAGAGAAGTTTTACATTTTCTTGAATGGCTGCTTTGCAACACCAATGTGACATTAGTGGTTTAATTTGCATCAAGTTAAATAGATTAAATTTGAATTATTGTCTATAAATCTTCTTTTGATATCTCCAAGTAGTCCTGGTAAAGTCCATTAATTTAAAACTTGTTTTCCATACTCTTTTATAATGCTTAAGTAGAGAAAACAGAAGAAATATATAACATTGAACCATAAAAGTGTCCATTTCAATAACAAATGGACATTCAGTTTAAAGTTTTCCAATGACTCCTTTAAGTCCAAAGGGAATATGAGCATAATTCCATATAATATTCTCTGTTCTGCACACTTTTAATTGTTTACAAAAAAGATTCACATGCTAAGATTCAGACAGAAAGGTTTGGAGCTGTATAAAATGCCTTGCGAACAGGTTCCCAGAAATAGCTTGGTCCTGGAAAAGTTAAGTATATGCTTAACAGTGCAATCCTATGCATATTTACTCAGACATTGTCTTCCTATATTCAATGGAGCTAACCCACAGGAATGTGTTATTGCAGGTGTGGGGAACTTTTGGCCCTCTAGATATTGCTTAACTACAACTTCCATCAGCCCCATCTAGCATGGCCAGTGGTTAGGGATGATGGGAGCTGTAGTTCAGCAACATCCAGAGGGCCCAATGTTCCCCATGTCTGTGTGATAGGATTGAGAGAGCTGTTCTGAAACTGGCAGCAACTCTTCAGGTTTTCAGACAGGAGTCTTTCCCAGCCCGACCTGGAGATGGCAGTATACAGAATCTAATCAAACTCTGAACGGGGTGCATGGCACAGTCATAGTATGGTTCTCATATATGCACATGCAATATTAGAATGTTAGGGAGAAGTGTCCTCTTAAGCTATGTTTAAGGCAACCTTCCTCAATAAGGTGTCCTCCAGATCTCTTTGGAATACATCTCCCATCATCCCTGACTATTGGCCTTGCTGGCTTTGATTGATGGAAGTTGAAGGCACCATGCTAGAGAAAGCTGGTTTCAGTTGATTACCAATTCAGTCATGCACTAAAATGTTTAAATTTAATGTGCCTGTCCTCATTGCTGTAACATGTAAGCCGGGGAGGGTAACCTCTGGATATGTTTGACTCCAGTTCCCATCAGCCCCAGTCAGCATGGTCAATGATCAAGGATGATGTGAACTGGACTCTAGCAACATCTAGAGGATCACGGGTTCCCTAATCCTGATGTAAGCAATAAACACAATCTATAGACTTACATATTATGTTCACTTACATCTTGGCCTCCATGTGTCTTAGCCCAGGGCTGGCTCCTGGACATCTATTCTCTGGTGGGTCTCCTCCTCTGGCAAGTGAGGTTATTGGCTGCACTAGCAGTACTCCAAGCAGTGTTGGGCAGCCCGGTTTAGTACCAGCCTTTAAATTCTCCTTGACCATTGGCCATACTGGCTTGGGATGATGAAAACTGGTTCAAAACAACTGGAGGGCATCAGGTTGGGGAAGGTGCTCCCTCCCTCTCCCTCACACACACTTTAAAAATGGATAATATTCAGAGTTCAGTTGTTATTGGGCCTTTTCAGTGGTGGCTCCCTGTTTTTTGAATGCTCTCACCAGGGCAGCATACCTGGTGCCACCACTGTCTGTTTTTAGACACCAGGCAAAAACATTCTTATTTACCCAGGATTATGGTTTTTAATTGGGAGGCTTGTGAGATAAGTTAGTGGCCTTTGTTGCGCTTATCTTTTAAGTGGGGTGGGTAGGACTTGTTCATCCGACAATATATTTAACAGGAACATTTTAGTATTTATGTATTGCTGGTTTTACCTGATGTTATTCTCTTTGTTATTTTATTTTACTGTGTATGTTTTTTTGAGGCACTTGAGTGCAAAACTGTGACTAATAAATATAATGGATGACGATAATGATAACAAAAATAAGGAAGAACTATATGGCAGTTCCCAGAATGACTATTCCTTGTTTGTCATCGTACCTCATTCGGTAGTAAAATGGATTTCCTGGTGCTGAAACAAGATACAATGTACCCATGTCTATTTCCACTAATAGCACATTCAAAACATAAGCAGCAAAGCCACATTTCTTAATTATAACTAATGGCTGTACTAGAATTAACAACAAAAGACAGCCATTTACATTTGATGAATACAAAGTCTCTGAAATACTCAGCTTTCTTGGTCTCTGAATTATTTGCTTCTAAATATTTAAGAATGACAGTATTAAATTAGCGACATGTTTTCTTCTTCATGTTCTGCCAAATGTGCTTTGCCTCATCACAGTTTCCTTTGACATGATTTACTCTTTTTTAAGGTATCTAAAAAGAGACAGAAAGTGTGTGTGTGTGGAGGATGATTCCTTGAATTGGATCCTGACTTCATTGTGATTTGTCAGTCAGTTCACTGGATTCAAAATCTTCCATCACAATTAGCACTTCAGTGTCCAGATTTCCTTCTCCTTGAGCGCCCTCAAGGTTCTGCTGTGATGGCTTTTCAATGTGAAGACCTGGAACAAGAGGATGAATTCAATAGCAACCCAAACTGGTGAATGAATGGTATTCACAGGCTATTGTGCTGGTTAGTCTCATGTGGGGAGGTAATAACAAGGCATTATAGTCTTTCTTAATGTCTCATCTACATATTAGTCTCATGGGACCTGAAGCCTTTTCAACCAAACCATTCCAAAATAAGAGCTAAGAGGTATAGGTTTCCCAGGACTGCCAGCATGAACATCAGCCATCTGAAATATGCAAGATCACATTTATACTTCACTCCTTTTCTCTCTCTTCCCTGCCCCCTGCCCCCAAATACTTGGGATATTTGCCACATCAAGTTTGAATATAGTTAGAGAAATATAAAGAGAAATCCCAGCCCTTCTTGAAAAGCACTCTTAATGCTGGACTTGGATATTTTGATTGGATAACATATTTCAGTTTGCTCTCCCAAAATTGTTTCGGATTAACTTTGAAATTATTTGAGATCTTCTGTGGGCGGTGGCGGGAGGGGATCTGAACAATGTTTTGGAACAATCCCAAGGGCTTGGAAAACTTACCTGTGTGACTGCTCTGTGCCTCAGTGGTAGAGGACCTGCTTTGCATGCAGAAGGTCCCAGGTTCAATTCCTGGCATCTCTAGGTAGTGTTGGAAGAGACATTTGCCTGAAACCCTGGAGAGCTGCTCCAGTCAGTGTAGACAAGACTGTGCTTGATGGGCCAGTGGTCTAACTCAGTATAAAGCTGTTTCTTGTGTTCCTAATAGCTGTCTCCACCAGCTCACACCTCCAAAACATATTCCTCCTTCTCCCTATCCTCAACTTTAATTGGCCAATGCCCCAGCCCTCGGAATGTTGTGACGTGGTGTGGCTTTGTTCTGTCCAAAACTGCAAAGGGGGAAGTTGCTGGGATTCTGAGGGCAGCTATGCTGCCACTTGAACTGTGGCAAAGTTCCTGGGACTGATGGAAGTTATCATTTATTTTTATTTTAAGAATTTATACCCCGCTCTCCACCATCTGGCTCCCAAAGTGGCTTACAAAAAAAACAAACAGGCAATATACATTTTTAAAAAAATAACACCAGAGATTAAAACAATAATCTTTTCTCTGATAACCTCAAAGTTGGATTATTGAAATGTGCTCCGTCTGGTGCTGCCTTTGAAAATGTTTCAGAAGCTTCCAGTAGTGCAGAATGTGGCTGTCCGATTGTTGGCAGGTTCAAGATGAACTGATTATATAACTTCAGTTCTGTTCCATTTACACTGACTGCCTGTAACTTCCGAACCCAATTTAAAATGCTGGTTTTGACCTATAAAGCTCTTTATGGTTCAGAACCCCAATATCTTCTGGAATGCCTCTCTTGGTATGAACCTACCCAGACCCTTAGATCTTCTCCTGAGGCCCTTCTCCAGATTCTCCCTCTGAGGAAGCATCAGAAAGTAGTGACAAAGGAGAGGGCCTTTTCAGTTGTGGCTCCCCATCTGTGGCATACACTCCCTAGTGAGGTCTGCCTCGCATCTTTACTGACATCTTTTCGGTGGCAGGTAAAGACTTATCTTTCTTACTAGGCATTTGATAGACTGAGATGATGTTTTGCATTAGTTTGCTGCCAAAGCTTTACGTGGTTGTATGGGAGTGATTGTTGTTTTATTATTATTTTTTATTGTATGGTATATTGACTTTTGTTTTTAAAATGTTGTAAGTTGCTTGGAGACCTTTGGGTAAGAAGCACCTAATAAAATCAAATAAATAACTAAATAATATGCATTCATGGTGCAAAGGCCTCTTGGAATAAAACAGTTTTAACCAAGCATTTGAAACTTAGGGATGGTGCCTGGCTGATCTCTAGTGGGAGGGAGTTCCATAGAGTTGGGCCCACTACACAGAAGTCATGACTCCTTATTGACATGAGTCATGCTTTTGGTCCATCTGATTCTGGTCCCAAATTATTTCCATACTTGGCTTGGGACATCTGGGGTAAGGAACTGTAGTCCAAAACACCCGGAGGACACCAGGTTGGTGTATGCTGATCCAGAGATTGCTTTGATTTTCTTTCATGAAGTCTGCACAGTCTCTCCTCCAGACAACTGATAGCCACAAGCACATTTAGAGGTCATCAGGCCAGTCAAAAGGTAGCTTGCTTCTCTGCTCAGTTCCTTCCCTGTGTGCAGAAATGGATTATAATCACCAGTGGTATATGTGTTTGTGTTCTGCATTGTTTTTATGGTGATTTATTATGTTGTTGCTGTTGTTAACAATAGAATTTCTATCCTGCCTTTCTGCCCAAAGGAGGCCAGAGCAGTAAACAAAACAATTTAACAACAAAAACAAAAGCATTCTAAAAACAGTTAAAAACAGTCTAAAAAACAGTTACAGATGAAAACATCCAGTGATCTCCGGGTTGCCAGGAACATTTATTGTACTTGTATGTATTATTATACATCAACTTGACATTTTATATGAGGTGGCAGCATATACATATTTTTATAAATAAAAAAAATGACTGTGGAAGGAACGTTGCTTTGAAACAGGAAGTTTAAAATTCCACAGGGAAGAGCAACCAAGAGACTTGTGGCACCTAAGAATTTGTGTGTGTGCCAAGTGCATTCATATGGATCCATAGGTCTTACCTAGCAAAGCTCATCCCATCATAAGTGTGCTACTCTTGAAGGTGCCACAAGTCTCTTAATTGTTCTTGCCCATGGAATTGTATCTTTTTATATTCCCAGTTGCAAAGAGTTCCTGTAAATATCAAGTACCATACAGCAAACTGAGTTTAGTTAATAAATCAGTTTGTTTCATAATAGCATATAACTGAAGCATAGTACTATGTACAATTACGTCCCTTGATTTTCCCAGCAAAATTCACACAATCACTGTATGAATATGAATTCAGCATGGAACAGTTGGCAGGTTAATACATTTATGCGTGTTAACGTGGACACCTCATATTCAATTCATCAGCAGCTTTGTTACTTCCTTTAATCCGTCTTATTTATGCATTCAGTTAGTATCCCATGGGAATAAATGTCTCACACATTCCAAGCATTTCTGAAACAGGCTGGTATCTCTTAAACATATGGCAGACTTGATTTCATAATGGGGCTCACCCATTCTAAGCTCCTTGCCACCTACCAATTACTACATAATTTAATCGCTGCTCTGATTATGGAATATCTTTGTTTTGATTATAATAGTATGAAATATTATTACCAGTTGTTGGGGAAAGGTGGAAGAGATAATAAATGTCAGGTCTTATTTTGATTTCTCATTTCCCAGAAGGTAAATACTTCATATACAAATAATTTTTCATCAAGCAGATTTTCAGAGTTACATGCTAGTTGATCCACAAATGGAGCCACAGAGAACAGATCAGATAACTATGCATTCAAACGGCCATTTATTGTCTCAAAGACTGTGGCTTCCTTCATATATTAGATGCTTGGTTCATACGAGTGATGGATGAACACACCCACCCCCACTCAAATGTGATCATTTGATTACAGCAATGGCACTATATATGCCCCCTTTTTCAGCCATTTGTGGTGCTGCCCTATCCCAATAATTATTAATAGGTAATAATTACTAGTCAAAAAGTGAGAATGAGACAGACAGAGAGATGCCAGTGATGAAGGGGAATGAAGACAGAACAGAAAGGGGAATAGAGAGCCAGAAAATATTTCAGAACGGAGATAAAACTTTTGGATCACTTCAGCCAGATCTGGATACAAAGTAAATTTGAATAAAATTGAATGGTTAGGATTCATCAAAAAACAAAAATGAACTAGCAAATAAATACAATATACTCTAGAAAGAAACACGGATAGGTATTTAGTGTTATAGAACAGGGGTTCCCAAACTGTGGTCCATGGACCACCCGTGGTCCATGAACTTCATTCAGGTGGTCCGCAGCATGTCTGTATTAAATATTCATATCAATTTTTAATTGGATTTTATAGCTTTTATTTCTTATATTGTATATTACTGGACCCCAATACAATATAATAGGATATAAGAAATAAAATAAGCAATAAAGATACAATTGAAAACCATACAGCATCTAGCACAGCATTACAATTGGTACAACAAGCAAAAATTTATTAACTGGTCTGCCAAGGCCCTCAGCAATTTTTAAGTGATCCTTGGGGGGGGAAGCAGGGCAACCACTGTTACAAATAGGGTTGCCAGGTCGGAGCCATCCAAAAACCTGAGAAAATGGGGGCGGGCCCTAGTGATGTCACGGGGCGGGCCCTAGTGACATAATGGGGTGGGCCCTAGTGATATCATTAAGCATGATACATTGTATCAACCACAGTTGCTTGGAGCATGCCATTAAAAAAAAAATTCTCTGGAGATTAAAATAGAAATCTTACCTAAAATAGGGTGTTCCTAGGTCCATCTGAAGTGACAAGGTCATTCTTTCTCACAAGCTTAGGGTGATGTAAAATGGAAATGGACTGCCTTCAAGTTAGTCCCAGATAGGGTCTTCATGGTAAGCAGTATTCAGACAGAGGTGGTTTACTATTGCCTTCCTCTGAGTCTGAGAGGCAGTGACTGGCCCAAGGTCACCCAGTGAGCTTCATGGCTGTGTGGGGATTTGAACCCTGGTCTCCCAGGTCACAGTTCAACACCTTTAGGGAACATTTAATCTAGCTTCCTTGCTTCTGGCAAGAAGGGTTCACGTGCCCTCAGGCCAGGCCATTATTGGAAGAAAGGAGCCTAGTGTTGCAGAGATGTTAGATGGGAGCACAGATGGATGCTCCTGAAGGCAGCAATTATAAACATGCTTATTAAGGAACTAAGCCCCATAGAACTCAATAGGACTTACTTCTGAGTAGATACGGTTGCAGCCATGTTAAGGACAAGGGAGGACATTCTAGGCAAAACAGACAAATAATTGGGTGTCCGAACAAATTAAACCAGAACTATCACTAGAAGCTAAAATGATGAAACTGAGGTTATCATACTTTGGACACATAATGAGAAGACACGATTCACTAGAAAAGACAATAATGCTGGGAAAAACAGAAGGGAGTACAAAAAGAGGAAGGCCAAACAAGAGATGGATTGATGCGGTTAAAGGCACCACTGACCTATTGGCAGATAAGCTGGTGCAATTGTTTAGTATCAGGAGTCAGCCAACTGTCAGAAAATCTGTAAGTGTTCTGTTCAGAAAAATTCAGTGCTGCAAATCACCCCCACCTCACCCCAGTAAAATAAAATCAGGAATCCAGGGTATATTCTCCATTTCTGTACATCACAACACCAAGATATCACTGCTTGGGAGCTCTATGAAGAGGCTATGTAGTATGCAAAAGGCTAGAATTCTCACCCTTTTAATGTGTTTGTGTAAGTGTAATACATATCAGTATATATTGATATACACATCAATATATAATGCAATATATATCACCAAATGTAACACATTGATTAAAGAGATACAAAAATTTGGCATCATTTCCAAACTTAAATAGTAAAAATAAAACTACAAAAAAAGGCACCCACAGAACATACAGGTGAGGCGCGTGCGTGAGGGTGATGATCTGATGGCCCATGGGTAGGTGGAGGCGAGCGGTGGCAGCGGAGGCTAGGCTGGGCCAGCCTCGCTCTCTTAGCCCCGGCCCGGACTCGGAGCCAGTTACCCTGGGGCTCAGGCTGCTGCAGTCTCTGGTTGGGGGCGGGGGGGGCCATCGCAGCCGCTGCCGTGGGTGGAGGCGAGTGGTGGCAGTGGAGCCCAGGCTGGGCCGGCTCCTTCTTAGCCCTGGCCCGGTCTGGATTCGGAACCAGAGCCAGTTCCCCTGGGGCTCAGGCAGGCTGCAGTCTCTGGTTGGGGGGGGATCACACGGCCGCTGCCGCGCCCAGCCTCTCAAGACGAGGCCCATGCCAGCGGGTGAAGCCGATGGCCATCCTCCTTTCCCAAGCCTCCTGCTGAGCCTGTAGGCCGCGTCGGCCCGTCTCAGCAGCGGTTGCTAGGAGACGGGTCCGACGCGGCTTGTCAGCCTCAGCAGGAGCCGTGGAGGGCAGGCCGGGCAGGGTCCTCCTTAGTCCAGCTGGTTCTCCTGCTCCGGCCGGCCGGCCGCTTCGCCCCTCCTGCTTGGCGCTGCTGGGGCGGGGCCCATCGTGGCCGCTGCTGCCCAGCGGCGCCCACAGCAGGAGGGGTGAAGCCGGCGGCCGTCCTTTCCGGAGCAGGGGAACCGGCTCTGGGGCTAAAAAGGAGCCGGCCCGGCCTGCCCTCCACGGCTCCTGCTGAGGCTGACAAGCCGCGTTGCCCATCTCCTAGCAACCGCTGCTGAGATGGGCCGACGCGGCCTACAGGCTCAGCAGGAGGCTTGGGAAAGGACAGCTGCCGGCTTCACCCGCTGGCGTGGGCCTCGTCTTGAGACGCTGGGCGCGGCAGCGGCCGTGTGATGCCCCCCCAACCAGAGACTGCAGCCTGCCTGAGCCCCAGGGGAACTGGCTCTGGTTCTGAATCCGGACCGGGCCGGGGCTAAGAGGGAGCCAGCCCAGCCTGGGCTCCACTGCCACCACTCGCCTCCACCCACGGCAGCGGCCGCGATGGGTCCCCCGCCCCCAACCAGAGACTGCAGCAGCCTGAGCCCCAGGGTAACTGGCTCCGAGTCCGGGCCGGGGCTAAGAGAGCCAGGCTGGCCCAGCCTAGCCTCCGCTGCCACCGCTCGCCTCCACCCACCCATGGGCCATTAGATCATCACCCTCACGCACGCGCCTCACCTGTATGTTCTGTGGGTGGGTGGTGGTGGGAGCGGGCAAGGGCTGCTGCTGCTGGAGAGGTCCCTCTCCCTCACTGTGGCGGCTGCTCAAGTCCTGCCTGCCTGAGCAGCCTGAATGATAAAGAGTGGAAGTCGGCCAGCCGCAGCCCAACGTATGCGTGGTCAATCACGCATGCGTGGCTGAGGGGGCCAATGAAAACCGAAGATCCACCTTTTTAAAATAAGTATTGCTGGAGGCCGGAGATGGCCCCTTTTTCCCTGAGTCTCCGGCCGAAAACCGGAGACCTGGCAACCCTAGTTACAAAAGATTATTGTTTATCAACAAACTTTTAAAGGCACCTAACACATACATACCCCAGTACCTGTTTATCTGTAATTTGGCAGTTTTTTTTTCTCCCTGGGCCACATCTCTCATGTCTGCTGTTTTCAGACCAGTTGCCTACAAATGGTTCAGGGAGATTAAATGAATCCTTTTTATCCATTCCAAAACCATAAAGACTGCCCTTGAAGGAAAACCACTGCAGCTATCATTCTGAATTTTGGCAGGATTCATCCCCTCAGGAGGAGCTGCCATGCCTTCAAATTTCATCATATTTTGCATTTTGTGTGTGGAGAATGGCAGTCACTACAAAAAAACCATGGTGGAGCATGTTCAGAGAAATTTCTGCCAAGTGGACTTCTTTTTCTAGGGAGGAGGTGGTGAGAAAAAGAACAATCTCAGAAATATTGTCAGAAAAGGTATCTTCTGAGAAATTTTAGCTTGCACTCCCTCTAAAATACCAGAATTGCCACCTTGACATCCTGCTCTGCTGCTAGACGCACAAGTAACAGAGGTAGCCACGATTGCCTTTTACTATCTTTGTCTTGTATTACATTCCTTTCAGATCGTAAGCTTGCATCCATTCTGAATGCATTGATAATCTCCTGAGGATTGCTGTAATGCCCTTTACACAGTTAGGGATGCTTTAATTATTGTAGAACCCAGCTGCTCATTTATAGAAGATAAACCACTCTGATCTTCCTATGATTATATTGGCTGCCTATTTGCTTCTAGGCCGAATTCAAGTGCTAGCACTTACCTTTAAAGACTCAAATGGACCGGATCCTGCATATCTTCATGAGCTCCTTTTCTCATATGTGTCTCCCTGCTCCTTCAAATCTGCCAGAGATTACTTGAACTCTTTCCCATTACTATATGAAAAAGTGCAAAGCAGGGCCTTATCTGTAGTGATGCCCACTGTGTGGAACTCCCTAGAAAACTAGACTGTTCCCAATATAAAGCTTTGTATAGAAGTGTGACCAGCCTCCTAGACCTCTTATTACATTTCATAGTCTTTTGGCCTCCCTGTTAACAAGATTTGTTTTCCCCATCCGTGTCTGCCATCTTAGGACAACAGTTCTTGCATCTGATGAAGTTGGCGCTTGCCCTCCAAAACTTGTGCTAAAATAGATCTTTAAGGTATTTTTTTTAAAAACTACATTTTTTTTGCTGCAACAGATTAATCTGGTTACCCTTCTGGAATTCCCCAGGGAGTTAGACATTTTTAATTTGATGAGGGTTTTTCTGGCTTTTCACTGATTGTGCCAGAGTGTTTTAAGCTGTGTTTTTAGTTGGTATTATTACATGTGTGTTTTAAAAGGACTGTATGTTGCATTGAGTACCCATGCTGGTCTTATTTGTGCAGCACAGGAACTTCCATGTCATGATCACACATGATAAAAGACAGCACAGAACTCAAAAAAAGATGGTGGTGATGATGATGCCACTCCTATGCTGAGCCTTATCCATAATTCCACATTTTTTTTAAAAAAAATCCTTTCCTTTGATATCCAAGCTACATTAGCTGTTTGCTCCTTTCCCCTTTATTATTTTCAAAAAGTTTTAATGTTAGAAAGAAATATACTTTAACATTACTTATTTTCAGTATTTGCTGCTGCTTTATGCTTAAAAATACTGAATAATCAAATTTCTCATTGGTATTTCAATTTTCTCCACTCCCTATTGATCTTATATTTGTGATTGGGTTCAGTGTTCCCTATCAATATCTTACACTAAAATAAATGAAAAATTGGAGCCTGCATGCCTGTATCACCTCCTTATTGTGTAGCATGAACTGAAAGAAACCTTACTTTTTCTTCTAGAAAAATCTTGTGTTTCTATCTTTTCCTTGCACTTAGCAGTCATAGATCTTCACGCAACCTTTCCCCTTTTCCTTGGGATTTGTTGCTCTATTTCTTTGTGGCCAAGAAGGCTGCAAAACCTTGGAATGCCCAATAGGCAACAATCCAGCACAAGCACATGCAAACCCCAGTTGAGCAGGAGCAGGATTAAATTGCCCACTATTCTTTGAGCAAATAGTAGACGTGTGCGAGAGGGTGAAAGGGCGATGAGTGAGAGTGCAGGGGGAGGCTTTGGTTTCCTTGCCGCAAAAGTGCTCTCTTTCACTCACTCTCCTATTTTGCCTGCCCCCATTACTCTGGCCAGGGCTGGCCCAGGACATGTTGCTGCTTAAGGAAAAGGACAGGATGACACTCCCCATTCCATGTACAGAAGCCAGTTCATCTGGTCATTGAATCTTACTTCAACAGTGGTTGGACATTGGGCATTGGTTCAACATTAGGCAGGACAGTGTCTTCAATTGCACCTTAAGGCAGTAAGCTAGCTTAGGGGGCACAGGTAGGGTTGCCAGGTCGGAACCATCCAAAAACCTGAGAAAATGGGGGTGGGCCCTAGTGACATCATGGGGTGGGCCCCAGTGATGTCATGGGGTGGGCCCTAGTGACATCATTAAGCATGATACATTGTATCAACCACAGTTGCTTGGAGCATACCATTAAAAAAAAATCTCTGATTGGAGATTAAAATAGAAATCTTACCTAAAATAGGGTGTTCCCAGGTCCATCTGAAGTGACAAGGTCATTCCTTCTCACAAGCTTAGGGAGCATGGATGCAAAATGGAAATGGACTGCCTTCAAGTTGATCCCAGATAGGGTCTTCATGGTAAGCAGTATTCAGACAGAGGTGGTTTACTATTGCCTTCCTCTGAGTCTGAGAGGCAGTGGCTGGCCCAAGGTCACCCAGTGAGCTTCATGGCTGTGTGGGAATTCAAACCCTGGTCTGCCAGGTCACAGTTCAACGCCTTTAGGGAACATTTAATCTAGCTTACTTGCTTCTGGCAAGAAGGGTTTACGTGCCCTCAGGCCAGGCCATTATTGGAAGAAAGAAGCTTAGTGTTGCAGAGATGTTAGATGGGAGCACAGATAGATGCCCCTGAAGGCAGCAACTGTAAACATGCTTATTAAGGAACTAAGCCCCATAGAACTCAATAGGACTTACTTCTGAGTAGATATGGTTGCAGCCATGTTAAGGACAAGGGAGGGCATTCTAGGCAAAACAGACAAATAATTGGGTGTCCGAACAAATTAAACCAGAACAATCACTAGAAGCTAAAATGATGAAACTGAGGTTATCATACTTTGGACACATCATGAGAAGACATGATTCAATAGAAAAGACAATAATGCTGCGAAAAACAGAAGGGAATAGAAAAAGAGGAAGGCCAAACAAGAGATGGATTGATTCCATAAAGGAACCCACACACTTGAACTTGAGAGATCTGAACAGGGTGGCTCATGACAGATGCTCTTGGAGGTCACTGATTCATAGGGTCGCCATAAGTTATAATCGACTTGAAGGCACATAACAACAACAACAAACCTCCCTGATAGACTGTGGGAATGCTGTGGACACAATATATTTCAACTTTAGCAAAGCTTTTGACAAAATGCCACATGATATTCTGATTAGCAAGCTAGCTGAATGTGGACTGGATGGAACAGCTATTGGGTGGATCCACAGTTGGCTACACAATCATATTCAGAGTGCTAATCAATGGTTTCTTCTCAACCTGGGGGGGGTAACTAGCGGGCTACTATAGGGCTTGGTCTTGGACCCAGTGCTCTTCAACATTTTTATTAATGACTTGCATGAGGAGGGGCAGGGAATGCTTATCAAACTTGTAGATGATGCAAAATTGGGAGGAATACCTAATTCCCTGGAAGACAGAAACAAAATTCAAAGGGATCTTAATAGGCTGGAGAATCGGGCTAAAAACAGCAGAATGAAATTTAACAGGGATAAATGCAAAGTTCTACACCTAGGAAAAAGAAACCAAATGCAGTTATTAAGATGGGGGATACTTGGCTCAGCAATACTACATGCAAGAAGGATCTTGGGATTGTTGTTGATCACAAACTGAATATGAGCCAACAGTGTGATGTGGCTGCAAAAAAAGCAAATGCTATTTTAGGCTGCATTAACAAAGTGAGTGAAGTACTAGTTCTCCTTTATTCAGCACTGGTTAGGCTTCATCTTGAGTACTGTGTCCAGTTCTTGACACCACACTTTAAGAAAGATACAGCAAACTAGAATGGGTTCAGAGGAGGGTAACGAGGATAATCAGGAGACAGGAAACAAAGTCCTATGAGGAGAGACTGAAAGAACTGGGCATGTTTAGCCTTAAGAAGAGAAGACTGAGGAGAGATATAATGTACCCTTCAAGTACATGAAAGACAGAGGATGGCCAGGATCTCTTCTTGATTGTCCCAGAGTGCAGGACAAGGAATTATGGGCTCAAGTTACAGGAAGCCAGATTTCGGCTGAACATCAGGAAAAACTTCCTAACTGTTAGAGCAGTATGACGATGGAACCAATGACCTAGGAAGGTGGTGGGCTCTTCAACACTCGAGGCCTTCAAGAGGCAGCTGGACAGCCATCTGTTGGGTATGTTTTAATTTGGATTCTTGCATTAAGCAGGGGGTTGGACTTGATGGCCTTATAGGCCTTATAGGCCCCTTCCAACTCTACAATTCTTTGATTCTATGATCCTAACTTGTAGCCATTTGCCAAGGTCTCAGGCAAAGGTCCTGCTACCAAAGAGGTCTGCAATTGAACTTGGGACACTTTCCTGTGACAAAGCATGTGCTCCACTGCTGAGTTATGATTCCTTTGCAAACAGCACTCCTGTTCTGCATTGCAAGCTGCCCGTCCCTGCCCATCCTTTGGTCATGGAGGTGGGAAACTGATGAATGAAGGTCGTAATGTTGTTGTGACTGTATTTAGGACTAGGATGCAGAGTTGTAATAGTAAATGCTGAAATGCAGTTCATCCCAAACCCCAAGAGCAGCTAATAATAATTTATTAGGATCAGGTGAGAGTGAACTGTGAAAAGGTGGTGTAGTGGTTAGTATGTTGGAATTTAGCTGGGAAGACTCGGTTCACATCTCTGCTCAGCCATGTGGTAATGACTGCAGATTCTCACAGGATGTGTTGTTGACAACAGGGTAATGGAGCAAGATCAAGGACACACTATTGCTGCTACTCAGGAAGGCTAAAAAGTGTGGAAACAGACTTCATAACATGGGATCTGTAATCTCCGATTCCAATAAATCTATATTGATTCTTTGACTAACAGGGCTCTCTAATGCAATTAATAATGATAATAAATTATTATTATTATTATTAACAACAGCAATAATACCTATTTATGTACATTTATAACTACCCAAAGTAATTATAACATCTAAAAATAAATTGCCATTGCACTCTTACTACCATAAGGAACATATAAAACTGACCTCGATGAAACCTAACAAATTAAAAGGTTTTATTAGTCTATAATTTGAAAATTATTGCCACCATTATCACAGGAATGATAATTACACTGGAGGGAACAACTTCACTGGGTCAAAAGTGCCAAACTTTACTGGTTACAAAGGAATATGCGTGTTCAGCATCAAGTCACAATTTCAGGTTGGAACACTATAGGCAGAGCGACACCCTTCTCTGAGAAAGCAGAAAGAAGTCTGTCTTGTTGCTTAGACACCTCTCTCTCTCTCTCTGGTTTTAAAATGTTGCTTAATGGTTTCCACAATCAGTTAGCGACTTGCTCTAATCTGGAGCCCAGTGTGTATATCAAACACACATGAATACAGGCCTCTTCATGCTTTTCAAATGGGAGGGCAGTTCTGGATATACATACATACATAGCGGTTGCTAGGAGACGGCGTCCGAGCAGCCTGCCAGCCTCAGCAGGAGTGGAGGCCGGCCAGGGGCGTCTCCTTCTTAGCCCTGGAGCCGGTTCCCCTGCTCCGGAAATGACGGCTGGCCGCTTCACCCCTCATGCTGTGGGCGTCGCTGGGCGGCAGCGGCCACGATGGGACCCCCAGCCAGAGACTGCTGTGCCCCATCGCGGCCGCTGCTGCCCAGTGGCACCCACAGCATGAGAGGTGAAGCGGCCGGCTGTCCTTTCCGGAGCAGGGGAACTGGCTCTGGGCCGGGGCTAAGAAGGAGCCGGCCCAGCCTGGCCTCCACTGCCACCACCTCTTCACGCCTCCTGCTCAGGCTGCCAGGCCGTGTGGGCCCCGTCTCGGCAGTGGTTGCTAGGAGACGGCATCCGAGTGGCCTGCCAGCCTCAGCAGGAGTGGAGGCCGGCCAGGACCGGCTCCTTGTTAGCCCCAGAGCCAGTTCCCCTGCTCCAGAAAGAACAGCCGGCCGCTTCACCTCTCATGCTGTGGGTGCTGCTGGGCAGCAGCGGCCGCAATGGCCCCCCCAGCCAGAGACTGCTGAGCCCCATCGCAGCCGCCCAGCGGCACCCACAGCATGAGGGGTGAAGCGGCCGGCCGTCCTTTCCGGAGCAGGGGAACTGGCTCCGGGCCGGGGCTAAGAAGGAGCCAGCCCAGCCTAGCCTCCACTGCCACCGCCTCTTCACGGCTCCTGCTGAGGCTGCCAGGCTGCTCAGACGCCATCTTCTAGCAACCACTCCCGCGGGGGCTGCTGCTGGGGGGTCTCTGCAGGGGCAGTGGCTGGACGAAGGTGCCCACGCAGCAGACACGGGCCAGGAGGCTGCCCTCGCTCGGCCAGGCGGCTGCGGGCTCCACTCCAGCACCCTCACCTGTGGCTGTGTGGGCGGCAGGGCTGCTGCTGCAGCAGCTGTGGCTGTGTGCCGCTCGGCAGCTGGCAGGAGCTGCTGCTGGGAGGGGGGGTCCCTGCTGGGGCGGCGGCTAGACGTGCTGGGCCTCGCTCAAGCACAGTAACGACTACGACGGCTCGAGTCTTCAGGCACCTGCTGGCAGCCGCTTCGTCCTCCTGTCTCTGCAGTCCCTGCCTGACTGAGAAAGGGTGGGAAGGCGGCCAGCCACAGCCTTCAATGTAGGCGTGTGTCAATCACGCATGCGTGGCTGAGGGGACCGCTGAAAAGCTGGAGATCCACGTGTTTAACATAAGTATGGCCGGAGACCAGAGACGGCCCCCTTTTGCCGGAGACTCCGGCTGAAAACCGGAGATCTGGTAACCCTAGGCACAGGGTGAGTCACATGGGCACATACAACTCGGTCTTCCAACACTTTGTCAGTGCCCCCCAGCACTTGGAGCCCCAGGCAGCTGCCTCACGCTACCTAGTGTTAGGGCCTTCCCTGACTCTGGGAAGATAACAGAGCATCTCTTGGAGCACTCTGAGCTGGGGAGTAGAGAAAAGATCTCTGGTGTTGCTAGGAAGGTTGAGAGGAATGAGTGAACAGGAGGGATAATTTCCTTTTGTTTTTCTCTACAAGCGGAGGTTTCATTCTCTTTTATTGTTATTAATTTCATTTTTATGTCACCCTTCTTCCAAGGAACTCAGGGCTGGGTACGTAGTTCTTCCTCCCCCTTTTATCCTTACAACAACCCTGTGAGGTTGACTAGGCTGAGAGAGAAGGTGACTGGCCCAAGATCACAGAGCGAGCTTCATGGCTGACTGAGGATTTGAACTCTGGTCTCCCAAACTGTAGGCTGACACTGTAACCACCGTACCACTGTACCATGCTGGCTTATGGGTTCAACTCAACTCTACACTCCAGCAGGAAAACCCAGCAGTCTGTCTCCACTGCTCATACATCAAAGATCACTGTGAGGAGGAATGAGAAATGTGTAGAGCTCAATGTATGTGAATAATTTTGCAGGTATCCTCTTGAACATAGGAACATAGGAAGCTGTCTTATACTGAGTCAAACCATTGGCCCATCTAGTTCAATATTGTCTATGCTCCAGCAGTTCTCCAGGTTTTCAGATAGAGGACATTCCTGGTCATACCTGCTGGGGATTGAACCAGGGACCTTCTGTATGCAAAGCACAAATAGCTACAGCTTGAATCTAACACGAGTTTATATGCATGTATTGGATGTTTTGAACATATAATCCTGTCTCTATGCCTTCACTGTTTCTTTTGTTAATTTGTGTAGCCTATATTTTATTATTTATTTATTTATTAGATTTATATCCCGCCCTTTCTCCCATTAGGAGCCCAGGGTGGCATCAGCAGCATCACCTATGTGCTCTGTACTCTGTTTGAGGGCTTGCTTGGCTGGACATCTTACCCTTAGACCCAGTGGGGTTTGAGGGGTGGGGAGGACTCAGGCAAGACATTCTCTGCCCTCCTACAATGAACCTAGGGATGAGGGAGAAATTCAATTCATTTTGCATTTAAAGGCAAACTGACCTTAATTCACACTTTACGTGAACCAAAATAGAGTCATCCTTCAAAATATGCACGTCTTCCAATTTTGAATATTGTATATTGGACAAAATTGCATACAAGCATATATATTAGGAAAAATTTGCTGACAAATATTCATGAAGAGTTTTAAAAAATGATCAGCTAATGTGGAAATGTGGAGAACTAAACTTAAGAATGAAAAATGAAAGGTCAGGGAACAGGAACAGCAAAGTTCACATGGCTCTGGTTGCCCAGAGGTGGAATTCTAGCTCAAGAAGAAGGTAAGCCCCCATTGGTGATATGAGGCACCCAATGCATTACATCAAAAGTGTGGCTCCTCATGGGCCATCATTTAATGGTCAGTACCCTGCCCAAGTGACATGCTAGAGAAACACAGGACAAAAAAACTGCAGGACTTTTGGAGCCTATTCAATGCTTCCAGTATTGTTTTCTGTAAACCTAACGTAAGTAAAAGGACAAATACTGAGACCCAGTCCTGTAGCCAGCCTTCCTTGTTAGATGGGGCAGCCATGTTTTTTGGTGGGGCATTGGGGGGGAGGCGCATAGCACCAGCTAATCCCCCCTCACTGGTAGAGAGGATGTGAGGGCCAGGACAGGGGAAGGGAAAGACAGTGACCTTCCTCCCTCACTCCATCTGGAGAATATGCTTATTTATATGAATGAAGTTTAATCTGTTGAATTGTCTTACTCTTTCTTGAGAGATCCCCAGGAATACCAGACTCAAAAGCTTGATTTTGCCTTTAGCTACAGCCCTCTTTCATCTGTGGTCTGTCCCTTGTTCTGATTCTTCATGAACTGAACCTCTTTGGTGATGACAGTGAGCTCCTGAGCTTGGCTTTGATGCTGTATTTGGTATCTCAGTTTAGATTCCACCCCATAAACAAATGTATCTATACTACATTAGTGATGGGCAGAGAGAAAATAAATACTTTAGGATGTGTTTGTTAACTCCTTATTAAGAGTCTCCTAGTCTTGTTCCTAACCATGTTTCTTGGTTTGTTTCTTGCCCAATAAAGAGAATTCACATACTAGGAAGTGTGGCTGCAGTTCCCAAGCTGCTGCCTGTGAAGGTAGACCAAACCATGCATGTTTTCTCTCTGACAATTATTACTCACTGGAATTGGGTTAGCTGTCAAAGTGAGTTTATAGCAGCCCACAGGGTAGTAGAAAAGGGTAGAAAATCTTCTTAACTTACAAATTTCTCAAACCCCTTTCTGAAGTGAAGGGTCAAATCTTTCAAGACATTTGGAGCAGCCATGTGAAAAGGTAGGGGCAGGGCATTCCAGACAGGGGGTTGCCAGCCATGCTTGGATATGGATATCTTTGCAGAGGATCCCTAGTCAAGCTTTACCAACAGCTGAATCCAAACTATATCTACTCAGAAATGTCCTATTGAGTTCTATGGGGCTTAGTCCCTTAGTAAGTGTGTTTAGAATTGCAACCTTCAGCGGCATCCATCTTTATTCCTGAGTGTTCCCATCTAACATCTCTACAACACTAGGCTCCCTTTTTCCTACAATGGCCTTCTGGTACTGACCTGGCCTGAGGGTACTTAAACCCTTCTTGTTAGAAGCAGGTAAGCTAGTTTAAATGTTCCTTACCCAGGCTCCATCTTTTAGCTAAGACTTCTATCTTAATTTCCAGTCAGAGAAATGTTTTTGTTTGAATTGTATGTTCCAAGTAACTGTGGTTGATGCTTAATGTATCATGCTTAATGTCATCACTAGGACCTATCCGTAACATCACTAAAGTCTGCCCCTGTGACATCACTAGGGCCCATCCTTGAAATGTCAGGGTTTGGGATGTTTCTGACTGGGCAATCCTAGTACACAGCAATATTTCTATTCCTCTACGTCTGTTTTCATCCTTTGCCATCAAGTACTCTAGAAAAAGAAGAAATAAAAGCCGCTATGACTGTGAATATAGTGAGTGCTTTAAAAGAGCAAAGGTAACTTAGGGTAGTCATTGTTTAAGATCAGTTAAAATTATCTTTGTGTTTCACCCTTTAGCAATAAACACCCAATCCTGCTCTACCCAGACATATAATTTTGTCACCTGTGTTTGTTTTTAAGTGTTTTACTGATTTTATCTGTGTTTTTTCATTAATTTTATTATGGATACCGCTTAGACCTTTGAAATTAAGTGGTCTATGAATATTTTTCTAAAGAAAGAAAGAAAATAGGGAAACAATTATTCATTGGATGATCCCTATATTACCAGAATGTGGGGGTCATCCAATGAAACTGATTGGCAGGAGATTCAAGACAGATAAAAGTGCTTCTTTGCAGAACAAATAATTAACATATGACATAGATGGGGAACCTGTGGCCCTCCAGCCTGGTTATTAGGGATGATGGAAGTTGTACTCCAAGAACATCTAGACAACCACAGGTTTCCCACCCCTGACATATGGAATTCACTGCCATGAGATGTAGTGATGGTCATGAGCTTACAATGGCTTTAAAAGGGGATTAGACAAATTAATGTTTACAAGTTATGATGGCCATATGCAACCTCTAAGAGAGCAACAACAGGAGGCTATTGCCTTCATGTCCTGTTTGTGGGCTTCCTAGAGACATCTGATTGGTGTCTGTTTAAGACAGTATGCTGGACTAGAGGAACACTTGCTCAGATTCAGCATGGTTTTTCTTATGTTCTTAATCACATGGAACAACCTTTGTTTAAAACTGGAAGTCTACATTTGTGAAAGAAGTGATTGAAACCCAAGCATTGGTTGGATCCCATGTTGGATAAACAGCTACAAATTTGTCTGAAAGATAAAACAAAACTGCTTTAAAACTGTCTCTTTCTACAATAATGCTACTTGGGCCTCACTGAGTGAACTAGTTCGTACAATCATGTTTATCTGAAGATTGGAACATAAAGTACTAACTTGTGTGTCTGAATGGGCCACCACAGATCAAACACTACAGATAAAACTTTCACATAATCTCAAAGACAATGGGTTGTACATATCAAGTGGTGTTGCTCAGCTGACAGTAAGGCTTCTATCAGTGGAACGGGGAGAGAAGCAATTGCCCCTCCACCTGCAGCCCCCATGCCCCACAAAATTTGCTCTGCAGGGTTGGGCTATGGGGGGAGAGGAAATAGCTAAAAATGGCTTCCCTCCCCATTCCACTGATAGAACCTTTATTATCAGCTGATGCCAATGCTTTTCAATGTACTTCTTCAGGCAGTGCATAGTTAAACTATGGAATTTGCTCACACAGGAGGCAGTGATGGCTACCAACTTGAATGGCTTTGAAAGATTAGACAAATTCATGGAGGATAAGGCTATCAATGGTTACTAGCCATGATGGCCGTGCTCTGCCACCATATGCATCTGAAAACCATTTGCCAGAAGCTGCAAGAGGGGAGAATGCTCTTGCACTCAGGTCCTGCTTGTGGAGGTTCCCATGGGCATCTGGTTGGCCACTGTGAGAATAGGATGCTGGACTAGATGGGCCACTGGCCTGATTCAGTAGGCTCTTCATACATTATGTAATGATGTCTGTTCACATATTCACGTGTAGGCTACCAAATGTAAATTCACCTGTCATTTTAGGTTTGCACAGAAATACTGGGTGCAAGAAATTCATAATGACAATTCCTGAGTAAGTAGATCTGTTAATACAGTTAAGACTTCATCATCCCAGTATCCGTCAAATAAACATTTTATTGTATGTAGGCAAAATAGATGGTTGTATTAACACCGTATGGTTTTACAGGATAAGGGACAAGTTCCCCAAAGGAGCTTGCAACTCCACTGAGCTCTTAAAGATGTAAGGGACAAAAAGTGGCACTATTACAATATTTATTATACTTATATTCCACCCTTCCTTCAAAGAGCTGAGAGGGGTGTACAACTCACATTTTATTTCCACAACAATCCTGTGAGGTAGGTATGATTGAGAGAATACGACTGGACCAATATCGCCCAGTGAGATTCATAGCTGAGTGAGAATTTTAACCTGGATGAGTCTCTGCAGTCCTAGCTTGACATTTTAAACACCACAGCACATAACTCTCATATGCCTCAATATGAGACACTAGAAGGAAGTTAGGGTAGAATTTTCTAGAATCTAAAAATGACTTCACATCGAAATGAAACATTTGCAATGCTGAGGCACACAGCATTCCTTTAATCAGTCAAGGTTGAATAAATGATAGTAGATAAATAAAAAATGATTGGACCTGTGCTTATTTACCAATTTCCCACAACAAGGAATTCTGACAGATCACTTTTTGAATGTCCCTGTTACCTCAAAGCCTGTCCTGTTTAGGTCCGTCAGTGAGTTGAGGTTCAAGTTTCATTTCTTCAGGTTTACTATGGCTAGGAGCTGGTCTTAGATTAGGGATAGAAAGCCAATGGTCCAGATGTTGTTGGACTCTGGCTCCCATCATCCAACATCTGGCCTCAGACAGTATGACCAATGATCAGGGAAGATGGGAGTTGAAGTCCAACAACATCTGGAGCGCCACAGGTTTCCCATCCCTGTCTTAAGACATTATATTTTGCTAGAGGCTTGCTGATCTCCATGGCAATTTCCTATCTGTATAATCTACTGGATTTCACTATGTGAATTTGTACCATGACACAGTAAGTTTTTCCTCCCCTCTGTGCCAGTGATGTGGCCACAAATCACTTGGTGAGTGCAATAGGTGATATGATGGGAAGCAGGAAATTCACCATGGAAATTGTCAAATATGTTTAATGTAGCATTGCAAATAAGAGTTCAAAAGACCAGTAATGGCCAGCATAGTGGGGTGGAGCTGTGCACTAGTGTAGAGTGATGCAGCTTATCTGTACAGGGCAGGGTGGTGATAAGGTCAGAAATGCACAGATGGGATCACTGGATTAGTGACACCAGTGCCTTCATCTAGCCCTGTTCTACCCCAACCCTATCCAGGTAACCTGCAGCAACACTAGTAGCAGGAGGATGGCTCCATGCCTCCATCCTACCACTCCAGAAAAAATCACTAGCCCACAGATTTTTTTATTAGCCCACTTCTACTTGAATGACCTGAAAGAAAACAATCACCACTACCATCAGTTTTCCAGTTTATTAAAACTTCCCTTCCTAGTCACGTGAAGGTTATTCCTATTCACTGCAGATGATGAGGCAAGCAGCCATTTTCAAACCTGGTCTACACCCACTCTGTTAAAGCCCATTCAATACTGGCTTTAGATGGTTTTGTACCCAAGGAAAAGTACTATTTTAGTTATTACATTTATTTCCCTCCTTCGTTCTGTGACGGAGCACAAAGTGGCATACATGGGATTTACCTGACAGTCTTCCATTCAGACACTGGCCAGGGCTATACCTGTTTTCTCTGGAACATGAAATAACATCCTGCATTCCCCATCTTGGTGCCCTCCAGCTGTTTCAGCCAACAACTCCCATCATTCCCAGCCAGCAAGCCTAATGGTGAAGGATGATGGGAGCTGTAGTCCAACAACATCTGGAGGGCACCAAGTTGAGATGGATGTTCTGGACCATCCTCTGACTAACACTCTCCACATTCAAAAAGCCATTCCTGGAAACCGCATTAAGCAACCAATAACTGAAGCCAATGTATTATAGGGAAAAAATCCATTTTTATTATTTTCACTCATAATTTATTTACAAATACATATTATAACTTTTATATACATTGCACATTTACATGGTAGAAAAGTACAAAACTATATATTTAAATGAATTTATATTTAACTCGCCATGTTTGAAAATATAAAATTGCCTCAGAAAAAAAGTATTATGAAAAGCAAGAAACTTGAACTGATAAAGCTTTGATATAATTTTCTGTGAACACCTTTGAATGAGAAACAAAAGTACTTTAAAAAATGGAACTGCAGGACTATCTGAAAGGAAACACCAAATAAAACATTGACACATGTGACAATGTATTAAAAAAAATATGCTCTCATTACATTTAGCCACATAGCTATTAACAGCCTTCATAATCCGATCTTTGGGTTTGGATTCCCATAGTACAGGAAAAATGTCCAGTACTCTGAGATCACCTCAATACATGATTCAATTAGAAGAACATAACCAAGGGGAAGAGGTTTCCTTAAAGATTGCCTCATTGCACCCCAAATACATAAGTCAGTTTACATCGCCTTTTGGTCAGTCAAGATTCCTTGTAAACAAATACCCGAGGGATCATGGATGTATATACAGAACCAGCAAGGAAATGAAATAAATAAAAATGTAACAGAAACTGACATGCAAAGTTTTGTTAAAGTGGAGAAGAGTTAACATCGGCAGAAATGAGGAGATGAGAGTTGTGATGGGGATGGGAGGGGTAAGCTTTAAGGAATGGATTTATAGTTTACAAGAAAAAAAGCTTTATTTTACAAGCAACAGACCTCACAATAAATAACACTGCTCATCCCATAACGATTAAATTTCTTCCAAAAAAAAGGTGTACAGTCAATCAGACATTTTTATGTATAAATTATAAAACATGACACAGTATAAATAAATGTCTACAAGATTCAACTATATGTATACTTTTTTCTTCCCCCAAATAAATAAGCATACACTTATGTACAGTATGGACATTGTATTTCGTGCCCAATGGCTGTTCCAAAAGTGATGGAAGTTTTACCACTCTAGAATGGAAGATATAGGAAAGCTGTAGTCCTGGTCATCCTCTTCATCCTCTTCCTCAGGATCTTCATTAATGGCTAGATAGGAGAATACAGGGGAGCTGTTGTTTAAATACGGACAACAACAGCGCAGAAGCAGCTCAGTGCATGTTTTCAAAGCCCCCTGCACAGCCATAATAGTGTTGCTTTTTAAAAAAAAAGAACGTGGCTTGTAGTGAGATGCACTTTGGCATCTGCTGTTAGGCAATAAAGTTTTTTTTGTGCATGTGTGTGTGTGTGTCACATAATCTATGAAGTCATAACTGCAGCAAGTTCTGAAGACTCAATGGCTCAGGTTTTATTGGCAGATTCCTGAAATTAGATAAAAAGTGCTCTTGTGTTCTAGGTTTTTAAACTGCTTTTTTGAGTCCTTCATTCAGAGGCAACTGCAAGAAGACAGCAGCCCACATGGTTAAGTGTTAAGCTAGTTTCGGCGGGGATCAGCGGGAGTGGGGAGGGTGCAATTAGATTGTAGCCAAGTGTTAATAAAGCAAACAGCAAAGCACACTAAAGCAAACAATATTAAGAGAGGGCAGGAAATAGCTCAAAATATGCATTTAAGGCAACCCTCTGATGTTAAATACACCCTTTCTGACAATGAGAAAAGGCACCCCAAAATGTCCGCTGTTGGCTATCTGTTGCGTCTTACGAATCACAAGATGTCTGTATAATATATAAATCTTTCTATAAGATCTCTCTCACACACTGTTCCCTTTCATGTTTAATAAGGGTGTCAGTCTTCACTATTCTAGGGAATTGTTTTGCCTTCAGAAGATTAATGTTCCTGGCAAGGTTAAAAATCTCACTTACAGTTGCAAGATCCTGGGTGCTTTACTTCCAAAAGCACACCCAGTGAACAGGCGGCCTCCTTCATAGCGCACTCGCTTGGGTAAGTGGTGTTGTCACTGGCACAGACAGCTTCGTCCGATTTGCTTTCGGGGCATAGCTCATCACAAAGGGCACACCGTCCTCTGCCCACTTTAAAATCCCACAAACATTTCTTCCCGGTGCTGCATTGGATGTCTTCACAAGATTTGGCCTCTACAAAAGATTTTCATTTAAAAAAAAAAAAAAGGAAAAATTAGGTAGAGGGTTCTTTTTTTTTAAGAGCTAAAACAAAATAATGGTGAATTTATATTCTGATAATTTCTGCTGGGTCACAAAGATGATCCCCAAAGCCCATAACTACCCAAAAGGTGGGGTTGGAGGTGGTGGTCATGAGGAGAAGCTAGGACCTAAATAAGTTTTAGTTGTTTCCTGGTTTTGTGGCGGAGGGTGGGACCTTGGCTGTGAAGATAGCTGAGAGCTTCAGCAAAAAGAGGGAGAGTTTCAGTGGAAGGTGTTGGAGTCTATGAGGCCAATTTCTCTACTTGCTATTGGGGGTGACTGCTCAAGATGCAGGGAGCTGGAAACCCATGCAAGTGCCAAGTCCTGATCCTATAAAAGCTGCTCTAGTTACAACAGCCCAACAAATAGCCACCACAGGCAGGGCTGGCCCAAGAAATTGTGTTGCCTGAGGTGAAGGGAAAGATGGTTTCCCCTTCCATATACAGAAGCCAGCAGCACTGGCAGTTGAATCTTACTTCAACACTGATGATGGAATAGTGTCCCTCCCCACACCTGAGGCAGCTGGCTAGATTAGGAGGGCCAGGACAAGTCTGTGTAGCAACAAAAGGGAACAGCTGTGGGGTTCAGGAGGAACAACCAGGTGCTGCTGCTACTACCCACCTGAGGTGGCTGCCTCACTCTCCTTAGTGGTGAGGATAGCCCTGACCATAGGGAAAGTACTCAGGGTATGCATCGGCTCTGTGTGTGGGCTGAATAATAAGGTGAATCAGGCTGATTCAGGGGTCTTTTCCTGCCTCCCATTTGAAGTGCAATGTCAATAACCCTCCTGTCAGATCAGCCCTCACCTGCCTCCCATCACACTGTTGCTCTGTTATTTCTGGGCTTTTCTGTCCCATATGTTGTTGTATATCTCTGTGTTTCTCTAGGTCTGTGTGGGACATGTTCTGGATTTCTTTTGTGTGTGAAAATGAAGCAGCAAATGATTTTTTTAAAAAAAAAGTTAAAAATCTTGGTTTCAGTTTTTAAAAAATACACCATGGCTCTGCTTCATCAACCCTTCTCCCCTCAAGCTCTTCAGAAGTCTACAGGCAACATTTTGAAAAGCCTCATGTTGTGAGGCTGTTTGCCTATAAGGTCTACTGGAGGACACAAAGGAAAGGCCAGCCTGAAGCTGCAAAGTTTTTTAAAATGTATGAGCAAGAATATAAACCACTGTGACACTTCTTAAGGTAAGAAAGAGGCATCCCCCACAAGGGATTATGGAGGAAAACGAAACCCTCTTATGTCCCTCACAACAAGCCCTTGGACCAATTTGTCTGCAATTTGGCAGGCATAATCTATTCTGGAGGGGCTCCTATGCCTGTAAATTCCATGTACTTTTGACCAAAAAGGGAAAGCTTTATAGCTATTGTCTCACTCCCCATTATAGTGAATGGGAAAACACTGAGCTTCATTTTACACACAGTGCCTGGGAACGGGAAACAGATCGAAGCAGAGAGGGATTCCGAAAGAGATGGGAATTATTTAAAAAAGCACAGATACAAGCCAAATATGGGGGTGTATGCATACCCCTAGAAGGTACCATTCCCTATGAATCAAAGAAAGCATGCACACACACAGCTGCACTATTATTCCTGCCTCCAAAATGGCCCTAGAATACCTGGGCAATTGGTGACACACACACTCTTACACTCACATTGCCACTGACATCTGTAAGCATAAATCCCATGGAACACAGGAGGACTTCTAAGTGAACCTACTTGGAACTGGGTTACATGACTCTTGTGTCATACTGCTGTTCTAGGTCAGAAGTAGTGGACAGTTTCCAATCCAACAGTTCCCATTCAAGCTGCTGAGCCAACACTGGGCACATGGACAGCTCCCAGCATTGGCACCAGGCCATAAACTGGTTTATTTGCTGCTAGTCCCAAGAACCCTCTACTTGATTGAGACCAGAGTGCCAAATAACAGAATAGGATTTTTAAAGGAAAGGCAGGAGGGGTGGGTAGGGGAGAAAGAGAGAGCTGCAAGAAATGTCTTGCTTTCTAGGGCTCAATTAGTCACCTATTTTTACTAAACAGCAGAAGGCCCACCTGCACTGACCGCACTCTAGAGAACTGGATGACTAACTGCATTCTCAGCAGGGTTGTATCATGTAGCAAACCACTTATCACACCAGAAGGAGTTGCAAAATCAGCTTGCGTTTCAGAAGGGGGCCCAATCAATGGGTTTGTCCTTTTCTAGGTCCTCAGTTACTATGGCAAAGCAAGGAAGAGTGCGTTATCACAAATTACTGTCATGAATGGTCACGGTACTCATCTTGCCGGCATATGCATTTGCATAGAAGTGTCACAGACTGTACCTTGTACAAGTAAAGGTCTTTGGGCCTCAGTGTTTACCCTTGGTATTTCTTCTTGAAATGAATGGCAGTATATAATAATAATAATGATTATTATTATTAAAAGCTAACTGAGGACAAATTTTCCTGCATCAGACTAACAGATTTGTTGTGATATGCAGAAAATGGACTCTGGTACATGAACACTAATACCAGAACAAATCTGTTCATCTGTAAGGATCTACTGCAGTCTTTGTTGTTTTAGCATGGCGCGCGTGCGCATATTTGGGATGGGGTGGCTGTTATTTTTTTTAAAAAAATCAAAAGTCTAGGATCTTAGCCACATCCAAAGTAACTTTTTAGACTGTAGATATTACCTTTGTTTCCATCCATGAATTCAGTACAAATTCTGTAATTTAAACTATACTATCAAATTAGTAAATTGGGGTGGGATGGAGAATCATATCACCCTTTGGTCATCCTATTGGCTTCAGTTGTACAACTCTGGAATAAATGATTTAATGCTTGCAACCAGAATAATATAATGAGCCGTTAGCTAACTAGATCACCATATCTTTCAATATTGGAAGAGAATTATTTAGGGCACAATCTGGCCAAACCCTTTGAAGTCCCACTGATTCTAATGGGAGAGGTGGGCACATACTGCACTCAGAACATAATGGAACAATTCTGAGTAGGCATATATAAGATTCCACTGTAAAAGTTTTCCCATGAAACCAACGGGAGGGATCAAGGCCTCACTCCCAATATAAAGGGTAGCATTTCTGATCCTGATTCAGAGGGATGAATGATAGACAAGCTCACACTGCTCTGAAAGACATTTGGTTATGCTTGATTTACAGTGTTTTCTAAGCTTTATGGTTTTTTTAAGGGAGAAAAGTTATTTTTGATCCCATGTAAAAAACATTCCCTAAGAACTGTTGTTCAGGAAGATGTTTATGTTGGAATCTAGTTGACTTGAGCACTGATGCCAGGTGGTCTGAAAATGTCTTCAAAGACCTAGTATCTTCATGTATCACAGGTTCCAGTGGGAACTGGACCAAAGATTCGTCCTCAGTAATTGTCAACCAGATTCAACTGAAAGTTTTCTTGAACTAAAATCTGGATTTTTGGATTCCAGGAATGCATTCCTACTTCGTTTTTAAATAATTTTGTAAGTTTTATATTTTCTTCTGCTGTGGTTTTGGTGTGGCAGATGAGGAATGGAATGTGTTGTGCAATAGCTGTGCCAGTTTTCCTCCACTTTTGGGTCAAGACTAGCAATTTCAGTGGCATGGAAAGTTCTACAGAAAATCAACTTTTTCTGATTCTCTGTCTGGATGCTTTATTTTTTGTGCCATTTCCACCTTTGCTGCTTCTTTTTGCTCCTTCCTTATTAGTCACATGGGTAGTCCTATCCAGTTAGGGATTACGTAACAGGGTAACATCACATGTCTGCATTGTTTCAATGACGTTTTTATTATTTTATCACTTGTTGTTTCATGTCCTGGGCTCCTTTGAGAGGAAAGGAGGGATATAAATTAAATAAATAAACAAACAAACAACTCTATACAACCAGCTAGATTTGTTCCATCATTGATGACAACTGAGGGGATCAGGATAAGTGAGGACAATTGAAATGAACCTTTTTGCAAAGAGTGCCCCACCACCAATCTGAGACATTTTTCAACATCAGCATTTTAAAAAAAAACAATTAATACTTTCAGCTCATTCCTGGTTAACCTGAGCACCTTTCTACAAAAAAGTTCCAGGTTGATTCCAGTATAGATTTTTAAGGTGGGTTTCCATGGGGTAAGAGAGGGCTTTTATAGGTGTCCCAGAAAACATGCATCTCTTCATCTTCCAGAAACTTGCTCATCAGCCTTCAAATGCTTTATAAGTCTATCCTGCTGGGGAACCTAGGATACCTGATCATTTGTTAAAGTTGTACTACAGTTGTCCTTTCTCCAAAAAGCTCAGACTTCCCTTTTAAACCTAGTTTTCACAAACAGTGGATGGCATGTTACTGGTGTCTGTACTGCACCAGTTCAGACTGGAGTGATGGACTCACATGACTGGATGATCCTCCATACGCTTTCCCAATATTGTCTGTACATAGAAAGGTAGATGTCAGAAAGAAGGCTTCTAAGCCTAGTTTTAACCCTGACATTTTAATGTTCTATTTTATTTAGGATTTATTTTATTTTTTGTATGGTATAGCACTCAGCCACTTGAGCTCATATCTACAATTTGAAGTAGTATAGTCCTGGCAGAGATTTTATTTATTTTTATTTATTTATTTTATTATGTTTCTAGACCGCCCTATAGCAATAAGCTCCCAGGGCGGTGAACAGCATAATAAAACAGATTAAAATACAAGCGGATGTAAATACAATACAGTACACAATAAAACATAATTAAAATTCCAAATTTAAATTCAATTTTAAAATTTTTAAAATGCCTGGGCAAAGAGGTAGGTCTTTACCTGGCGCCGAAAAGATAACAGAGAAGGCGCCAGGTGTATCTCGTCAGGGAGGGCGTTCCATAGTTCGGGGGCCACCACTGAGAAGGCCCTAGCTCTAGTTGTCGTTCTCCGTGCCTCCTTATGCGTTGGGACACGGAGAAGGGCCTTCGACGTCGAGCGCAGTGACCGGGTAGGTACATAGCGGGAGAGGCGTTCCACCAGGTATTGCGGTCCGATGCCGTTAAGGGCTTTATAGGTAAGAACCAACACTTTGAATCTGGCCCGGAAACATATTGGTAGCCAGTGCAGCTGGGCCAGAACAGGTGTTATATGATCAATTTTTTTAGTCCCAGTAAGGACTCTGGCCGCAGCATTCTGCACCAGCTGAAGTTTCCGAACCGTCTTCAGAGGTAACCCTACGTAGAGTGCATTACAGTAGTCCAATCTAGAGGTTACCAGAGCATGGATAACTGTGGCGAGGTTCTCCCTCTCCAGATAGGGTCGTAGTTGGGCTACCAGCCGAAGCTGGTAGAACGCATTCCGTGCCACCGAGGCTACTTGAGCCTCCAGTGACAGGAGCGGATCTAATAAGACCCCCAAACTACGGACCTGCTCCTTTAGGGGGAGTGTAACCCCATCTAGGGCAGGTCGGATATCATCTATCTGGGCAGAGAGCCCCCCCACCAACAGCATCTCAGTCTTGTCAGGATTGAGTCTCAGTTTGTTAGCTCTCATCCAGTCTATTACCGCGGCCAGGCAGCGTTTAGTAACATTAACAGCCTCACCTGAGGAAGATGAAAACGAGAAGTAGAGCTGCGTATCATCAGCATATTGCTGGAAACGCACTCCAAATCTCCTAATGACCTCATCCAGCGGCTTCATATAGATATTAAAGAGCATGGGGGACAGAACTGAACCCTGTGGGACCCCATATTGGAGTATCCAGGGGTTTGAGTAATGCTCCCCAAGCATCACCTTCTGGAGACGATTCTCGAGGTAGGAGCACAGCCACTGCCAAGCAGTGCCTCCAACTCCTAAGTCCGCAAGACGTCCCAGAAGGATACCATGGTCGATGGTATCAAAAGCCGCTGAGAGATCAAGGAGAACCAACAGAGTTACACTCCCTCTGTCTTTCTCCCGACAGAGGTCATCATACAGGGCGACCAAGGCTGTTTCTGTACCAAACCCCGGCCGAAAGCCCGATTGACATGGATCCAGATAATCAGTTTCATCCAAGAGAGCCTGGAGCTGGTGAGCGACCACACGCTCTAAGACCTTGCCCAAGAACGGAACATTTCCTACCGGTCTATAGTTGTCAAGATTGTTGGGGTCCAAGAAGGGTTTCTTTAGGAGCGGTCTCACCACTGCCTGTTTCAGGCAGGGTGGTACCACTCCCTCTCGTTGGGAGGCATTGATCACCTCCTTGGCCCATCCGGCTGTTCCGTTCCTGCTAGCTTTTATTAGCCACGAGGGGCAAGGATCCAGAGCAGAAGTGGTCGCCCGCACCTGTCCAAGCAACTTGTCCACATCCTCGAGCTGTACCAACTGAAACTCATCCAATAAAACAGGACAAGACTGTGCTCCGGACACCTCATTAGGCTCAACTGCTACAATATTGAAGTCAAGGTCCCGGCGGATGTTCGTGATCTTATCTTGGAAGTGTCTCGCAAACTCATTACAGCGGGCTATTGATGGTATTATTGTGTTCTGAGGCCCAGAGTGTAAAAGTCCCCGAACAACTTTATTTACCACCTCATCTGCCATTTGTGGGAGCCAGACTTCAGAACAGCAACATATCCTGTCAATTTAGATTAAGAAAATGTGTCTTTCCCAAGGTCAAGTGATGAGCAACGTAAATGAGCAAGGTTTTGAATGTGTTTCACACATTGAAATCTGTCACTCTATAGACACAATGCCACAGTATCTCTTATGTACTAACATTGCTTTACATTAAAGCTCTTTGCCCTGCTCCACCACCAAGGGTGTTTTCACAAGATAAATCTGAGCTAGAGAAGAACTTTTGAGCTCATGATACTAGTGTCATATTGGAGGCGAGCACTGCAAGTTAGCCAAATTTGTATTTTTCACACCTTGCAAATATGAATTTTAGCACCAACCCAAGTGGTGCATAAATTTAACTCTTCAGCCTCAACTTGCTATCACTTAAACTGCCACCTGCCTCTCTTCTGTTGTAAGGAGATTGTATTGTAAGGAGGTCAGCTGCCCGATGAAAGAAAGATCACTTTAAATTTGTAGTAAATTACTCAGTCGTTTAATTGATTAACAGCACAACCCGGTACATGTCTAGTCAGATGTAATCCAATTGGGTTCAATGGGGCTTCCTCTCAAAATGGGGCTTACTCCCAGGTACACTGGCACAGAATTACAGCTGGGCAGGGCAGTCTTAACCTGGGGCCTAGGGAGAGTGGAGCAGTAGATCCACAGCTGCTTCCAAAGCCCTGCCAACCTCACTCATGGAAGGTGGGAACAGGGTTTGTTTTTGTGTTTGTTTCTTGTTCCTTTTCACTACACTAGCTCCTCAGGGGATGCACAGGGCCTTCCAGTGAAGGCTGGTCGATTACTATGAATAGAGCACTGCACCATCAAAGCTAAGTCTGCCCCCAGCTAGCCCCCATCTTCCTACCTCCTTACTTACAACCAGTCCAAGGGGTGGCACTGGTTGCCAGCTTCTTCCTCCTCCTCAGTGTCAATGTTGCCCTTGCAGAGCACAGCAAGGAGGAGGATGGGGACAAAACCAGAATTAGTTGGCTCTGCCTATCATTGGCTCTGAACTCCACTTGCCATTGGCTGTGGCTGTACCTGCTATTGACCTCCCTGCTTTCTGCCCTACTTGTTCCAATTGGCTCCAGCCTTTACTGGGGCTTTGGATCCTGTGGCTCTAAAGCTGCTCCTCCCCATCTTGAAAAGCCCTGTTTCGAGGCTTTCTGAGCCCTGCCACCCACCTGGGCATAGTTTGGGGCCTCTGCTCCTCATCACTGACAGAGGCCAGCATACAGGAATCCACACAGCTTCCTAACCTCTCCAGCCATTGACAGTGTGAGAACAGTTACAATTGCTCCATCAATCTGCATACATTTTCCTATGATTGGGGGGGGGGGAAGAGCCACAATAGTTCTTAAAAAGGAACCATGCTGAACTTTGGTTTCAGCTGATGTGCATGTGCATGACTGCAGGCATCATTTTGTAAGAGTCATTTCCCATAGGCGGGAAAGCCTTCTAAGAAGATGCTTTCTATCTTCAGTTTTTATAACCACTTCTATTTTAAAAAAAAAAATTAAAAAAAGTTTTTTTAAAGTTGACTGGGGATACCATTAGACAAACTTATTTTAAATTGACCAACTAAACCAGGGGTGGGAGGGGGTCAGGCTCTCCAGATGTTTGTTGGATTCCCATCAGCCCAGCCTGCACAGCCAATAGTCAGAGATGATAGAAGTTGTAGTCCACAGGGTTTCTATCCCTGATCTAAACCTTGCAGTCTTAATTGTAACAGAAAGCTTGTTTGAGAGCAGACAGAGGTGGTTTGGAATAAGATCTCCACCATGGACTCATCTGCTGGCCTTGATCAAGTCTCTCTCTCTCTCTCTTTTCCTTTAGTTCTTCATCTTTAAAATGGAAATAATATCACATGCAATCATTGTTAGGGCCAGCCAGTGGTGGCTGGTGACTCCATGTCAGTGGGGCAGTGGAATCCACTCTGGTTTTAGTCCAAACTTTCAAGGAGCTCTCAAAGGTGCTGAATCATCTCGGAAAGCTCCTTGAAAGTTTGGACTAAAACCTGGAGTGGATTCCACTACCCACTGACATAATGCCGCCAGCCTTCACTGGGGCCAGCACATGTAAAGTAAAGCCCTTAGTATATTAAAAGAGATATATAAATAATGTTGTTGTCATGTGCCTTCAAGTCAATTACAACTTATGGCAACCCTATGAATCAGCGACCTCCAGTAGCATCTGTCATGAACCACCCTGTTCGGATCTTGTAAGTTCAGGTATGTGGCTTTTATGGAATCAATGCATCTCTTGTTTGGCCTTCCTCTTTTTCTACTCCCTTCTGTTTTTCCCAGCATGATTGTCTTCTCTAGTGAATCATGTCTTCTGACGATGTGTCCAAAGTATGATAACCTCAGTTTCATCATTTTAGCTTCTAGTGACCGTTCTGGTTTAATTTGTTCTGACACCCAATTATTTGCCTTTTTTGCAGTCCATGGTATGCACAAAGCTCTCCTCCAACACCACATTTCAAATGAGTTGATTTTTCTCTATTTATTTTTATTTATTTATTTTATTTTATATTATATTATATTATATATTAATATTTATGTGAGAGCCAATGTGGTTAAGGTGTTGGACTACAACCTGGGAGACCAGGGTTCGAATCCCCACACAGCCATGAAGCTCACTGGGTGACCTTGGGCCAGTCACTGCCTCTCAGCCTCAGAGGAAGGCAACGGTAAACCACCTCTGAATACCGCTTACCATGACAACCCTATTCACAGGGTCGCCATAAGTCGGGATCGACTTGAAGCCAGTCCATTTCATTTTTCATTAATATTTATAATATATTATGTTTTATATTATTTAATTTTTTATTATTTTTTATTATATAAATAATAACTAGTTATAAAAAGGGCTACATCACTTCACTGAGCTGGCATAATGCCATGGCTAAGAGACTAAGCTAGGAAATCTTGCTTCTGCCCTAAACTCACTAGGAGGCAGCAGGGACTGGCAAGGGAGAGTGGGCTGGGTCACTGTGGGTAACCAAGAGGGAAAGGGGAGAGGCAGCAGAAGATTGGTGTGGACACAGCAGTGGAGCCAATCCACTGATTCTACCACTGCTCCCGCACCATGCCTCCCTGCCGCTGGTGTCATGACCCCTGACACTAGCAGTGATCTGGACACAGAGTCTGAGGATTTAGGGGCACCAGATGGGAAGCCAGGTCAGATTCAGGGCTCAGAGCTGAATGTCAACTGAACACAGGAAGCCCATTGCACCTGAGGCTGTTGAGCAGGAGCCCCCAGAGGATCCTCCAGGGCATATAGGACCAGAGCCTGGACCCTCACGAGCACCTTCCCCTGAGCCTGAAGAGCCAGATGCCTCCCTTGCACATCACCAGTCCAGCAGCACAAGAAGTGCTCCAGGAGGGAGGCTATGGAATGGAGGAGGAGTGCCCATCTTCACGCCGGAGGGCTTGCCCTGGAGTTCTATAGAAGGGAGTGGAGCCTGGGGGAGGGAGCCTGGAGACAGAGGCTTAAAAGGCCTCAGACTGCTCCCAACCTTTGTTGGAGCAAGTTGCTCAGTTAGAGCTATCCATGGTACAGCAACCTTTGACTAGCCTTGCTGCTGGCATTGGACCTGAATACAACAACCTCACCCCTCCCACTTTCAGTTCCTGACAGCGACTTCTGCACTGGGAAGCCAGGTAAGCAATACCGCTTTACCCTGCCTTGCCAGCTTCTATCTATTGCTAGGGGGCTTAGGGAAGAAACTCCCCCAGCCTCCTTTTCAACATGGGGGATAATAATTCTGACTTACCTTATAGCTTAAATAGCTAGATAACACACGTGAAACACTCTGAACACTTGAAAATGCTATATAAAAATGTGAGGTGGAGTTATTCCTTGTTTCCACACTGATTCAGTAAGATTTTTCTAAGTTGCAACATCTGGCCTGCTCAGTTTGCGGAAAGGGAATTTCCCTCAGAAATTATTACTTTGTATTCTCATGGCTGCTACCACCACCTAAAATGTGGGCTCATTCCAGTTGGGGTTCCTTCTCCTCCCTATCCTCCCCTTCAGTCAGCCTTGATTGGCCTCACCCTCACGCAATATGGTCAGAAAATGGCTCCTCCATTCCTTCCCCCACCTAAACCCTGGTCCTAGGTCCCTCCCTTTTCCCTGCTGGCTTCTATTAACTATTTCTGAATGGTCCAGACAATAGCCTCTTTCTGCTCTAAAGAGTTCCTCTGGCTCACAGGCTGCCCAACCCAGGTGTCCCATCTGACCAAAATTGAAATTACTCTGGATGCTGTATGGGTTCATAACCCATCTTGCTAAAATGACTGATGACTCCTTCTGGGGTTGTCTCTCTGGCTCCCAATATGGTGAGCCCACAAGCCATTTGCCATTCCACACATTGGTAAGCTTCTCCATGGGACAAGAGGAGGAAGAATGACAATTACAAAAATAGTAAATGATAATATTTAACATTTATAGACCCCCTTTGGAGTGTTTAATGCGCTTCACGTAATTATCGCAGTGTGATTATTTCCCTCAGTTTTCAGTAGCCACAGTCTGCCTTCACACATCTGAGGTGCACTGAACTAGACATTACCTCAGAAAACCCATCCCCCTAAACTTGTATTTGTTGAGGTAATGGGTGACAACCTATAGCAAGAAGAATCTATGGGCAGGAAGGAGGTGTGTGTCTCCCCGGATGGGGAAAAATAATTAAAATGGCTTGAAGGGGAGAATTTATCAAGTTAAGGTTGAAATATAGGAAGCTATCTTATGCCAAGTCAGACCATTGACCTATCTAGCTCAGTATAGTCTACACTAACTGGTAGAGGCTTTCCAGAATTTCAGATCCTACCTGGAGATGCCAGGGATTGAACCCTCTGCATGCAAAGCAGATGTTCCACCAATGAACCAAAACCCTTCCCCAAACACTCCTTCCACCTGCCAATTCTCTCCTGCAACTGCACTAGACACACAGCCAGTGGAGGCTGGCCCATTACGGCAAATGAAACAGAGCCCCACCAACCTCAGTATGCCCTCAGCCAATCCCCAAACAGCCTTCCTGCCTTTGTTCTTACAGCCAGTCTAGGTCTGCCAACTTTCCGCTCAGTCTCAGTGTTGCCCTAGCAGAACTCAGCAGGGAGGAGGACAGGTACAAAGCTAGACTTAGCTAGGTCTGCCTTTCTCTGGCTCTGGCTTCACCTCCTGTTGGGCTCCCTGCCTTGTGCCCTACCAGCCCCAACAGGCACCAGCTCCCCATGCACATACTGGGTACCCCGTGTTTCTCTCACAATATCTAGTTCTACCCCATGAAGCAGAGATTCCAGGTAGGCCGATGAAGCACCTTTCAGGCAAGTGCGTACATCTCATTCACCCCTCCTGCAAAAAAACCCCATTACTCCTTCCAGACCCCTCAGCTTTTTCTCTCCAGTCTATGGTACTTACTGATACATTTTCCTTCGTAGGCTAGACCAATGGATCTTCCAAGCAGGCAGGTTGCTTTCCTCAGATGACAAGCACTCGCGTATGTTATTCCATCATTCCCGCAGAGGTACTGTTCAGGGGAAGTAGGCTCTGGGCAAATCCGATTGCATGTCACACAGTTGGCATTGTTATTTTGATCGACCACACATGTGGAGCTGCCTGGGCATAAAACATCCCTACAGGTCTCTGAAAGAAAAGACACAGGGGACAATCCGTGAACAACAGAAGCCACCTCCGCTATCAAGTTGCACAGAATAATAACTGAAAAGTGTTTAGTACCTTTCTCCATTAAAAAGAAGTGGACACAGTGAAGAAGCGACTGTAAGACACTCAAATTACTTTGTATCAGTGGTGGGGAGCCTCTGGCCCAGACTTCGTATTTGTAAGCCATGCCCATCTGCCCTACACCTGATGTCATACATTTTTGTCTGCCCCCCCGCAGGTCAGGGCTTGCAAAGTTTTGCACAGGCAAAAACGAGTCAAACTGAGCCCATGAGGGGGGGAGCCCCACCCACCTGTCAAACTTGGCCTGTGAGGGGTAGAGCAGACAAAGATCAGGCCTGTTTGCTGTACCAGTTCCCCATCCATGATTTATATACTAGCCACAGCATAGATGGCACCACTTTTTCAGTACTCATGTAGTCTGTACTCATGTAGTCTCAGGAGTCATGTACAGTAGTCTGCATCGTGGTGTCCCTTGTTGGTAAACAGTGTTGGGGTTTGGCTGCTGTCTGCTGGGTACTGCTCTGCTCATTGCTGTTTTTCACCTACTTCCGGGCTTGGAGGGGATGGGCAAGTGAGTGGTGACATCAGCTGTAGAAAGAGCTGTAAGTGTAGACAGCTGCTGCCTCCTGCTACTCACCACCTGGCAGCAATGGTCCAGACAGGACCATGAGCCCCCCTCCCCAGAGGAGACACCCTTCCCACACTGTGGGTGCGTTCTCCAAGCCCCGTTCCCCAACCTGGCACTGGGCTAACCTCACAAGGTTGCAGTTAAGATACATGGGAAGAGCCCACAGCTCTTGCATGCATAAGTTCACAGATTCAGTCCCCGATATTAAAAGGAGCAACAAATGGCTCCTTCACTCCCTGAGGATGGTTGATGTAAGAATCGGAAGCTTGGAGACTATGAAGGAGTCCTGACGTGTAAAGGAGTAAGCCTCCTTTACACATGGTGCAGAACGAGGTGGTAGAATTGCCTGTGCTAATTTAGATTGGAGAAGCATGTGTATCACTTCCCTGCAGCCAAGAAAACATTCACAATGTGACACCTTCCAACAGCTAAGAACGACAGTTAGTGCACTAAAGATCAGCTTGAACTATTCTCCACGATTAATGTGTTTGATTGCTTTTTTTAACCTTGTAGGGACCTTTTTGCATGGGGGAGGGGTCATTTTAAAGTGGCATTCCCCACCTATAGTCTGAAGTGGTACAATCCAGTCAATCCCCTCAGGATTCTACCATCTCATTCTGCTACATATGTAGACCAGGCTCAAGTTCCACTGACATTCATAGGAGTGACTTTAGGAACACATTGCTTGTCTGTGGCTCCTCCTGTCTCAGTATCAGAATACAACCTCGTGTTCCTGTTTGGGGAACTTGAGGTTGTTGCCAACTAAGTGCTGCTCAGGGTAGACCCATTGAAATTAATAGACCTAAGTTACTCATGTCCATTAATGCCAGTGGAGCCACTCTGAGTATGACTAGCATGGAAAACAGCCCCTGAATTACAACCACAAACAACTCTCCTGCACAGTAGGCCTATTGTACTGTACCATGATACAGTGAGCACCAGATCCTCCTGCTTTTCTCAGAATACCTTCTCCCCCTAGCATTGTGATCCAGGGAATAGCTTTGTTGCAAACTTACTTTTGCATTTGCCCTGGTATTGGACTTCAAGTTCAGGCTGCTCTTTACATCTGGCCTTCAGAAGGGCACACTCATTCTTGTAGGTTTTCCCATCCAAGCCACACACTGGGCCTTTCCATGTGATATTAGAGCAATCCGGAGCACAGACACACCGAGGTTTGTTCTTCTTGTTCATTTTGCATTTCTTCCCAGGCCCACAGTCCACATTCTCACAGGTTTCTAAAGCGGAAATGGGAAGGGAGCGGGGTGGTGGTGGGTGGAACAGAAACACAGAAACTTTAACAACATCCATAGTCCCCACCACAACTTCATAAACTACAGGCAACATGAGAGGATATTATTTTCTTCTTGACCCAGCAAATAAGAAAGGTGCCCTGAAAGCAAAAGACCATAAATAAAAACAAACACAGGATCTTCCCATTTGCTGAGCTGGATGCCACAAAGACTTATAGTTTCTTCAGAACCTTCCCAAATGTCCCTTATTCTGGTGCTACAGACACAAGATCATGTTGATGTGCTTCACAGTAATTAATCTGCAATTTAAAAATCACTGGGTGGTTTCGTACACACAAGCAGCAGCAATGGACATTAGAACTTCTGTAAGTGTGCAGTGAAAGGCTGGGACATGCTACCCTTTTACTACTGTGATGGCACGCCAGAGGGCTAATCTCCATTAAGCAAATGTATGTGCAAGACGAGTAAGTGAGATGCATGTCAAAGCTGTCTTCTTTTCGTAAAGCTGTTTCAGCCCTCAACTCCACCCCTTCCAGTTTATGCAATATCTTCTCTGCTCACCCAGTGCCCCTGACATATTGGGTTTGTTCTCCAACTTCTTTCATTTTGGAGGTCATTTTTACTAGAGTCATCCCAAGGTTGCATGTGCCTCTACGATAAGCCTTGGTGGCAATCCATTACTTTATTATTATTATTATTTTAGAGTACTCTTGTTCAAGATATTCAGACCTCTCCTGGGTAAGTGGGTCAGGGGCTACATCTCAGCTCTCTGCCAATCTGGTGCCCTCCAATTATTTCGGACTATAATTTCTATCAGCCTTATGTTGGCTGATAGAATGCTGGCTGGGGCTGATGGGAGTTGTAGTCCTAAAAGTCTGGACAGCAGCAGGTGGGTGAAGGCTGCTATATAATTTCACCCACCTGCCACCCTCCACTGTTGGCACTAAAAAAAAAAGTTAGTAGCAGCTCATCCACCTCTCACACACATACCATGTCCCCTCCCCCATATAATAGGACCATAGAATCGTAGAATTGGATATATAACCTGGGCTTAATTTGGGGAAGGGCTGTAGCTCAGTGCATACAGAAGGTCCCACGTTCAATCTCCGGTATCTCCAGGTAGGGCTGGGAGAGACTCCTGCCTGAAACCCCGGAGAGCCATTGCCGTCAGTGCAGACAACACTAAGTTAGATGTACCGATGGCCCGCCTCTGTATAAGGCAGCTTCCTAGGTGGTCAGTAGCAGAAATAAGGTGGTGGTTGTTTCTGGCACAACCCCTGTGCCCATAATAGCTGTGTGGCAAAGAGATAGTCAGCAGATGAAGCTTCTCCTATAGCATGAAGATGAATTGGTTGGGAAACGGTGACCTGCCAAACTTCCGCTTGTTGTGCAGCTGTTAGAGGCACAGGGGGAACTGTTGGCAAGCCTACCTGAAAACTACACTGGGAAGAGTGCGTGCAGAAAATATTTCTGCATAACTCTAACCTCCCCTAAACACACCTAGGATCGGGGAGCAGGACTCTCAGGTCAAGGCAATTGCAGGTCAAGGCACTCTTGAGCCCCAGGACCTCTTTAAAAGAAAACAAAATAGGCACATCTGTGATAAGGACGAGCAGGTACAGTCAATGCTTCATTTCTAGAAAAAGTAACACCGGGCCCAAGATTGTCCAGAAACACCACACTCTGACCTGGAAGCCTTCTCTATGAGGGCTCTCTCTAGTGACTAAAGGCTGAGGGAAAGGCACTCTGTACCAGCTGAGGGGCACTTTAACCTGTTCTGCCTTTCTACGTGCGTCTCATGATTAATTAATTTATTTAGTGCATAACCTGCCCTTCACCAGATGGTCTGAGGGTGGGACATGACTGAGCCTCGCACTGAAAACAGATGCCTGGGCTGAGCCTTGGGACAACTTATTAAGCCCTGGGCTGGCAGGGGTGGGATGAGAAGTCTCCTCTTTCTTGGGAAGGGGTAGTAACTCAGTAGTAGATCTTAACTTGCAAAAGAGCTCAGGTCTTACCCCTCCTATCTCCAGGGACAAAAGGATTCTCCAATGGCAGGGCTGGGAAAAAATCTTTTACCTGTGGCCTTCGAGAGAGAGGTGCTGCCAGTCAGAGTTGATGCTACCAGCAGGGGGGGGACCAGTGGTGCCTGACTCAGCAGAGGGCAACTTTATATGTGCTGGTAAAGAAATACAATCGGCTCTGAATGTCAGGTTTCTCTGCTTGCTTGATTTTAAGAGAAACACTCACCTTTGCAAGGGATGCAGTTTGGGGCGCCCCCACTAAAAATCATCCACTTGAAAAGCACGTGATCGCTAACATCCTCCTCGGTCCACGAAGTGGTAAGCCTGCCGCTTTTACAGCACTCCTCCTTGCTGAGACCGTTTTTGTAGAGAACCTGGCAGCGGCCGTTCCTGGCTTGCCGGAGCCAGCAATTCCCAGCTGCATTCAGGAAAAGAGAGAAAGACCCAGCCATATCAATGTCAGTTACCAGCGACCCAGACACAACACGTGCGGCTTTCATTGACTTTTACTAGACTGTTTACTTTTTATTTGTCCCGTTTCATAACCTGAACCTTCTCCGCTGGACCAAATGGAAGCGCTGTTCAAATAACCTGATCAAACCAGTTTGCCGCCTTATTATTCTATATGGGGAAAGCACGGCAGCTGTGGAGGGGAGGGGGCGTATGTGTGTGGAGCTAAAATGCATGTGACAGGGGTTTGAAATAGATCTGGAGTACCTTTTTTAAAAAAGGAAGTAGATGATCGTAAGAAAAAATGACGCTATCCCCCCCACACACACACTTCACTGATCTCTGTTGTTTAATACATAGATAAAAGTTTGCACAAACACGTACAGAGACACAACTGACGGGTAAATTTTAGTACAGCCTTCCCCGCCCCTCCGCCCAAAGTATACGATTTGGCAACATGCTCCTGATAGTAGGGATGATAATCCTAGTCTTTCGAAATCTCCAAATTTTGCGGATTTCGTCAAGCGAAGAAAGAAATGGAGGAGTGAATGACCAAACTCTACACACACGCGCCAAGCGCTGGAGGAGGGAGAGAGAAGTGGATCAAGCTATACGAGTTTATTGGGGGGGGGGGGGAGAAACCAATGGAAGGTGGTGGTGGTTACACGTGCACACACGCACACGGTTACCAGCAACAACAACCTTGAACCTGTCTGCTGCTGATGGATCGGAGCCAAGAATACTGATTTGACCTGTCGTCCCGTTCTTTGAGAGTGGAGAATTTTGGGGGGGGGGGAGAATGAGCCCCTCGTGAATCAGCAAAGTGATCTCTCCAGCCATTCAGTGCCAATCGATTGTTTTTTTATTCCAAAGGGAATTTTGCCAGAGTAAAGAGTTCAGAAGGAAATCGCATACACACCGGACTAAAACTGCTCCAAGCCCCAAATTATTATTCAGATTAGTATTTTATTTTCTGTCTGCCTAAGGCTCCAATGGAGCACCAAGGGAGGCAGAATCATTATTACACCAAAAAAGAAATAAATTCTACGGGTCTAAACTGGAGAGGTATCTCAAGAACATAACCCCCCCCAACACACAACCAATCAATATTAGGGTGGGGGGGAGACGCTTTCAGTTGTAAATATGTGGATTCAGACTTCAATTTTTTAAAAGCACGCACGCACCCCAAGACACCATCTGCAGTTGTAAAACGCAACATGCCAAAGTTCATTCACAGAGTGACAAAAAATTATAAGAGGAGCATAAACAAACTATCCTCCAAACCTGAAAAAAACTCTTTCCCTCTAAAAGTGTGAGCTATAATAATAAGTTTCCTTCGGTACTCGTATCTCCTCCACTCACCAAGATGATTTTAGCAACTTAATCGACAACTTTAACAACAACAACAGCAACAACAAAAACAAAATTACACATTTATTCTCTTTCCCACACACACGGATTCACACTCCGTGATGGTGAAACTCAGAAAAGTTTTGAGCTGGTGCAGCTGCTCATTTAGGCTGCAGCCTGTTAGGGATGCATGATAAAGGCTATTGAGAAAGGGGTTAGAGTTAATGATGATGAAGTTAATCAAGATTTTAATGATGATTACGCCTAGCCTCTCTGCCGGATGCACCAGACCAAACGTGGATTGCCCTGTCATCTCTGCGCATTTGTGCAAAGCAACTCGTTCAGCCCGATCCTAAGCACCTTTATTCTCCAAAGCAAGTCCCAGTGTGAGTCTAAAGGACTTGTTTATGTTTAAGACTGCAGCCGTAGGCATGTAACCCCAGACATGTCTACTCAGAAGTAAGCCACACTGAGTTCCACAGTCAACTCATCTGATGAAGTGTCTGGAGAAAAGTCTGGGAAAGAAGGTAGGTAGGTAGGTAGGTAGGTAGGTAGGTAGATAGGTAGGTAGATAGATGTCAGAAAAGGGCACATCTGCACATAAAGACGTACAATTGTATCTTACCCTGTGCTGTTTGATCTTCCAGGAAGTGGCAGAAAAACATCAAGAGAAAAACCATGCCAGGGAAGATTCTTTGATTTAACATCCTTAGTTATTTCCCCTCAGCGAAATAGAAGACAACCTCAAGTGGCAGGAGTAAGGCGAGAAACGAAAAGAGGACGCCAGACAGACACCCTGCCTAATATGATCGCTCTATTGAATGAACGTCAGGCTCTGAATGCAGTCTCTCTTTAAATCTATGGGGTCTTAGCTCTGCGGTGGGCGGTCTCCTAATGTGTGTGTGCGCGTGTGTGCGCGCGCGAGTGAGTGTCTCTCTGTGTGTTGGGGAGGTTGGAGATTTTAAAAAGTTCGGTGTGAATCAGTGTGGAAACCCTTTCCAATTATCTGATCCCCCCCCCCGCTTTTTTTAGGTGTGCGCGCGCGGGCGGGCACCCACACAGACACGCGCGCCTATATAGTCTATAGTACGCACCAACACTCACTCGCCGCACTCGCGGTTACATCGAAGCTACCAAAGGGAATCGCCGCAGCTTTTGCGCCAGTAGGAGCAGGCAGGCAGGGGCGTCTGTGGTTGTGGTTTGCGTGTGCGTATGTTCGAAGCCAACCACAGCTGAGTAGCCTAGAAGCGCAGAAAGAGAGGGAGACGCCACTAACGACCAAGGCGCAGAAAAGGAGAGAAGGGAGCGCACAGACCCGAGACAAGAGACACTTCCCCTCAAGGGGAATCCTGAGGTCTGTTTAGAAAGCCTACAACCATATCTGGTTTGGAATTCCTGTCTCTCTGCCCCCATTTCCCGCGCCCATTTCCAATCCAGACCAAAGGGGGGGATACGATTTCAAACAAACACGACGATTGCGTTTGGAACGCGTGTGCAGGGCCATGTAGCTGCTGCTGAGCTGGGACGCCGCCTGAAGTTTCCCCCGGAGAGGACAGGACGAAACCTTGGCATTGTCCTCGTTGTCTCTCCACACACCCCCGTGTGGGTTCGCGAGGTCTCCCCCTCCTCCCCCTTCAGCCGCTCCCCCCCCCAACTCATAAATCTCTTAACACCTCGAAACAGTAGTGCAGCGTCTGGCGCGCAAATATCTGCCTCTCTCTGGGACTCGTCAAAAACAAATCAAAGTTTAATGCCCAGTTCAATACCCAAGTGTTAGCCTTTTCACTTGAGGGCATCTGGAGTACTAGAGTGGAAGAGAGAAGGCGGCGGCGACGGTGGAGAAGAGGGGATTGGCGATGAGGAGGCAACGTAGGCGGTCCCTTTTCCCCGAGAATGAAATAATAAGCCGTCCCTTTACGGCCGGGCGAGAGGGGGGGGAGGCGGAGGGGGCGGCGAGCGGGCGCGATTGCAACAGGCCTAATGAACTTTTGCAGCGTTGTTAGTCTATTAAGCGCTGTCTGGCATTCTTCTCGGTTTCTTTCAAGAAGAGTTGGCGGACTCATTTATAATAACATTTTTGGCACCGTTGAATGAAACTGAGTAGGCGATATTTCCTTTTATACCAAACGATTACTGAACGGAAAAAAATGGGGAGTGTGGATTCAAAAAAACACCTCTTTAAAAACAACAATAAAAAACACAAATTCTGAGCCTTTCGGGGGGGGGGGAGCGACGCCGTCAGCCTCGCTTCTGCCCTGTCCCAGCCGTTACCACAAGGCAAGAGACAGCAAAATATACAGACAAAAATTCTTGCCTATTGCCAGGTCACTGGGATTTCTACTGAAGTCCGGCCGATCCTCCTCGCCCCCAATATCCTTTCCCCATTTTAGCCCCCGGGTGCCCCTTCCTTCCCCAGCTCCACCCCTCTACCGTCTCTCTCCCCCCAAAAACCCACCTCCCTACAACTGCAAATAACTCAGTGATAACAGATTTTTTTCCACCAACTGCAGGAGATAGTGCTAATCTTTTCATAAAAGATCCCATTACAATGGGATCTGTCTGGACAGACTATAATAGATCTAGAAATACAGCCGTGCTAATATTAGAAGACAGTTGTTTGGGTGCCTCAAACTGGGCCACGGGTTCCGCCTTTGAAAAAATGGGCACGAATCACAATACCACGCCGCGCGTGCCCCCGTCACACTCATTCACAACCAGACTGATAAATGTCTGACCTCTTTCCTGCATTTATTTATTTGTTTTGGTAGTCATTATTATCTTTGCTGTCGAGCTCCGGGGCATTTTTATCATTTCGGAAGCTTCTTTGCATCCTTCTCTCCCTCATCTCCCCCCTCTCCTTCCCCAAATCAAATTCGACCGCTCTCGGTCTTTCTTGTCTCCCTCTGAATATTATTCTTGATGCGGGGTTCATGAGCGCCCTCTTATGGCAGATGCCATTATCCATTAGCCGAAGGAAATTAAAAACCCGCCAGGCTGTATGCAGAAACCGTAACTAAAGGGAGATTCCTGCCAGAGAAGAGTAGTCGAGGATGGGTTCCCCGCATGGTTTTGAAAAAACAAGATATTTTTGTTCTGGCTTCCCTTACGAACACACGCACACACACGGCATTGCAGCTAAAAACTCCTGCCTCTCTAATTCAGCCTTAGGCCACCCCCTAAGTCAGGGTTAGCCAGCACGGTGTCCTCCAGATGTTTTGGGCTACAGTGTCCATCATCCCTGACCATTGCCATGATAGTTGGAGTTAGTGGTATTATGGTAGGTGGTATTATGATAGCTGGAGGGACCACATCTCTGCCCTACATTCTTAGGAAATAATAAGCTATAGGGAAAGGCACATACATCTCACAAGGTTTCTGGCTCTTCGCCCCCTTCCCCAAAGAGTCAAAAAGGGTCACTTGCTACCTGATGTTACTTTGATTGTGGAACAGCAAGGATGTGAAGGATCTTACTGTGTCGCCTTTTCTTCAGTACAATATTTGGAATGTATATTATATGTATAGCATGTTTATTGAGAGTACTTCACATGTAGTACCCCAGTAATACCTTACAAGATCTGGATAAAGTGAGCCCCTATTATTATTCAGATATCGCAGGAGGGATATCTGGTGCCATACTGATGGACTTAGGGCCACTTTTAGTGAATTTGTGGCTAAGGAAAGATGTAAATTGGGAACTAGCCACATATGCTGGCTCAGTTCGATCCTAACATACCCTTATCCTTTACACACCACAGAACACTGTTCTTCAAACCTTGGGATGTTGTTGAAGTCCCACCTTCCCCAGACAGCATGGTCAATGGTCAGGGATGATGGGAGTTGTAGTCCATCAACATCTGGGGACCCAAGGTTGAAGAACCCTACCACAGAACACTACCTACGACAGCCTTTGCAAACATGATGCCCTCCAGATATTTTTGGACTATAACTCGCATCAGCCCCAGCCAACACTGATGCAAGTTGTAGTCCAAAACATATGGAGGGCACCAGGTTCTCAGGGGTAAGACGAGAGAGAGTTGGATGGAAGTAGTTATGCCAATACTGTTAGTGTTCACTGGTATATCTCCCATTGGTGTTAAATATGAATGGAAATAAATTTGGAGGGCAGGATCTCAGCTTTACTGGATAGATATTTGCATCAACCACTGTTATTTCTGTACAAAGTACAAGCATTGTGTATGAAGTATTGATACAACTAGGAAGGTAAAATTACCAAATTAAATAAAAATATTTAAATTAAATGTCATAATCATCATGGCCATTATTTTAATTCCAGCTGTTAGAAAAATTGCAGGTTTTGGTGTCACCAGCTTATCTTGGTCCTCCAGGTGAAAAGTCATGTAATGAAGGTAGCAGACATAACCAGTGGCAAACATGGTTAGGAACAAAGCAGGAGAGATTACCAGGCCAACATGGTACTCTACTTTGGGGAAGGGTGTAGTTTAGTGGCAGAGCATGTGCTTTGCATGCAAAAGGTGCCAAGTCAGGCTGGGAGAGATTCCTGCCTGAAACCCTGGAGAGCTGCTGCCAATCAATTTAGACAATACTAAGCCAGATGGGCCAGTGGTCAGACTCTGTAGAAGGCAGCTTCCTATGTTCTTAACACAATGAAGTTATGTATTTCTCCTCTATTTATTACTAAGCTCATAACACTTCGGCAATTCCAGAAAAGTTCACTCCTCCACCCCCTAATTCATATACCTAGCAAAGTACTCTAAAATCAATGACAGACTTCAAAATCCAGACTGTATTATCTTTCATCAAATAAGTGTGTGTGTGTATAGGGGTCCTTTAGGTCAAGGATTGAGTCAGTGTGTGGGATCAGTGTGTACATATGGATGGATGTTTGCTCTGGGAAATGGTTCATGTTCTCTCATTCCAGCTTCAGCTTGATCAGACTTCACCTTGGTTTTGTATTTATCCATTACACAAAATGTTTATCCCAATTCTAGAAAGTGGTTTCTGTTATAAGGGTGGGTTTAACTGCCCATATTCCTGGAAGCAAACCTCATAACTGGTCATAATGGTCCCATATGCATCTCAGATGTGCATCATTGCCAGACCAACATGATTGCCCTGGTATGGAGACTTGAACCACACCTGTTTTCTGACATTGTGTAGAGACAGCTGCAGTTTCTTTTATTGTTTTGGCTTCTTCAAATGCTAGACATTTGGTTTTGCTTGTACCTAAATGTTAGGGAGCAGCATTGTTGGACCTAAAGTTTCCCTTTCATATATGACCAGGTCTACATTTCTGACTGCCCTGCCTGTCTCTGTCTCAACAACAACATGTAACTTACAGTAAAGGCAACAATAATGCCCACTCTGTGAAGGGATTGTCTGACAGGATGCAAGAATGCTGCTATTCTCAGACTTTGTGTTTTCTCATTAAAACGCTAGCTTGTTTCGGAAGCTTATACATTTTAATATTTCTAGCTGGATTCTGAGGAAAATCATAAGGAGGAAAAAACCCTGACCTTGTCTCGTGGAAAAATGGTTCTTTGAGGCTGCATGTGCAGAACCATATTCAATATGTCTTTGTAAGGAATGTTATTTTTATTATTACTGTTAATCAGTATTCAGTAACACTGAGGATTTTCTCCAATGTCTGTTCTAAGGACCATCTTGCCCTTCAGAAGAGCTGCCATCAACTTCACATCATTCTGTTTTCCTCAGTAATTGTTCTAGTTTCTCTTGAGATGTCAGTTATATTTTGGTATACTTTGTATAATTGCAACATTTAATGGGCAGAAATGGTATGTGGTAGCTAAATAAAAGGCCTTTCAATGGAGTTTAGGGACACGTAAGGCGCAGAGTGGTAAGCAGCGGTAACGCAGCCGAAGCTCTGCTCACGGCCGGAGTTCGATTCCAACGAAAGGAGGTAGTCGAATCTCCGGTAAAAGGGGTCGAGGTCCACTCAGCCTTCCATCCATCCATGGTCGGTAAAATGAGTACCAGGCATATGCTGGGGGGTAAAGAAAGGCCAGGGAAGGAACTGGCAATCCCACCCCATATAGTCTGCCTAGTAAACGTCACAAGACATCACCCTAAGAGTCGGAAATGACTCGCACTACAAGTGCGGGGACACCTTTACTTTAAGGAAAGTATGATGTCTTCTTTAGCATGAGAAAGGTATGCAGGAGGCAGGCTGTGTGTGTAATACTGAGCTAACATTTGCAAGAACTTTGTTAATCTCATTATATATGACAACTGAGGCCAAGATAGTGACTTGCTTTAAAGCCTTTCAGACCCCATCCACACCATACATTCAAAACAGTATGATACCACATTAAACAGTGATGGCTTCCCCCAAAGAATCCTGGGATCTTGTTAAGGGTGCTGACAGTTGTTAGGAGATCCCTGTTAACCTCACAGCAGTACAGTTCCCAGACTGGTTTAAGAATCAATCCCTCTTCCCAGGGAACTCTAGTACATCTACTGTTGTGCAAATATAAATACTTTTTCTAAGTGTATCTGGAGTATAGCGGTAGTTTTTAGAAGGGCAAACTCTCGTTACACTGGCTCATTTTAATAAGTACCCAAAATATTATTGGAGAGACACTAATGGCACCACCCAACCAGTTAAACAGTTTCGAACCCTACTTATTTCACTAGGAAGATTTTAAGCAACCCAGAGTTTTGCTGCATTAGGCAGAGGACAGATGGTGACCCCTCTCATTCCATGTCTAAGAGCTGACCAGACTGGCAGCTGAATCTTATATCAACACTGGTGATGGGACAGTGACTTCCTCTGAACCTGAGGGCAGCTGGCTAGCACAAAGCAGGTCACGTGGCTCACACAGCCAGTGGAGACTGGTAGCTCTGATGTCAGTAGGACAGTGAATCCGCTCTGGGGTTTAGCCCAAACTTTCAAGGAGCTGTCCAAGGTGCTTAGCTAAAACCCGAAGTAAAATCACTGCTCCACTGACATCAGAGCCACCAGTCTTCACTGTGCACCCCTATGCCCTCAACATAAGAACCTAAGAAAAGTCCTGCTTCATCAGACTAAAGTCCTCTCTAGTTAAACATCCTGTTCTCCCAGTGGCCAGCTGTATGCCTATGGAAAGTCCACAAGCAGGAGGTGAATGCAACAGCACTCTCCCTATTTGTGATTTCCAGGAACTGGTACACAAAGGCATGCTGTCTTTGACAGTGGAGGTAGAACGTGGCTAGTAGCCTTATCCTCCATTAATTTGTCCAATTGTCTTTTAAAGCCATCTAAGTTGGTGGCTGTCACTATATCTTGTGGAAGATAATTCTGTAGTTTGACAATGTGCTGTGTCAAGAAATATTTCCTTTGTCTATCCTGAAGCTTCCAGCATTTAGCGTCACTGGATAGCCCCAGCTTCTAGTATTATGGGAAAGGGGGAAATCGCTCTCCACCCACTTTCTCCACACTATGCATAATCTTATACACATCTATAATCATGTTCCCCCTTTTTTCTAAACTAAAAAGCCCCAAATGTTGTAACTTTTCCTCATTGGGGAGTTGTTCCTGCCCCTTGATAATTTTGGTTGCCCTTTTCTGAATGCTTTTCAACTCTACAGTACCCTTTTTGACGTGAGGAGACCAGAACTGTACACAGTATTCTAACCACGGTTGCAGTATACATTTGTATAACAGCATTATGATATTGACAGTTTTATTTTCAGTCCTTTCCCCTAATGATCCCTAGCATGGCATTCACCTTTTGCATAGCTGCCACACACACTGGGTCGACATCTTCATCGAGCTGTCCACTACAACCCCAAGGCTTCGTTCCTGGTCAGTCACCACCAGTTCAGACCCCATGAGCATATATGTGAAATCAGGACTGATTTATTTTTTGCTCCAATGTGCATCAGTTTACATTGGTTTACACTGAATTGTATTTGCCATTTTACTGCCCATTCACACAGTTTGGAGAGATCCTTTTGGATGAAGCTCACTGGGTGACCTTGGGCCAGTCACTGCCTCAGCCTCATGAAAACCCTTATTCATAGGGTCGCCATAAGTCAGAATCAACTTGAAGGCAGTACATACATTTACAACCCCTTTTTCTTTTAACCACCCTGAACAGCATGGTATCATCAGCAAATGTGCCTACCTCACTGCTCATCCCCAACTCTAGAACATTTGCAAACAAGTTAGAAAGCAAAGGTCTTGCTGCTGCTCGTCACCCTGCTGCATCTGCTACCTGAGGCAGCCACCTCACTTTGCTTAATAAGAGGACTAGGAATGGCCCTGGCTGTATTTATGCCCAGAGTAATTCCTATTAATTTCAGTGGGAAAGCTAAGCACATGTTTAAATCTCTCCCTTTGAAATCAGTGGGACTTCAAAGTACTTTACATGCTCTCTTGCAGCAATATTCCACTTGTTTTAGAATGTCCTTCACTGAAGTCAATAAGGTGCTGGAGAAAGGGAATGGGATGTTGATTTTTGTGGATTTCTCTTTCCAGCCTGTGCCCTTTGAAAAGCTGCTTCAGATGGTTGGGGGACCCTTTGGAACAGCATGGGAAGTGATGATGGTGGTTGCAAGGGGAAACTGGCAAAAATGGACACCCTACTATCTTCCTCCAGAGGTCACAGTTACCTGCATTTTTTTTTTTTTAAAAAGGAGACCCTCTATTTGTGCCGGAGCAAGTCTTGATCCAACCCACTGGAATTTGCTGAAAATTAGCGATGTGACGATTCTAGGTTATAATGATTTGGCCAGCAAATTGTTGGTTAAAATGCATACTGTGAAGAACAGGAAAAAAAGCTATGAAAAATCTTTCCTAATGTTTATACATAGTACTTTACTAACAACTTTTCACAATGATTTTCTTAGAATTTCCTTAACATTCCATAAAGGTAAACTATTTAAATCCTGTTGGCAAGCTGTTTGAGAGTTTGTCTAGTGCAAATTAGATATCTTATTTGGAAAGTTTACGTCATCATCATCATCAATTAAATTTATTCTTTTTTTTACAAAAGAGTGTCCAAGCAACTCATAAAGATTTAAAATATAAAAATGCCATAAATATAAACATAGATATTGTATTGTATGTGTTTTTCATGTTGTGTACTAATTCAGGCAGCCCAGAACACTCTCCTCTCAGGTGTTCAGCAGGCAAACCATCATAAGAAACACCAGGAAACTGTCTTCCAAAAATATCTGAATCTCTTTGTAGTGCCTTTATTAGACCAGTTGTCTCTTTTGTGTATTTGGTTCATCATGAGCCAAGGGAAGCACTGGGAGGGGGTGGTGAGTCTGTGCAGGCTGTCTGTGACCTTAAATACAAGAAGCCTCTTGTGAAGCCTTGTGAAGCTTTAAGGACTATAGTGCCTGTGTGTGTGGTTAGACAAATGCTTTGTGTGGATATAGTTAAAAGGGCATGTGAGCAGGTGGCATTCCCAAACGCCTCCAAATAAATCTGCACATGTTGTATAAGGTCAAACTTACCCATGCTTGGGGTTTATTGGTAGCTCAAATAGTAATAACAGACCCTTGTGTCCCTACTTGAGGTCATAGATTTCGACTCACATTGTTAACAGTCAGACAATAGAAAAAAATAAGGTCAGGTTGGAATCTCATAGGACTGCATTGCACACTTTTGTCAAGGGAAGACCCAGAAGCAAGGGAGTGGGGAAGAGAGAGAGAGAGAGAGAGAGAGGAATTCAAAACAAGGCATTTTAAAAGTTATTTAATATAACATTCATTTATTTATGTTAAAAAGCATTTTTATCCTGCTCTTTAGCCAAAGAGCCTCCAGAGCAGTCTACACATTCAATAGTAAGACAGGGTTCCAATTTAAAAGACATAACACACAAGGAAGAAGGGATGGGGAGGGATGAAGGGGAAAAATAATCTTAGCATTTGTTCTTAAAGTTACAGTTCTAATACAGGCTAGCCGGGAGGGAAACAGTTCAGGCAGCCTGATGGAATGACTCCCACGAGGTAACAGTTGAGGGAGGGCCAAAGGCCGCTGGTCTCTCATCAGAGGCCCTGCTTCTTTTCCTTTCCTCTTTTCTGCAGCCTGATCCTAAGCTGCAAATGGGAATCAGCCAGATGGCCCCACCCTAAATACAATGCACGGACAGTTACATACAAATACTATGTGCCCGGTTTTCCTTTTCAAACATGCTGTACCATCATTCCAGTCACATATAGGACCTCTTCACACACATTTTTCAGGTGCACAACTATTAATGAAAAATATGTATATGAAAATAGATGTTTGGGAAAAAATAGCTTTCTGAGAGCTTTTGTTTGCCTCTTGTTTTGTATTTTGTTACGTTATTTTTTTAGGTTTTAAATTGTATTTATATGTAATAATATGAAATAGTTTTATGTACATTTTCCCAGGGTACATACAGTTCCCTGGAATATTTTGGTGAAGGGCAGTTAAAAAATACAATAAATAAATAAATATGTAATTATGTAAATTCTATAATTTGGTTGGGGGCTGATAATGAATAGGATCAGAGCAGGCCTGTAGGGGGAATTTAACCCTTGTCATCTGTGCTGAGGTCCTGAGGAAAATCCCTCTTCTAAAGCCACTACTTGTTTCAGGGCAGCACCAGAAAAAAAAAATGGTGGATGTGCAGAGAAGGGGCAAAAACAACATTTCTGGGGGAGAGTGGAAGCTTTGTCCCACAGTTTGATTTCTGAAAGAGAAACAGCAGTACGTCTCACTTTAATGTCTCATCCTGACTTTGATGGAGTTAACGTTTAAGTAAGGCTCCTTAGGATTCCAGTTGTATTTTAGTTTCTAGTCTATGATTCCAGCATGATGGGGGTGAGCTACTTGTCTGGGGTTGGGTTGTCCTGCTCTGTGCCACCCATGATTGCAAGCCAGTCAGGTCAGGGTCATTTCCTCTAATGTCATGTAATTGTAAAGTGCCATGCCCACTTACATGACGTTGATGTGATATTCTTCTGCCTCCTTCTTACAGCCTCCTGTATGCTTCCCAAAGTGTTAGGAGAACCTCTAGAGCAGATCTGGGGACATGGGGGGCTGCAGGAGGGAGGAAAGGAAGGGGGAAGTCCCAGTGCATCAGGGAAAGTCCACTTATGCAGCAATGAAACAACAACAGTAGTAGTAGTAGCAGTGGTAGAATTAGTAGTAGTAGTAGTAATATATCTTGCCTTTTTCTATTACAGAACTCAAGGGAATGAGCATAGAGGGCTCCCAGGTGGTCACCTCTCCAGGCACTAACCAGACCTGCTTAGCTTCTTCTGAAGAGTGGCTGCTTCACAGAGACCAGGTTGCCTTTCATTATATTTGAATTGTTATCGAGCAATTGATGCAAGATGGGTGCTAGTGGCACGATTCATTTTCATTGGCGATCACTCGTGGCCGAATAAGATTGTCTTAAGAACATAAGAACATAAGAACATAAGAAGAGCCTGCTGGATCAGGCCAGTGGCCCATCTAGTCCAGCATCCTGTTCTCACAGTGGCCAACCAGGTGCCTGGGGGAAGCCCGCAAGCAGGACCCGAGTGCAAGAACACTCTCCCCTCCTGAGGCTTCCGGCAACTGGTTTTCAGAAGCATGCTGCCTCTGACTAGGGTGGCAGAGCACAGCCATCACGGCTAGTAGCCATTGATAGCCCTGTCCTCCATGAATTTGTCTAATCTTCTTTTAAAGCCGTCCAAGCTGGTGGCCATTACTGCATCTTGTGGGAGCAAATTCCATAGTTTAACTATGCGCTGAGTAAAGAAGTACTTCCTTTTGTCTGTCCTGAATCTTCCAACATTCAGCTTCTTTGAATGTCCACGAGTTCTAGTATTATGAGAGAGGGAGAAGAACTTTTCTCTATCCACTTTCTCAATGCCATGCATAATTTTATACACTTCTATCATGTCTCCTCTGACCCGCCTTTTCTCTAAACTAAAAAGCCCCAAATGCTGCAACCTTTCCCCGTAAGGGAGTCGCTCCATCTTCTAAAATAAGGTCTTTAACATGGGTCCGTAAGTGACTGTGGAGGCCAATTCTGGATCCACACAGCCTCCCACAGTGAGGACATAGGTTTCCAGATGGAAGATGGTCACGATGAGGTTTTGTTTGATGTGCCTTCTGCTTAGCTCGTTTGTCCCATTCCCTCTGTATTCGTGCTTCTTCAAAGTCCATAGCACCTTTGATAATAGCTGACCTCCATTTGGACGTTCATGGTCCAAGACTTCCCAGTTGTCGATGTTCATGTTACATTTTTTTAGATTCGCTTTAAGAACATCTTTAAACCTCTTTTGCTGTCCACCAATGTTCCGTTTTCCATCCTTAAGTTGGGAGTAAAGTAGCTGCTTTGGAAGACGGTGATTAGGCGTTCGAACAACATGGCCGGTCCAGTGAAGTTGATGTTGAAGGATCATTGTTTCAACACTGGTAGTCTTTGCTTCTTCCAAAACACTAACATTAGTCCATCTGTCTTCCCAAGTAATTTGCAGAATTTTCCGGAGCGTTGGTGGAATCTTTCAAGAAGTTGGGAGTGATGTTTATAAATGATCCATGAATCACAGGCATACAGTAAGGTTGGTAGTACAATGGCTTTGTAAATAAGCATTTTGGTCTCCCTGTGAATATCCCGATTCTCAAACACTCTACGCTTCATTCGGGAGAATGCGGTACTCGCAGAGCTCAGACGATGTTGAATTTCAGCATCGATGTCAGCTTTTACAGAGAGATGGCTGCCAAGATAGGGGAAGTGATCAGCGTTCTCCAATGTCACACCATTAAGCTGGATTGATGGTGCTACAGAGGGACTAGTTCGCACCTGTTGATGAAGCACTTTGGTTTTTTTAATATTAAGTGAGAGCCCAAGTTTTCCATATGCTTCTGCAAAGACATTTAGGATAGTTTGAAGACCTTTCTCTGAATGTGCAGAGATTACATTATCATCGGCATATTGAAGTTCTATGACAGAGGTTGACATTACCTTACTTTTTGCTTTCAGCCTACTGAGATTAAAAAGCTTTCCATCTGTTCGATATATGATTTCCACACCAGTAAGTTTCCCCTCAATAAGGTGTAGTATCATAGCAATGAAGATAGCAAATAAGGTAGGAGCAATGACACATCCCTGTTTTACGCCTGATCCGACTCTGAATGGATCGCTCTGAAAGCCATTGTTGACCAAAATTGTTGCTGTCATGTTCTCATGAAGGAGTCACATAATATTCACAAATTTATCAGGGCATCCAGTTTTCAGAAGGATGGTCCAGAGAGAGGTTCGATTCACAGTGTCAAAGACCTTAGTCAGATCAATAAACAGCATATATAAAGGTAGATTCTGCTCCCGGCATTTTTCTTGAAGCTATTGTGCAGTGAAGATCATGTCTACTGCCCCCTTGGAAGGGTGGAAACCATTTTGAGATTTGGGGAGGACATCCTCTGAGATCGGCAGGAGGCGATTTGCAAGGATCCTTGCAAGAATTTTACCTGCGGTAGCAAGAAGAGAGATACCTCGATAGTTCCCGCAATGTGATAGAATTATGGCGTCTCTAAAGTCTTCCGGGATCTCCTCCCTCATCCAGATTTTTTCGATGAGCTTATGAAGTTGTTGTGTAAGTTCAGGCCCACCTTCCTTAAAGACTTCAGCAGAAATCCCATCAGGTCTGCTAGCTTTGTTGTTCTTCATTTGCTTGGTGGCTTTCCTGACTTCATCCAAATTAGGAGATACTGCAAGCTTGTCTCTAGTTTGTTGTTGTGGAATTCAGCCATGATAGAGTTATGATTGAGGAGGTCTTGGTAATGCTCTTTCGAGCGCAGTGCAATAAACTCTTTATCCTTAAGAAGTTTGCTGCCATCCATTGAATGTAAGGCTAGTGGCACCATACTGGTCAGGGTATGTGTATTACTCTTCCTGCTCCATGGAAATAACTGTCTGTCTGTACCCAGCCATAACGTATGTAGCAGTATTCCTCTGAATACAAGCTGCTGGAGGATATAAGCAGGAGAGTGCTGTTCTACTCATGTCTTGCTTGTGGGCTTCCCATAGACATCTGGCTGGCCACTGTGAGAACAGAATGCTGGACTAGATGGGCTTTTGGCCTGATCCAGCTGGGTTCGTACATACTTATAGCAGAAAGAGCAAAATGACCATGCATGCAGTAGCATCCTTTGGAATTTACCGGTCAGAGTTAAGGCTACCATGCTAACAATTAGGACAAGAACTACTAAATTTTGAATATGAAGGTGCTTATATTGATCATTATCTGAACAGGGTGGTTCATGACAGATGCTTTTGGAGGTCACTGATTCATAGGGTCGCCATAAGTCATAATCGACTTGAAGGAACATAACAAATATTGATCATTGGTTCACCTAGGTCAGTACTGTTTCCTTTGACTTGCAACAGCTCTCTTAGGGAAGCTCAGAGTTAGGGCACATTCTTTTCATGCAAAAGGTTCAATCCTTGCCATCTCAAACTAGGGCTGGGAGAGGCTCCTGTTTGAAATGCTAGAGAGCTGTGGCTTGTCAATGTAGGCATAAAGTATCAAATGTACTACCTTCCAGAAAACAACTCCCATAATCTGACCTTTGGCTATGATGGCTGGGGCAGATGGAAACTGGAGTCTGATGGCATCTGGAGAGCACCTTGTTGGCTACCCCTGGTGTAGATGGTGCACTGATCTGATGCAGTATAAGGCTGGGTTTTTGATGAGGATCTTAAGCAAAGGGTTTACCCAGTCCACTGGAGATGCCAGAGACTTTTACATTCAAAGTATGTGCTTCAACACAATGAGCTGTGGTCACTCCCATTCATTCTTACCTGTGTATTAATTTTCCTAACTCTATGGTTTAAGTTTGCACTTAATTTTTTTTAAAAAAACCTATTGAATGATAAAACAGCTTGGTGTCAGCTGTTTCAGTGGCTGGAAAGCAATTAATGTCAGCATGTATTTGCAGGTATTTCCACAACAGCCATACAAAAGTATGCACCAGTTTATGCAGACAACAAATGGAAGCAATATGTTGTCATAATCCATCGATCTGAAACTGAAATGGGAGCCATAAACACCACAGCTGGGAAGGGACTTGTGTTTTACTTAATGTGTGAAACTCCTATTTTGTACTTTCAAGTGCTTAGGATTGCAGTTTAAGAAGTTTATGGAAGACATATAAACCAGTTTGTATTAAAATCTTAACAGATCATTGTAGGCTCTGATGACTTAGAATGGTAGTTGATGTAAGAACACTTTTATATAACTTCCATCCAAACCAGAGCTTGGAAAATTTACTTTTTTGAACTACAACTCCCATCAGCCCAATCCAGTGGCCATGCTGGCTAGGGCTGATGGGAGTCATAGTTCAAAATGTAACTTTTCCAAGCTCTGATCCAAACTAGATGTGACTCAGTGGAGACTGGTGGCTCCAGTGTCAGTGTGGCAGTGAATCCACTCCTATTTGACTCCAAACTTTCAAGGAGCTGTCCAAGATTTCAGCACCTTGGATAGCTCCTTGAAAGTTCAGACTAAAACCCAGAACGGATTCATTGCCCCACTGACATCAGTGACATAAGTCTCTCCTAGTTTCACTTGTGTGTTTCGATAGACTGAATGCTGGGATTTTATTGGGGGGAAGTAGGCAGAAAGGAAGCTATTTGTCTCTCTTTGAAGCAGATCTTGTAAAGCACTCCTATACATATTTATGCAGAAGTCTTACTGTGCTCTGTGGGATTCACTCCCAGGTTGTTGTTGTTGTTATGTGTCTCCAAGTTGACTACGACTTGGTAGACAAGAGAAATTTGATTTAAAGGAGAACCTACTTAGTTTACACTTTCTTAAACAACATGCAAATCAGAACACAGCTAACCTTCAAAATTCACACTTCTCCAAATTTTTCAGTGCAGTTATCCAGCCAAGTAACATGTACAAAAATGATTGCACTAGGATAGTGTGCATCAAAATGCATGTATTAGTTAAAATAACATACAAAATGCATTACATTAGGCAAATTCCCTCAGAGGCCTACTGGGATAAGTAGTTTAGGTAGGTTTTGTTGGTGGGCTCTTGTTGGGGTCCATATCAGGTGTTTAGTAGGAGTCTTAGTAAGGAAGAACATGGGTGATGCCACCCCAATTTCAGTGATCAAGGGTAGAGGCAACATTGGTACAACTTCTTGGGAATGGTTTCAGTTTGATGTGGCCTGATGACATAGATAAGGTGCTTGTGACGATGCGGCCACCAATGTGTCCCCTTGACCCTTGCCCTCCTTGGCTTATTAAAGCTTGCTGAGGAGGTTTGACCAAGTGGATCCAGGTTGTGGTCAATGCATTGTTGTGGGAGGGAGCCACCCTGAAAGAAGCAGTGATTCAACCATTCCTGAAAAAACCTACCCTGGACCCATCAGTTTCTGACAACTACCACCCGGTCGCAAATACCCCTTTTTTAGGGAAGGTTGATTGAGAGGGTTGTGGCATAGCAATTGCAAGTACTCTTGGATGCAACAGATTATCTTGACCAATTGCAGTCTGGGTTCAGGCCTGGTATTGGGACTGAATCGTCTTTGGTTGCCCTGATGGATGACCTTTATCAGGAAAAGCACAGGGGGAGTCTGACCCTATTTTTCTTACTTGATCTCTTGGCAGCTTTTGATACCATTGGCTATGGTATCCGACTTGGTGAGATGGATATTGGAGGCACTGTTTTGCCATGGTTCCTATCCTATCTCCAAGGTTGTTTTCAGAGAATAGTATTGGGTGACTGTCTTTCAGGCCCCTGGCAGTTGTGCTGTGGGGTGTCGCAGGGTACCATCTTGTCCCCCATGATGTTTAACATCTATATGAAGCCCTTGGGACCAGTCATCAGGAGCTTAGGGGCGAGGTGTCAGCAGTATGCTGATGATACCCAGCTCTATTTCTCTGTAACATCTGAATCAGGAGAGGCAGTGCAAGCCCTGGACCATGCCTGGACTCGGTGGTGGGCTGGATGAGGGCCAGTAAACTGAGTCTGAATCCTAGCAAGATGGAGATGCTATGGGTTGGTGGTTCCCGACTTCAGATAATTGGACAGTTGCCTGCTTTGGATTGGGTTGTACTCCCTCTGAAAGAGCAGGTCTGTAGTCTGGGGCTGCTCCTGGATCCATCTTTGTCGCTAGAGGTCCAGGTGACCTCAGTGGTTAGAAGTGCCTTTTACCAGCTTCAGCTGCAGCTGTTTCTGTGCCAGGATAGCTTGACCACTGTTGTCCATGCTCTGGTAACCTCCAGGCTGGATTACTGTAATGCGCTCTATGTGGGGCTGCCCTTGAAGTTGGTCCGGAAGCTGCAGCTGATGCAAAACGCAGCGGCGAGACTGCTCACTGTCAACATGTCACCCCGCTGCTGAAAGAATTGCACTGGCTACCTATTAGCTACCAGGCTAAGTTCAAGGTACTAGTTTTGGTGTACACAGCCCTATACAGCTTGGGACCAGGATACCAGAAAGACTGCCTTACCCCTTATATACCCAGTCGATCACTACTGGGCCTCCTGCAGATACCATCTTATCAGGCGGTCCATTCTGCACAACACAGGAAGTGGACCTTTAGTGTAGTGGCACCAACCCTTTGGAATTCCCTCCCCTTAAATATTAGACAGGCACCATCTCTGTTATCTTTTCTGCACCTACTGAAGACCTTCTTCTTTCAACAAGTCTTTTAAGTAGAGACCTTATCCCAGTCTGTGTCTGTGTTGGAATTGCTTTTTAAGATATTTTAAAAAAATAAAAATAAATAAAAGATGTTTTTAAAGATGTTTTGTTTTAATTTGTTTTTAAGGCTGTCTTATTTTAATATATTTTAAAGTCTGCTTTTATGATGTTTTAAAGTGTTTTTAGTGCTTTTGTTTGCCGCCCTGGGCAAAGACTGGGAGGAAGGGTGGGATATAAATCTGATAAATAAATAAAATAAATAATAAATAAATTGCTTTGCAAAAATGTGTATATTTATTTATTTATTAAATTTATAGCCCACCCTTCCTCCCAGAAGGAGTCCAGGGTGTCAAACAAAAACACTAAAAGCACTTTAAAACATCTTAAAAACAAAAGTCTACAAAACATATTAAAACAGAACATCTTTAAAAACATATTAAAAGAAAACTTCTTAAAAACATGTTTAAAACAAAACAGCTTTAAAAACATCCTAAAAAGCAATTCCAATACAGACACAGACTGGGATAAGGTCTCTACTTAAAAGGCTTGTTGAAAGAAGAAGGTCTTCAATAGGAGCTGAAAAGGTAACAAAGATGGCGCCTGTCTAATATTTAAAGGGAGGGAATTCCAAAGTGACGGTGCCACAACCGACCAAATGTATTAGAAGAAATTCACCCTAAAATGCTAACAAATTTTCATGATGACTGATGTGGAAATGTGAAGAACTGAACTCAAGACTGGAAAAATTAGAATCTGAGAGAAAATGAAATTGACAGAATCACCCATGGCTGCTCCCAGGAAAGTGTGCATAGAATTGCATCCTAAAATCCCTTGAGGACAGGCCTGTGGGGCCCAAAATAGGATGAACATTAAAGGATATTTTTCTTTAAAGAGATTTTCAGCCATTTTTGGGATGAATGATTTTATACAAAAGAACTCTAGTACTGGAAACAACATTTCTCATTAATGAAAATGAAGTTAGTTTCATTGTCAAAGTTTGCAGGAGGCCTATGCAGATTTCTAGCCAGTAGCAGCAGTTAGCCTTCTTTCTGCCTGCTGGGTGTGGTGTCTTTCTCTCCATGCAATAACATGGTTGTTTCCAGGTGGGAGGAAGGGGGAGGGAAAGAGGAATAAGAAGTGTTAAACATAAACAAAGCCAAAAAGAGAACAACCCAAATAAACAACAGCCTGGCACCTCCACTGAACCATAGCTCGTTTCCCCACAGGATCTTATTAATAGCATTCTGAGTCCCGTCAATGGCTAATTTTCACCCCAGCTTCTCTCTCTCTCTCTCTCTCTCTTAAAATTAGACTCCACCCAAGCTATCTCCAACATGCACACCACTTTTTATCTCTCAACTTCCAAGAGAGATTTCCCTGTCCTGCAATCCAATGCCATTTTATATAAATCAATAGTGTGCAGGGGTGTAGTCGTTCGGGGTCCTGGGGGGGGGTCTTAGACCCTTTACATTTTGGGAGCAGGGTTCCAGCTGGATCCCTATGTCTGCAGCGTCATATAAGCCAATTAGCACAAAGGGAAGCGTGTTAGATACTGAAAAGAATCTCCTAACATGTTGGTCCTTTCCTGTTAATTGCTGTCAATCAGTGTGAAAGGAGGTGAGTCAGCCACTGAGAAGACTCTTCTCAGTAGCTAACACACTCCCCTTTCATGCTGATTGGCTCCTAGGGATATCTGTTGTTGTGGGAGAAAGCACGCACACAGTAGTGTAGTGGCAAATTCAGAATTGCAGGGTACCTTCATGTTAGTCACAGCCATGCCCCCCTTTTTTGCTGCTGTGTTAAGAATGAAATCTTTTTAAAACTTTCTCCCACAACAACAGATATCCCTAGGAGCCAATGAGCATGAAAGGAGAGAGTGATAGCTGCTGAGAAGAGTCTTCTTACTTCCTTTCACTCTGATTGGCTATCAGCAGGAAAGAACAAGAAAGCAAGTTAGAGGACTCCTCTCAGTGGCTAACACACTCCCCTTTCACGCTCATTGGCCCATAGGATGCTGGAGACATAAAGACCCTGCTGGGACCCTGCTCTGAAAAAAGTAAGGGGTCTAAGTAAGGGGGATAGAGAAAAGGTTTTCTCCCTCTCTCATAACACTAGAACTCTGGACATCCAACGAAGCAGAAAGTTGGAAGATTCAGGACTGACAAAATCTTCACACAGGGCATAGTTAAAATGTGGGTTTCGCTCCCAGAAGAGGCAGTGATGACCAACAATGTGGATGGCTGTAAAAGAGGATTAGAAAAATATATAGAGGATAAGACTATCAATGGCTGCCAGTCAAATAAATGATGGCTATGCTATGCCTCCATGGTCAGAGGTAGTATGCTTCTGAATACCAGTTGCTGGAAATTGCAGGAGGGGAGATTGCTCCTGCACTCAGACCCTCCTTGCAGGCTTCCCTTGGGCATCTGGTTGGCCACTGTGAAAACAGGATTCAGAAGTAGATGGGCCATTAGCCTGATCCAGCGGGCTTTTCTTATGTTCTTAATGCAACAGTTGTACATTTTTCTTCTCCAAAATACCTTCTGAGAAGCCAAGCAACATGCAGTAAGCCTCAGTAAAAAAAAAAAAGCACCAATATACCAAAAGCAAAAACTCAAAACCTTCTCTCAAGACCACACCCTTCACTGGCCCTGTACCACACACCACTCTACTGCTTTTGCCTGACTGGAATGTGCCCTTGAACTGCAAGTATGCCTCTTGCTTTTTTGAATGGAGAGATGTATATGTAGAAACTTCTGACTTGTGCATAGCCCAACTGTAGCCTACTGTAGAAAGTTGAAAGTCACAGTCATTGCCCCATCCACCAGCACTGGCCTGTGTCCCTTGGAAGGTTGGCCAGTAGGGAATGCAGCCTTTGGATTGAAAAAGGTTCCCCCACTCTTTCCATAAAGTTAGGTAGGTAAGCGACAACTCCTCTTGAAAATTTCATAAAAGAATCTTCCCCATCTCCATGATTTTCTGGAAGGGTTTTGTTTCACCTCCATCCATCCAGTAAAAAAGACGTTGCTGAAATTTCCAGTGCAGCTCTCTTTAGTACCCTCTTGGTATTTATCTTTAACCTTTCATTTGGTGACATTCACACCCCGCTATAGAGTGCCAAGTCTTTATCACCCTCTTCCTCCTGCCTTCTCTTTATCTTTTATTTCATACCAGCAGTCCCCTCCACTTGGACATTGAATGCCAGGCCTTGCACATAAAAAAGGCAGATTGCCTTTTCATTTGTAGACTATATATTTTTTTTTAAAAGTAGAGGCATGCTACTTTTAAATCACAGGGACCATGAGTTCAGTTTGATGGATATGAAAGGTGGACACATTCTTAAAACACTTGTCTTTGCCACCTATGATAATTTGGGATGATTCACATAACCTGTAAGGCAGGGGTGAGGAGTATTTTCCAAACCAAGGGCCACATTTCCTTCTGGGCAACCTCCCAGGGGCCACCTACCAGTGGTGGGCAGCCAGAGTCAAAAGTGAGCAGTGCATTAAATGTTAATTTTACCTTTGTACGGAAGGCTAGTTTCTTCACAACCATATCTGCCCTCCATCTAAGACAAAACAACTAAGGGAGTGTGCAAAGCTCAGGAGGGTGTGTGGTCTGGTGAGAGTTGTGAGGGTCAGAGAGAGAGGCCTGGTACATCGCCTTGGGCCCCAGGCCTGAGGTTCCTCATCTTTGCTATAAAGTGACAGTAATGGCAGTAGGCATCACTTAAGCATTCAATGAAGTTGATGTATGATTCCTTTTGCCTGAAGAGGGAATGATGATACAAAGGCTTCCAAGAATTTCAGTGACACAGTAAATGAAAAAATAAACCAGGGTGGAAAAAATCACACCCCCAAACCAGCTTACAATAAAACTCTCATTTTAGCTCACTTTCATGTTTGTCAGAATGGGGCCTTAGTCACTGCATTTTGTGCAGCATAAGCAGCTGTCTCCAAGGAAATGGGGTAGATGTATGATATAATCATTGTAAGGATGATGGATGAATGAAGGGGAGGAGGCGATGGGTGCTTGTGAGGGTGTGTGGTGTGTCTATGGTGTGAGACAGAGAGAAAAAGAAGGAATAAATGGAAGAAAATGAAGGGCTGATGGATGAATGAAAGGGAGGAAGAGAGAGAGAAAAGGGTGTGCCCATCCACGTTTGGCATTGGCTTCACCACTGCCACCACTACAAACACTTCCCCCAGGGAATACAATCTTCAACCCTGAAATGGCTGACCAAGTCTCATACAATGGATTCTTACAATCTTCCTTTGTAACATTAGGATGCAGAGAAGATTCAGCTCCATTAGATATGCCAACGAGGAACTGAGTTTCAAAAGTTTGCCTAGTGAATGCATTGTCCTCCATTTCCCTATATCTCCACCCTTGTCTGGTGAGATGAAGACCTAAGCTGAGAAGCTAAATGCTGACTTTCTTTCCCCCCCTTTTTGGGACCTCTGCCTTAAGGATAGGCAGTCATGCTTTCTGCGGCAACTGTTAAAGATGACTTTCTTATGACCCTGCCTAAGCTGATGCTCTTGGGTTTTTGAATGTAAATAATCTAATAGACTTTAGCCAACAATTCCCAAAGGAGATGCAGCTGTAGTGTTATTACTTGTGAAATAACAACCAAACCCAATCTATTCATGCTTGAGGCTGTGGTGCATTCATCATATGATACACACAGAGAAACACAATATGTAGCAAAACATCAGCTAAACAGATACTTGTGGCATAGGTTGTGCCCACAGAAATGTAGGGCGCATATTTCTCAAAATACCATTAACACACATAAGATTTGCTCTCGCAACTCCAGTGGGAGCTGGTGTATGCCCCAAATACTTACTTTTCTTTTACTGGAATTAAACATGATCTTAGCTGCAGTGCACGATGCAATACACTTTAGAGGCTAAGTGCAACCAGTTAGACAGCTTACATCTCATTGACTGTAGCTGCCTTATTTTTTAGGCAGCCTCGTTGCATGCAGATCATACCCTTTGACAGCTAATAAGCAATGAAATTATATACCAATGGATGCACCTGAGTGCATCTCTCCCTCCGCCCCCAATTCTCCCTTTCAACTATGAAAAGAGAAATTGCATAGCATCCCTTGTTGAGAAGCACAGATTTGGCTTCCAGGCAGTGCAGACTTGTAAGAAATGAGAAAAAACTGAAGGGCTTTCTGAACTTTTATAGAGGATCAGGAGAAAGCTGTTTGGCACAGGTGTTTCTGTAATTATGATACACTGGAAAAATTCATGGTGATCCACGACACTCATGCAAAGGCCACAGCTGTTCCAACACATATTTCTCTGTATATGATGCTGTGCTTTACAGTTAGCACACTTGGTTGTGTCATGTAAAAGAAACAGGCTTCAGTGGTGTTAATGGATGACAACTCCAGGGTGGTTTTTGGGTGTGTGTGTGCTGCTGTTCCTTTCAGTGCAGTGCTGGTACTAGGTAGTATCCCTTGCATTCGACTGGTCTCCATCCATCAGTCAGTCATCATTGGTGATCACTCGTGGCCGAGTAAGATTGCCTCCCAAGATTAGGTATGCTTGGAAGACACCTATGCGTGAATTTGTTTTATGTGGGGAGATGGTGCACGATGATCAGCACACAATCTTGACAGAAAAAGGCTTTGATCCAATGGCATGGATACCACAACGATTGGAAGTCTTTTATCTGCTGCAGCCTTCATCCGCCTTCACAGCTGTTGTAACGTACACATGGTTATCCTCCGCCTGTTCTGCCGTTGAGGACTTTCTTGGATCGTTCTTTGTCTGGTTCCTCTCCCTTGACCTTACTGCCATGGGTGACCCTGCTGGGAGTACATGACTCCCGACGGCATCGCTCACAGGGTTCATTGGAACACGCCAGCCTACTCACCGCTACAAGGTGATGATCCAGCGAGCAGGATCCATCAGTAAGGCTTAGAAGGCTCTTTGATGTCTTCCTTAACTCTTCGGTACCAGAACAGATCACAATTTTTCTGTGGCTCAAACTTTCTATTTTAAAAAGGTGAAGGATGTCACAGAGCAGGACAGGCAAAGGAAGATCTTCTTTTCGGGATAGTCAAGAAGTACTTATTCATGCAGTGCATGGTTAAACTCTGGAATTCTAAGCTACAGGGTGTAGTGATTGCCTCAACCTGGATGGCTTTAAAAGGGAATTCGAACTGGACAAACCCATGGAGGATAAGGCTATCAATGGCTACTCATCACTGTGCCTCTGAATATCAGTTGCTGAGGACCATGAGAGCCCCTTTGCACTCATGTTCTGCTTGTGGGTGTCCCATAGGAATGCTGGACTAGATGAGCCTGGTGGTGCCCATAATGGCAATGCCAGGTCTTTTCCATTTTGATTATTTTTACTTCGTTTCTTTTCAGCATTAGAGAGGGTTGCAGAATAGGGAACAACGGGATCTACTCGTCCATCTAACATAGGCCATATCCTCACTAAATATTTAAATAATATGCCACTTTAACAGTCATGGATTCCCCCAAAGAATTTTGGGAACCATAGTTTGCTAAGGGTGCTGAGGTTCGATAGGAGACAGCTTCCCAGAGTTCCCTAGGAAGAGAGATTGGTCAGGGGAAGGGCCGAAACTCAGTAGGGGAGCATCTGCTTTGCATGCAGAAGGTCCAAGTTTCACTCCCTGGCATCTCCGGGGGGGGTGTTGGATGTTGTATCTGGTGCAAGCAGAGGCCCAGGATGCAGAACAGTATAGTGACAGGCTAGATGCCAGTTGAAGCAATGAGCCGGACAAGCAATAAGTTTTAAGAGTCACTTTACTGACAATATATCACAAGCTCTCTCTGTACAAACTCCTCGACCCCCACACTCACAAGTGTCTGCTGGCCCTCTATATAGATAAGGCCAGCTGCCCGAGCCTAGGTTGCTTAGCAATGTGTCCTTGAAGATGGCTCGAGCTCTGCCAACTTTCGCTTCTAAGTCACGTAGCTCACTTGTGGAAATTTAACCTCTGCTTTCTCGGTTTAATAGCCAACAGGGGGCTGGGAGAGAACCTTGCCTGAAACCCGGGAGAGCAACTGCCAGTCAGTGTAGACAATACTGAACTAGATGGACCAGGTAACACAGAAAGCTGCATCATACTGAGTCAGACCATCTAGCTCAGTAGTGTCTACATTGACTGGCAGTGGCTATCCAGGGATTCAGGCAGGAATTTCTCCCAGCCCTCCCTTGAAATGCTGGGGATTGAACCTAGGACTTTCTGCATGCAAGGCAGATGCTCTGCCACTGAGCTATGGCCCTTCCCCTAATGGTCTGACTTGGTATAAGGCAGCTTCCTATGTTCCTATGCTAAACCACTCTGGGAAATTGTAGCTCTGCAAGGGGAAAAGGTGTCTCCTAATGTTTATCCGCACCCTTAAAAAATGACAGTTCCCAGGATTCTTTGGGGGAAGCTCTGACAATTAGAGTGGTATCACAGTGCTTTCAATGTATGGTGTGAACGTAACCATAACAATCTACCCTGACTGGCAGACTCTCTCTGAGGTTTCAGACAAAGTTTCTCCACATCACCTGCTACTTCATCCTCTTCACTGGGGATGCCCGGGATTGCACCTGGAACCTTCTGCAAGTGTGTGATTCACCAATGAGCTGTGGCTGGCAGCAATCATTCCCAACCTTGTTGGAGTGTGGGCTGCTCTGACAGCTTAGAGAACGCCAGACCTTGCAGATGCTGAACAACCCAGAGCTGCTTTTGGCACACTCTGTCTGAGTGAAGGATGAAGAGCCACGACTCTGCCCTTAATTCCATCCCACATTGAGAAGATGGGCTTAGCCTGTATTATATTAATCCTGGTGTGCATTGTGCATCTGCCAGGCGGCACTTGTGCTGCAATTTGGGATAAATCCAAACAGTAGTTGGTTGGTTGGCTTTATTCCTGCCTGACTTCTTTAGGCACTAAAGGAGGAAAGTTAGCAATAGTACACGTAGGGTTGACAAAGGGTTAGATAATCCATTGAAGAAAGGTGTCTCAAAGGCTATTTAGTCAAGATTATCAGGGGGCTACATTCTCATTCTTAGTCTATAATTGCCCTGTTTCTATTATGCTCCTTTGGAAAAATCCAGTAGTGGTCTCTCTTAATGACAGGGATCGTCACCAATTTTGAGAATAAGAAATCTGAAACAAATTCTCTTTGTCTGCTTGCAGATATCCACATTTATATTCTGTTCACTCAGATTATTATTATTATTGTCTTAAAAACATTTCCATTTATGGATGCATTTGGATTTAGGAACTTTAGAGAACAACAATGGGTGAAATCCAGCCAAAGTTAAATGTTTTAAGTCCTATTGTTTCAGCACATGCAGTGGGAGCATACACAGGATTATGTGGTACATAGCTTCTGTTTGAATGAATGGGAGTTCAGCATTGTTTAAAATTACTGTAAGCTGCCCTGAGAAAGTTATGGGGTGGCATACAAATGTTAATAAATATATTGGCTGGATATTTTCCAAGTGGGAAAAGTACTGAATATACCAAGCTGGTATTGCCTTTAACTTCACCAGCAAACCTAAGATTTGGGGGCATTTTTAACTGCATTGATTTCAATGAGAGAAACTTAAGCATGGATTTAAGTTTCTTGTGAAAATTAGTGAAACTTAAAAAGTGCTTAACTTTGGTTGGATTATGCCTTTCAAAAAAGCATCTCTTAAAATTTTATTTCAGCACAGTTTCTGTAATAATGCTGAATTTAGAATGTGTGTGGAATTTCATTTCAACTCTTGTGGGCATATCTGATTAGCTATGATCTAATATGGCTGACAGAGAATATTGTGTGTTCTTTGGCTGCGCACCCACCATATGTTTAAATCACATCACTCCGCCTCCAAAAATCCTGGGAACTGTAGTTTACCTTGCATAGACTTAACAATTTCCTAACAAACAGCAGATCCCAGGATTCATTTGGGGGTGGGGGAAGGATGTGCTTTAAATGTAGGGTGTGTATGTGTTGGGTCAAAATCTAAGCTCCCTCCCCTTCCAGAAAGGGTGAGCTAACGCACCCCTCAGCCCTGAATAGGAGGATGCGTTTGACAATTCAATTTACCTGTCAGTGGTCCAGCTAGACATCAAACATAAAACAACACACAAACTGCTTGATCAAGAAGGGGTCTCTAAACTGTGCAGACAGCAGTCTGACAGGGCAGAGAGCACCGTTTATTAATTGAAGCATCATTTATATAGGTTTCATAAGCAAAACAAAGTGTAATATTATTAAAATCATAACAAAGGGAATACAGTATTACAGAGATAAGCAAGCGCATCTGTTTATCCTTGTTACATTTCTTATAATTCTAAAACAGTGAGAGATTGATAAAGAATTCATACACTTGTCAATCTAAGAAAACTTAATGTAAGATAAGGACTAGGGAAGACGAAGAAAAGGGTTAAATTGACACTAGTAAAAGATAAAAATAGGGCTAGTATGCCTGTAAAAAGTTATCCATTCAGCAATATGACGTAGAGCTATGGATACAATTCTAGCAAGTATTTTGGGAACACGTCTTCCTTTGTGCTGAATTAGCTACAATGTGCAGGATGTGTATAGTGAAGCAAGACAGAGAGAAATAGCAACAATCCAAAAGGGATACATTTTATCTCCTTTCCAAGATGTTACAGCCTTTGAGGCGCCTCTGGGTGTGATCTCTCATGAGAGAGAAGAATCGAAACTTAGAGTCGTCTGTTCCCCACCTTCTCTAAGTTCCATGATTCATTGCGGTACTAGCTCTGGCTACAATTTAATGTTTCTGGACAACTCTTGACAACTCTTGGGGCCTAGGAAATAAAATATTTCCTAACAAATCCCCCCTTTGCAACGAATTTAAACAAGGCTGTTTAAATTATAGCTGCATCATTGTGTCCTAACCATTTGGAGTTACTCAGAGAACTGAAAGATCGGCTTTGGAGGATAAATTCGCTTGGGAAAGGGGACCTTCTCAGACACTGAGTTCCAAGAGTTGAAAAGAGGGAGAATAAATTGGGTAGGCATTGTATACAGCAACATAAGAAAATAAAACCGGAAATTCCCACAAAAATGTAAAGAAAAAGCTTGTGCCAGTTCGGCCAGTTATTAGACCATTCAGTTAAACTGGGGAAAGAAGAGAAGGTCTTAATGCTTTCCACGTCGTTATAAACTGTGTTGAGGTGGTTTAAATGTTGCAAAATATCAGCCTTTGTATCAGTGATGGAGGTACAACATTAGCTACCAATCAAAGAACATATCCCCCCTGAGCTGGCCAATAAATAATCAATTCCTAACCTATTTTGTAAGGTTATGGTTCGAATCTGTCCTTGCTCATTAGTCAAATCTCGTAGTGAGGCAGTGGTGTCATTTAGGAAATCCTCAAAGTCTTGAGACAACTTAATTAAATCTTGGTAGTTCTGTCCTGCCCCATAATGTGGAAAAAACCCTTGTAGGACTGCCTCACCGGTATCCTTTTTATTCCGGTGTCGGGCTGTTGGAAAAGAAGTAGTAGTTCTAATCCCAGGCATAACCCTTCCTAAAGTGCAAGTCCATCTTACTAGAGATGGCAGCTTCCGCTGGGCCCTATGGCCGCATAACCAACATATGCAAACCTATATGCCTGATGAACCGTGGCAGAGGCAAGACTCCAGTCTAGGTCTCTCACATCCAAGTCCAATTTGCCACAAAGTGAAAATGAATTTTGGTTGACCACACTCCTTATGCACATTTTCACTTTGTGGTAAATTGGATTTGGATGCAAGAGACCTGGATTGGAGTCTTGTTTCTGCTATGGTTCATCAGGCATATAGGTTTGCATCAAGGTAAGTGGCTCTGCAGCAAAAGGCACTGTGTCACAAGTAGAATATGCTTCCAGCCAGAGCTTGGAAAAGTTACTTTTTTGAACTACAGCTCCCATCAGCCCAATCCAGTGGCCATGCTGGCTGGGGCTGATGGGAGTTGTAGTTCAAAAAAGTAACTTTTCCAAGCTCTGCTTCCAGCCCCCACCTTTGTCCAGAGGTAGGATGACACATTTTTGTACCAGTTGAAGATTTCAAGGGATGTCCCACATAGTTCATATTGCAGTAGTTAAGCCTCTGTGAGGCTACTAAGACAGAATTTTAAAGCCAGAATCAGAAAGTGCTGCAGGATTGATAGACATATCACCAGCACTATATTAGTATGCTTTTAGGCAGAGCTTGGAAAAGTTACTTTTTTGGAACTACAACTCCCATCAGCCCAATCCACTGGCCATGCTGGCTGGGGCTGATGGGAGTTATAGTTCAAAAAAAGTAACTTTTCCAGGCTCTGCTTTTAAGTAGGTAGGAACAATGGTCAAATGCATCAAACATATATTATTTATAAAAGGCTGTGTCTCAGCCTTTTGTCTGGAAGGATCAGACTGCATTCCTTAGCAAAAATAAAAGGTAAATACAATATTGTAACTTGCTTGCAAGGTATAGATATTCTCCACTTGTAGCCTGGCAATATGTTATTTTGTACTCTTGAATCTTTACTAGGCAGCTGTGTTGAAAAGGTCCATTTTTATTTTATGCCTTTATGGCACATCTGTTAAATTAACAGCATTGTACAGTTTTGTTACAGCTGCATATGTGAGGTTGCTGATGAAATCAAGTGCAAATTCAAATCTCTCCTCTTCCCCCCCCCACAATCTATGCCCCTGAAATAGTCCCAAAAATCTGTCAGGCTGGACTGTTTAATATTCATTTAAAAATCTGAATGCCAAGTTCCAAGAATTTGTTTTCTCAAAGCACTGCAGATTTTAAACAACATGAAAGCCTGATCTTGCATGGTACATAAGGTGTTTAGAATGAGATGTAATGATTGCTGTGGCAACAAAATGCAGAGCTGTGGACATCAAGCCATGCAATCCTCATCTGGGACTGCATAGGATGGATGGGGATACATTTTCCCACTAAACGTATGATTTATTTATTTATTAAATGTATATCCCACCCTTCCTCCCAGAAGACTATCACAACTGCATGTGGCACTTGTTGCATGTGGCCATCTCTGGACAGGGATTATTATGCAACTGGTACTGACACAACCTTGGGAATCATTTGTCTTAGAAAGATGATTTGGCTACCACCAAGCCAGATGCACTTACACAAACTGACATTATGATGGCTACAGAGATAGCAGAGCACCATAGTCTTGATCCACTAAAACAGAATGCCATTGTAGCTGTGCATGTGTGTGTTTCAAGCAGTACTATGACAGACAGTTTGTGGCCAATTTACAAAATAAAAAAAGTTAAAATGATCACAGTAAAATTATAATAAAACACAGGATGTGAGGTCGTAAACCATTTATTTGAAAGGAAATTGCATGATATTATCTGGCTGGAAAGCAACAAACAACACAAGACAACCCCTGCTGGATCAAGCCAAAGGCCCATCTAGTCCAGAAATCTGTTTTCACAATGACCAACCAGATCCTCATGGAAAGCTTGCAAGGAGAACCTGAGTGAAAGAGTGTCCTCTCCACTTGCAATTCCCAGCAACTGGCATTGAGAGCCATACTCCCTCCAGCAGTGGAGGCAGAGCATAGCCATCATAGATAGAAGCCATTGAGCAGAGCTTGGAAAAGTTACTTTTTTTTGAACTACAACTCCCATCAGCCCAATCCAGTGGCCATGCTAGCTGGGGCTGATGGGAGCTATAGTTCAAAAAAGTAACTTTTCCAAGCTCTGCCATTGAGAGCCATAGCCTCTGTGGATACAAGTCCTCCGAAGGCAGCTTACAAATAACATTAAATTTTTAGAAGCCACAGTAAACAATAATCAATATATAAGAAGTTATCAGAATCCTTCCCACAGGACAGCTTGTGGTAGATGCAAGGATAATGTATCTATACCTTTATGGGCACCTCCCATGTCTAGTTAAGAATGTTAGGCCCAAGCAGGAGGCAGGGCTTGAGGCCAGAGTGAGAAAGTAGCTAAACGAGAGAAGATCTGTTGTACATAGTTAATAAAAAACCAACTATTTCTTATTCAACTTCTGACTTGTTCTTCATTACCAGAGAACATTACATGAGAACAGGTGCGGGGTCAGCAAGCAAAGTAAGGGACAGAAAACTGCGCTTAAAAGATGGAACATCTCAAGGCCCCAGTGGCAATGCCGCAGAAACCTGGAAAAGGTTCAAGCAAGACTTCCAATCTACGTGCAAGCTGCAGGAATGGATGGAAAAGATCCTCAAAAGGTATCATATTTTTGCATATAGCAGGGAATGAGGCTGTAGACATTTTCCATGCCATGCAATTAACTCTGGAGGATCAGTCTAGTTATGCAGTAGTTCTAAAGAAATTTGAAGAGTATTGCATCCCCAAGAGCAATGAAACCTATGGAAGATATGTTTTGTCTCAGAATGCAGCAGGAAAGGGAATCAGTAGAATTCCTTATTGATCTCAAACTGATGATACCGACATGCAGCTTTGGTATCCTAACAGAGTCATTGATTCCAGATCAGATAGTGTTGGGTGTTAGAGACTGCAAACTGCAAAAAAGACTTCTGGAAGACTGATGTGACTCTAGAAAAGGCACTCAAGACTGCACAAGCTGGTGACAGAGGCGAGAAGGCAAGTCACAAGGAACTCCAAATGTTTCCATTGATATAGTTAGTGGAGACAGAAGCCCCAGGAATTACGGATGCTGGTTTTCACAGAAGGGGCAGCCTCTGGAAGGAAAGAATGCAAAGGAACAAAGAAATAATAGATTTCCTGAGATGCACCAGGAGAAGTGCAAGTGTAACCCCTATGGATTATTGGTTTGGCCCAGTGGATGGGGAAACCTTAAGGAAGTGGCTGCGCTTGTGAGTTTTAGATCAGAAAGAGAGATAGACTGGAAAGGAGCTGTTATTGCCAGGAAGGAAGAATTAGGCCTTTGACACCTTGAATTAGGTAATAGGATTTTAATTTATGTGCGTAGGAGGGAATAGAAGAGTAAATTCCTTTTAGTGACTTTTTGTATTTGTATTTATCTTGTATTTTATTTAGGGCTTTAAGGTTTTGTGTATGAAACCCCTGATTTTCCAATCCTGGAATTTTCTGCAAGCAACGTCTGTACTGGTGCTTTGTTGGATGCATAGAAGTTTGGAAATTATTATATTCTGAAGACAAGCGTTATATTCCGTTGGAATATTTTGCATTGTTTTTGCCATTTTTGTTATCCGATTTAAACTTTCAAAAATCTTACAGAATTGTAATTGTGTTTGCATTATTCATTTACAAAGTAGCCTCATAGAACCCAGGAGACTGGTACACAAGCAGTGTGGAAGGAGTCAGAGACACAAACACTGTCCTGCAATAGGGAAGTGTTGCAATGTTTGCAAAAAAAATACAATTACTTTGTAAAAGTATGTTACCAATTTAGACAAGCTCAGAAGAAAATATAGCAAGTGGAAGCAGACACCTCCTCACAGGATAGTGCAGAGGAAGACGTTTACATCAGCACTGTAATAAGCACAGACTAGGGGGCAGAGGAATGGACTATTCCCTTAAAAACAAATGGAGCTGTGGTGGAATACAAGTTGTACGCAGGACCACAGGTAAACCTGATCACTGATAAAATCTTTCAAGATCTTTTTTAAAAACCTGGTCCTGTTAGAAAACAAATAAAAGGCTGAGGGCTTACACTGGAAAAGTAATTCCCCATAGAGGTGTCTGTGAGTTGGAGATCAAGTTCCATGACCAGATAGAAGTCATTCCATTTATGATAGTATATAGGAACACAGAACCATTGCTAGGACCGAAAACATGTCATGATCTGGAACTTATTAAAAGACTACATGTGATAAGCCAGACAGGTAAGCTCTTCCCATTAAACAGAGGTACCCAGATGTCTTTGAAGAAATGGGCAAGGTAGCCAGTGCATATAAAATCCAATTAATAGAGCTAAACAAACCAGTGACACATGCCCCTCGCAGAATTCCTTTGGCTCTCACAAAAAGGCTATAAAAGAACTTGAACATCTGGAGTCTTTAGGGATGATTGAGTAAGCGGAAGAACCCACAGAATGGGTTCATTCTTTACTCATCATAGAGAAGGAAGATGGGTCACTCAGGTTGTGCCTGGATCCAAAAGAGATCAATGAGTACATTAAAAGAGAACATTTCACTTCCCAAATAGAAAGTACATTTCAGGGTACATGATGGGGGCAATTTGTTTTCAACTTCTGATCCCATTCTGGCAAATCCATTAGACAAAAAGAGCTTCCATTTATGCACATTTAATGCACCTTTTATTTATTTATTTATTTATTTTCATTTCTAAACTGCCCATAGCTAATAGCTCTCTGGGCAAAACAAGATTAAAATACAATATTAGAATAAAATCAGTAACAAAGAGCAACAAAATTAAAACTAAAACATTAAACATAAAAACATGAACATTAAAATGCCTGGGAGTATAGCCAGGTCTTAACCTGGCGCCTAAAAGAAAGAACCATAGGCGCCAGGCGTATCTCCTCCGGTAAGCTGTTCCACAGTTCAGGGGCCACCACAGAAAAGGCCCTAGATCTAGTAACAATCCTCCGGGCATCCTGGTGAGTTGGTACCCGGAGGAGGGCCTTAGATGCTGAGCGAAGTGACCGGGTAGGTTCATAGCAGGAGAGGCCTTCCACAAGGTATTGCGGTCCCACACCGTGTAAGGCTTTATAGGTCAAAACCAGCACCTTGAATCTGGCTCGGAAACAAATAGGTAGCCAGTGCAAGCGAGCCAGGACAGGTGTTATATGCGTGGACCGATTGGTCCTCGTCAACAACCTGGCTGCCGCGTTTTGCACTAGCTGAAGTTTCCGAACAGTCTTCAAGGGCAGCCCAACGTAGAGCGCATTACAGTAATCCAGTCTAGAAGTTACCAGAGCGTGAACAACTGAGGCGAGATCATCACTGTCCAGATAGGGGCGTAGTTGGGCTACTAAGCGAAGATGGTAGAACGCATTCCGTGCCACCGAGGCCACTTGAGCCTCAAGCGACAAGGAAGGGTCAAAAAGGACCCCCAAACTACGAACCTGTTCCTTCAAGGGGAGTGTAACCCCATCTAGAACAGGAGAAACATCCATCTATTGGGCACTATTGCTACTGCAGATTGCCATTTGGACTTTAATCAGTCCCCGAGGTGTACCACAGGACAATGCAACACATCTTTGAAGGAATTTATGGTACTGATATATATATATATGGAGGAAAGTGGGAGCCAGTATGGGGTGGCATAGCTGACTACCACCAGTATGTATGTATGTATGTCTGTCTGTCTGTCTGTCTGTCTTTTGGCTAATTTTTTAAGGGGGCCCACGAAATCCAATCCAATGTGATCAAATGGTGTGTCTATAATGGGCATGGATTGGAAGGAACCAGGTGGAGCCCCTTTTCCTTGACATCTATGGCATTCGGGCATAACAGTGTACTTGCTCCCAAATGCTGGACCAATAAAACCTCCACTGGATATGAACTACGTTTTTTTTGGTTGATAAGTGTCTGGAGGCTGGTATATCATGGGCTAGCTCCTTGAGGCACCATCAGTTACTTCAGGCTTTCCCTGCCCTTCCCTGACTCCTCCATCCTGTGTAATAGTCCTTGATTAATCACAAAGTAGGGCCTACCCTGAACCTTGAAGGTCAACCTCTGTAGCATTCATGAGGGTGGGCCCTAGTGTGGGATCCTTCTGTTGCAAGGCTACCAGCTTATCTCTATTAATTGAGACCAGGTAGTACAGTTGGTTAGCCTATACTAACTGAGTGAACCAGGACCAATCTCTTCCTATCAATAACTCGTATAGTAATTTAAGTATAGCCCCAATAACCCTCATTTTTCTCTTCCACCTGGATGTGAGCCATCCTCGTTCAATTGGGCTTCATGTCTCTGTGAATACACTTGACTCAGAGGATTTCCCCTGTGGGTTTCCTTCGAAGGTCCCGTACTAGGGTCCAGCTACACCCTCGATCTATGAGGGCCTTCACCGACTTCACCCTGGAGACCTGTTTCATACTCTTCAAGAGCTGTCACCAGCTCTGGGTGCAACTACACACAAATAGAAAAAGAGGTGCTGGCTTTGTATTTGGATGCAAAAAAGAAATTCACACCTTTATATGTGGGAGACCAATATTAGCAGAAACAGATCACAAACTCCTTGTCACCACTGCAAAAAAGGGTCTTGTGGATACTCCTCCAAGAATACAGAGGTTGGTTTTTTTCTGTTTGCAGTCCTATGATATTTCCTTGGATTTCACACCTGGATGAATTTGGTGGTGGCTGATGCATTGTCTAGAACTTTCAGCACAGACGAGGCAAATAGTGGTACTGACTAGAGATGTGAAGGCCTGGAAAAAAACTGGAAAAATTCAGAAAAAAACTATTTCCCCCCATTTTCCCCCAAAGCCTTTTTTGTTTTTTTCCCTGAAAAATTGGAAAAATTGAAAAAAAATGAAGTATGGAAAGTTTTATTTTAGCATGATAAATAAAATGTTTCATTGACTATTGATCCCCCCCTTTCTCTCAGTTCTTTTTATGGGAATGGATGCTTTATGTCTGCTTGACACTCTGGAGGATTCTGTTGTTGTTATGTGCCTTCAAGTCGATTACGACTTATGGCGACACTATGAATCAGTGACCTCCAAGAGCATCTGTCATGACACCCTGTTCAGGTCTTGTAAGTTCAGGTCTGTGGCTTCCTTTATGGAATGAATCCGTCTCTTGTTTGGCCTTCCTTTTTTTCTGCTCCCTTCTGTTTTTCACAGCATTATGGTCTTTTCTAGTGAATCATGTCTTCTCATGATGTGTCCAAAGTATGTGAACCTCAGTTTCATCATTTTAGCTTCTAGTGACAGTTCTGGTTTAATTTGTTCTAACACCCAATTAGTTATCGTTTTTGCAGTCCATGGTATGCACAAAGCTCTCCTCAAACACCCCATTTCAAATGAGTTGATTTTTCTGTTACCCACTTTTTTCACTGTCCAACTTTCACATCCATACATAGAGTTCAGGAATACCATGGTCTGAATGATCCTGACTTCAGTGATAACATCTTTGCATTTGAGGACCTTTTCTAGTTCTCTCACAGCTGCCCTCCCCAGTCCTAGCCTTCTTCTGATTTCTTGACTATTGTCTCCATTGTGGTTAATGACTGTGCCGAGGTATTGATAATCCTTGACATGTTCAGTGTCTTCATTGTCAACTTTAAAGTTACATAAATCTTCTACTGACATTACTTTCATCTTCTTGACATTCAGCTGTAGTCCTGCTTTTGTGCTTTCCTCTTTAACTTTCATCAGCATTCATTTCAAATCATTACTGGTATCTGCTAGTAGTATGGTATCGTCTGCATATCTTAAATTATTGATATTTCTCCCTCCAATTTTCATACCTCCTTCATCTTGGTCCAATCCTGCTTTCTGTGTGATATGTTCTGTGTACAGATTAAACAAATAGGGTGATAAAATACACCCCTGTCTCACACCCTTTCCGATGGGGAACCAATCGGTTTGTCCATATTCTGCCCTTACAGTAGCCTCTTGTGCAGAATATAGGTTACGCATCAGGACAATCAAATGCTGTGGCACCCCCATTTCTTTTAAAGCATTCCATAGTTTTTCATGATCTACACAGTCAAAGGCTTTGCTGTAATCTATAAAGCACAGGGTGATTTTCTTCTGAAATTCCTTGCTCCGTTCCATTCTCCAACGTATGTTTGCGATATGATCTCTGGTGCCTCTTCCCTTTTTAAATCCAGCTTGGAGAATCTTGAGCATTACTTTACTTGCATGGAATATTAAGTCAATAGTTCGATAATTACTGCATTCCCTGGGATCCCCTTTCTTTGGAATTGGGATGTATATGGATCGCTTCCAGTCTGTGGGCCATTGTTTAGTTTTCCATATTTCTTGACAGATTTTAGTCAAAATTTGGACAGATTCAGTCTCAGTAGCTTGTAGCAACTCTATTGGTATGCCATCTGTTCCTGGTGATTTGTTTCTTCCAGGTATTTTAAGAGCAGCTTTCACCTCACATTCTAAAATTTTCCGTTCTTCATCATACAGTTCCTCTGTGAATGAATCTGTCATCCTGGCATCTCTTTTATAGAGTTCTTCAGTGTATTGCTTCCATCTTCCTTTTATTTCATCTCGGTCAGTCAGTGTGTTCCTCTGTTGATTATTCAACATCCCTACTTGTGGTTTAAATTTTCATTTCTCTGATCTTTTGGAATAGGGCTCTTGTTCTTCCGTTATTGTTGTCCTCTTCTATTTCTATACAATAACTATTGTAATAGTTCTCTTTGTCCCTACGTACTAGTCTCTGAATCAAGATCTGAATAGGGTGGTTCACGACAGATGCTGTTGGAGGTCACTGATTCATAGGGTCGCCATAAGTTGTAGTCGACTTGAAGGCACATAACAACAACAACAAACTAGTCTCTGTATTGTTGCATTTAGGGTTCTGACCATGTTCCTATCTCCTTTTGCTTTTGCTTGCCTTCTCTCTTTAACCATTTTAAGTGTCTCTTCAGTCATCCATTGAGGTCTTTCTCTCTTTTTAACTGGAGATATTGTCTTTTTGCATTCTACCCTGATAATGTCTCTGACTTCACTCCATAGTGAAGCGTTATATCTATCCCCTGTTCCGGGCCTGTCCACAACCAGAAGATAACTGGGGGATGCAAGACTCCACCCAACCTTCGACTGCTGTTGTGTAACGCCAGGTCTGTAGTTCAGAAAACATCGCTCATCCATGATATTATCTTGGATGAGAATGCAGACCTGGTGTGCATTACAGAGACCTGGCTGGATGAGGCCTCAGCTCCCATACTTGAGGCCATGTGCCCAGCCAGTTTCCAATACGCACAGCAGCCGAGGATTGGTAGGTGGGGAGGGGGAGTGGCAGTTATCTATCGGGGGTCCTTGGTTTTCACCAGACCCCCTCTCCACAAGACCAAGTTTGTTGATTGTATGTACTGGAGGTTCGGCCCAAAGGGCAGTCTAGGGATTCTACTTGTGTACCGCCCACCCCACTGCACAGCAGACTCCCTGACTGAGGTGCTCGAGGTGGTCTCGGATGTGCGGTTGCTCTCCCCCAACCAATTGGTTTTGGGGGACTTCAACGTACACGCTGAGACCACTCTCACAGGAGCCCCTCGGGATTTCACTGAAACCATGACTTCTTGGGAACTGCACCTGAGTAAGACAGGGCCCACCCATGTAGCCGGTCATGCTATTGACCTTGTGTTTGTCTCAGGAGGGGAGGGAAGTGTTCTGAAAATGGGGGCTGTCTCTTCTAACCCCGTGTCATGGTCAGATCACTACCTGGTGAATATGGACCTCTCAATACCGCATACCCTCCGCAGGGGACAAGGACCTATTAGGATGGTCCGCCCCAGACGCCTGATGGAGCCTAAGGGATTCCTGAATGCGCTGGGTGATTTGGAGCTGACTGAAGGTCGCCTGGTCGAAACCCTGGTGGTGGAGTGGAACAGGGAGATCACTAGGGCGATAGACCGGGTGGCTCCGAAATGTCCTCTCCCCCTGAATAGAACTCAGACTGCACCCTGGTATACACCACAGTTGCGGGGTCTGAGACAGGAGGTGAGACGACTAGAACGCCGGTGGCGGAAATCTCGTGCTGAAGATGATCGGACACTGGTTAGAGCAGCAATAGCGGCCTACCAGGTGGCAACAAAGAGGAAATTCTTTGCTGCCTCTATTGCGTTGGCAGAGTGTTGTCCCAGGAGGTTGTTCCAAGTGGTCCGAAGCCTGGTCGGTCCAGTTGCTCAGGAACCCATGGAGCATTCTAAAGCCTCCTGTGACACATTTGCTAAACACTTTGCTGATAAAGTCGAGCGCCTGAAGAGCATGATTCCATACGCCGTGGATACAGGCAGTGGGCCAGAGTCGGCCAGTTGCATTCCGGTCAGGTGGGATCGGTTTCAGCCTCTTCCCTCTGAGGAAGTGGACAAGGTGCTCTCTACTGTGAAGCCAACCACTTGTTTGCTTGATCCTTGCCCTTCGTGGCTCATCATGAGCTGCAAAGAGAGACTGGGCGAAGGGATCAAGGCAATGGTAAATGCATCCTTGGAAGAGGGTGCAATGCCATCAGCCCTCAAGGAGGCAGTGATAAAGCCCATCTTGAAAAAGCCCTCCTTGGATCCCCAAGAGGTGAATAACTTTCGCCCGGTCTCTAATTTACCATTCTTGGGCAAGGTGATTGAGCGAGTGGTGGCCTAACAGTTACAGACACACTTGGATGAAGCAGATTACTTAGATCCTTTCCAATCGGGCTTCAGGACTGGACATGGAACTGAAACAGCCTTGGTCGCTCTGGTGGATGATATGAGGAGGGCGCTGGATAGGGGAGAATATACATTCCTCGTCCTCCTGGATCTCTCAGCGGCCTTTGATACTGTTGACCACGGTATCCTTTTAAATCGCCTCGAGGGATTAGGAATAGGGGGCACTCAAAGGCTGGGGCATGCAAACCTTGACACGATTAAGAAAACCCCAATGCATAGTGAAGACATGCGTTTAAGAGATTGTGGACAGTTAATGGATTGTGATTCTTGTCATAAAGCTAAAATGACTGTTGCACCAATTAACCGGGAGGCTGAAAGAACCACAACAGCTCCTTACCAGCTAGTTCATGTTGATTTATCAGGGCCAATAAATGCTTCACGCGGAGGTGCGAAATTCTTTTTTTTTTTTTACAATAATTTTTATTCAAATTTTCATAAAACAAACAAAACAAAATCATAAAACATTCAGACAAAAAACAAAACAAAAGAAAAATGATTAAAAAAATAAATAAAATGTTGACTTCCCATTTGTCGCAGATCAGTTATAGTTCTACAATATATAACAATCCTGTCTCTTAAATTATATTATAAAATCACTTTCCTCCAGTAGTTATCTTAATTAATCATCAAATCTCATAAACATTACTTTATTCTTTCCACAAAAAGTCAAAGAGAGGTTTCAATTCTTTAAGAAATATATCTATCAATTTTTCTCCAAATAAACATGTCAATTAACCCTTCTTGTTAATAATAATAATAATCTTATTGTCATAACCATAGTCCAAATAAACATATCAATTAATCCATCTCATCAAAATCTGTTAGGTCCAATAATTTCAATAGCCATTATTCCATTATCCATATTAATTCCATCTTCCATCTTCAATAGTCCTGTTAAGTCCAGTAATTTCAGTGTCCAATCTTCCATTATCAGTATTCCATAATAATCTTGCTGTCATAGCCATAGTCATATAATAAGAGTCTGATGGGAATTTCCTCTATCCCAAATATTTTCTTGCCATCGATTCTGAATAAGTTGCTGAAATATTGTTGTAAAGTCATATCTCTGTTCTTCTTTTTTACAAAATGCACTGGCTCATCTCTTGAGAGTTTTTCCATTGTCACATGGCTGCAGTTAATTCCATAGATTTTCTCTATATCAAGCTCCATCACGTCATTCCAGTCCAGAAGATTATCCAAGCCATTGATAACTTTATCTCTAATATCTTCATTAATTTCTTCAGAGATAACGTTAAATTCCAAACAGTAGATTTTATTTCTAATATCCATAAACTCCAGATCTTTTTCCAATTCCACATTTGTTCCAATCTCCAGGGCTTGTATCTTCCCTTTATTTTTTCTTTTCTCATCTCTGATCTCATTCTCCTCTCTCACAGGATCCCCTATTTCTTTAAGCTCCTGCGTCATTTTGCTCAGTTCAATTTTCAGCTCCTTACTGCCCTGTCGCAGGGTTTGTTTCGTTATCTCAATCTCATCCATTATTTTCTGAAACATAATTACTTCCAGATTCTCAGCCACTTTCTTGATTGCCATTTTTAAAACCACGAAAACAAAACAAAACAAAAATAAAGAAGAACCACTTCTTATTTCAGCAACAATTGGGTTAATATTCCAGGCTTGATGACATCACAGTATAAACAGAGCAGCCTGCCTTATCTCTCTATGTTCAAGAATACAAAACAAATTTAGTTCCCAGCATCAAAACAGTTAGTGGCGTCGTGAAGAAGCAGATTCGTCAAAATAAAATAGACCAAAAAGAGAATAGTCCCAGACAATATAATGTTCCAAAGTTCATATTTTTTATTTTTTTCTCCTCGGAATAGAAATCCCTCTTCTGTTTATATCTTTAGAATGCACTTCCAGGACAGCTTTTTGCAATAGGAGCAGAGATAAGCTGTTAATTTCGTGAATAACAGAGAAGAGTTATAGCTCACCCAGAAGTTCTTTAAAGCTGATTCATTTGACAAATCTCTTTTTGCTGCAACAATTTAAACCAAGTAAAAAAAAAGATAGAAAGATAGACACTTCCGGGAAGGGTGACTTCGCTTGTGCCTGCTTTTGAGACGGGCTCCCACCTCAGAAGAAGCTTTTTCAGATATAAATAAGTCAGAACATTTTTTTTTTGACTGATGAAATTTCTCCCGGGCAGGGAGAAACGTAGAGATCAACCTCAAAAGCCTGTTTTTGTTGGGAGGACTGGATTTCATTAATTTATGAGAAAAGGTCCAGCCAGCAATGCCGGACGGACTTCCGAACAAGCTCTATCTGATTAATGCAACACGTTTATCTTTTCTTCAAAGAGAAAACGGACTAACAGGCAAGCACCCTTCTTTCTATCTTTTTTTTTTTTTTTACTTGGAGGTGCGAAATTCTTTATGGTACTGGTAGATGATTTCTCTAGATACACAAATCTTTATTCGCTCAAGCATAAAAGTGAAGCTGAACAGAAGCTGAAGCTGTTCATTAAGAGAATTGAAACTCAACATGGCATCACTGTGAAAGCGATACACTCGGACCGGGGGGGGGGGAATTCATGAGTAAAGCATTGAGTGACTTCCTTGAGAGTAAGGGAATAAAACAGAATTTTACTGCTCCATACAGCCCGTTTTCCAATGGAACTGCAGAGAGAAAAAACAGGGTGCTGCAGGAAGCAATGAGAGCCATGTTAATGGATTGCAGTTTAGGGAATTCTTTCTGGGCAGAAGCAATTCTTTATGCGAATTACATTCACAATAGGGTATTACACAGTGCTCTTGGAATGTCTCCTTATGAGAAAATCACTGGCAGAAAACCGAAAATACAACACATTCAAAAATTCGGGGCAAGATGCTGGAACCACATTCCACAGGGGAAAAGGAGGGGCAAGCTTGCACCGAGGGCGCAGCAAGGTTTTGTTTTGGGATTTCAGAATGCATATTTCAGAGTTTGGTGTCCAGAAACACAGCAGTTAATTCTGAGCAGAAGCATTAAAGTCTCAGAAAAACCTTGGGATCAAAGGGAAACAGTCATTCTTACAGGGTCAGATGACACACAATCACAAACATTTAAACCAAATCCAGACATAAAGGTGGAGGGCACACATATTCCTCTCAGGGATGCGTTAAATGAGCTCATTTGTGGGAAACGAAGATCAAAGAAACGTAAGGCTGAAGAAATGGAATCTCCTGCGCAGGCTGTGCCAAGCACAAGCACAGATGGGGGGGCAGAGAGAGCAGAAGCCCTAGTGCCATTAAGACGTTCTACAAGAGTAAACATAGGGAAACCGCCAGAAAGATATACTGTGGGGGTAATTACCAGTCCTGGAATGCATAAACTGGTGGACATGGATCCTGACACTTTGTATTTGACATTTGTACAGCCAAAGTTTGATTGAATAAAGTTTTAGCTAAATGTGCAGAGATGTTCTGAACTGCACTGAAATGTAAGCTGTATTACAAGATGTATTGTAGAAATGTATTATTGTAATTGTTGTAATGAATTACAGACATGATGGGAAAAAGGGGGGATTGTTGACCATTGAACCACACTGTCACTGAGTGTTTTTCCATCAAGTCTGAAAGTGTGGAAATCTGTAGCTAAGAGAAGTTATGTCTTTGCCCAGTCTGGGAACGGATAGCCAAGGCCGTTGTCATGGCAGCATCTAGATAGACTGGGAAAGTTCTAGCAGTTATCTGTGTTGAGCTGTGTCTTCTGTGTAATGTCTTTGAACTGAGAACTTCTCTCCTAGAGGGGGGGATCTTAAAGCCTTAAGCCGTAATGTCTTAATAAAAGACTCTTAACCTGATCTAATGCATCTGAGAAGTTTCTTGAGCAACTTAACTCCAACGTAATGTATGCTGTTTCACGCAACAATGCACACACGTCAACATTTTTAAAATTGTTTTTTGCCTGCTCCTCATAAACTGGCACAACGAAAGAGGTTCCTTACAGAGTTTAGGTGTTCCTTACAGTTCAGGATCTTGTAGATCTATTTGTTAAAAAAAGTAAAAAATTTAAGAAGTAAATTCAATTTGTAATAATTTTTGAATAAAATGTACTTTTGGTACACCAAATGTGATAATTTTATGCCAAACCAACTTGTACATAATTACATTTTATGTTCCTGAAGTAACAAAGTGACTTTCAATCTGTGAAAAGTGCTAATATTGCATTTTTTCAATTTTTCCAACAATTTCTGTTTTTTTCTGAAACCCCCCCAGAAAAAACCCAGTTTTTTTCCATGGCTTCAAAATTTCCAGAAATTTTACATCTCTAGTACTGACTGTGATATGGTACATGTTAATCTATTATTAAAGAACCTGCCAGTGTCTACCAGGGCATGCACTGAACTGAGAGAGGCCACTGGTAAAGATGATATCCCTCAGATGGTCAGATGGTCCATCTCTACAGGTGGGTCAGCAGAAAGCCAAGCCCATACAGTCACCATACACCTGAGCTCACAGTGCTTTACAAAGTGCTATTTAAAGGAAATAGGACTGTGGTACCCAAAACACTTAAGGCAGACATGCTTACCAAAATACCCAAAGGGCATCTGGGGAAAGAGAAATGTAAGAGAAGAGCCGGAGAGGTTTTATACAGGACACAAATAAATGAGGCTATAGATAAAAAGGATAGAGCCTGTCCCACAGGTCAATTGTATCAGCCTCGACAAGAGAAAGAACCCATGGTTCTTGAGTAAGACCATGTAGGACCTTGGTACAACTTGGGAGTAGATTTATTTATATGTCAGGGTAGACCCTTCCCACTGACATATTAATTTTTCACAGGATGCAAGTTTTTGATATGGAAGAACTTTCAGATTTGTGATCCCTGACTTGCATTCCGCACTAGTGCAGTTTCTGAAGTAGCGCAGTGCCATGTGCTCTACCCGACATGCTTTTTTCCCTGCACGTGAAGACTGTCTCATGGGGCTGACTGGAAGCTGAAAATCCAAGTATCTAAAGTGAGCCAACATTTTTTCTTTCTCTCCCCCCCATAAGGCCACTTAGCAGAATTTTCTCTGAACATTTTCCATCATTTTTGTGGTGGCTACACACATATATCTACTAGATCCTGGGCATTGTGGAGGATGAAAAATGGTGGCCAGGCTACCCACATAGTTGCAGCAGTAGCAGCAGCAGCAAAAACACACACAAGCCCTTAGGGAAAAAAGGACCCGAGCTATTGCTAGTGATGAACCAATATGTCAATTTCAGTTTTCCCCAGTTTCTCATTTTTCTAATATGAACTCCAGTACTCAACATTAGTTTGCAATTTCTTTCTTTTAAAAAAATCCTCATGAAAATTCACCACTGTATTAGTGCTAGTTTCTCCAAATATACACATTTCTGCCAAGCAACTTTCCCTAATATAATGCAGTTTTGTAAATTATTTTCACTAATGTCTGTACACTTTATCCTAGTACAGGCATTTTGGTACACATTACTTGGCTGGAGAACTGCATTGCAAAGTCTGGAGAAGTGCAAATTGCAAAGGATGACTGTGTTTCGGTTCACGTAGTGTTTCATGCACATTCACCTTTAAATGTGAACGAAATCAAATTTCTCCCGCATCTCTAGCTACTGTGACTGCTAATGATTATTTATTTGTTTATTTATTACATTTATATACCGCCCCATAGCCGAAGCTCTCTGGGCGGTTTACAGCAGTTAAACCAATGATGAGCCCTATGCCTGACAAATTGTTAGAGACTTTATCTTACCCCCAGGAAAATTCAGTGAAAAGGTCTTCCCTTTCTCTGCCAACAAACGGGGGTAGAATTTCAAGAGGCCATACAGGCCTTTCTGTAACCAACCAACAAACTGCTGTGTTCTTCTGATAACTACTCAAAATGTATTTGAAATAATGAAGTGTGATGGTGTCATCCTGGAGTCAGAAGAAGGAAAGATATGAGTAGGGATGGAGGATAAATTCAAATCAGTTTGCATTTAAAGATGACTCTACCACATTCACACTTTCCAAAACAATATAAAAACCAAAACACATCAATCCTTCGATATTCACATATATCTGAATTTTGTGATGCAGTTTTCCAATCAAGCAATGTTTACAAAAGTGCATATATTAGGGGGAAATGTGCATAAAAATGAATATATTAGTGAAAATAGCATACAAAATGCTTTATATTAGGAGAAACTGCTTGCAAAATGTGTACATTAGTTAAAATGTGTGTCTGTGTTAGGAGAAATTCACACTAAAATGCTGAAGAATTTTCATGATCAAAAAGAAATTACAAGTTGCAGAAATGTGGAGAACTGAATTTAAGATTGGTTCTCTCAGAGTCATCTGTAGATACGAGTTTTTGCTGCAATTTTAGAAAGTAATTAAAAAAAAACCAGGAGAAAGTAAAAGGAGAAGCAAGGGGAGACTGAGTATCATTTTTGGGGAAGATGAAAAACTTTCATCCAGATTTGTAAGGACAAGAGAAAAAGTTAAGGGATTTGTTAAATGGTGCCAATGGCTGCAGCCAGTGGAGGTGCTTTTTCAACACAAATTCAGAGGCAGAATAAGGTGGAGTATCAGAGGTGACAGTTCTTGCTGTTGAGAGTGGCAGACAAGGATGAGTGGAAAGGACATATTTTTAGGTATGTTGTTAACTAGACAAAATTGACAGGCTAAGAAAAGACTCTGGATGTGAAGGGAAGAAATAGAAGGAGACCAAAATTGGGAGCTTAGTAGGGACAGTTTACCAGCCACCAGCCATCAGACAAAATATATTTGTACTGAAACTGCACTTTATTACAGAGTGGAGTCCCCAATGTGGCACCTGTGAGCACCCCAGTATGTGTGCTCTCCCATTTTTAAAAAATGGGGGGTTGGGTTGTTGTTGTTGTTGCCTGTTTTTGGGGGGGTGCATGACCTGCTTTTTGTCTGTTTCATTTGTTTTGGGGAGTGTGTAAACATTTTGCCTCTCTGGGTGTGTGGGTGTTCTGAGCATCACCAGCTTTTCTTTTGTGAAATGAGACTTTTGTTGAACCCATGACAGTGTCATGACCCTGGGATTGGCTTCCCCTTCTTCAAGGGCTCTCAGATGGAGGACTCTGAGTCAGAAAGGGAATTGCCCTTACGGTCAGCCACAGAAGCGAGTCTGCAAGATGGGCCTGTGATCCCAGTGCCCCCCTGGCCTGAGGATGTCACATTGCTGTCCTCTGACTCAGGGGACTCCATCACAGAAGCCACAGTACAACCAGAGCCTCTCCTGCTTCTTTAGTGTAAAAAACTGCTGGAGTAGACTCAGCCCCTTTCACTAAAGAGAAACATTTCAGCAAAGGCAGAACTTATACAGGAGCAGCAGTCCTGTTTCAGTTATAAGGCTGACTGTTGCTGAAGACTGTTGCTTTCTTATAGCATTCAGCTGGAGCCATGCCCCAGAAGAGGCCAATGCTTGCATCATAACATTTCCAGATGTGTCACTGGGCCCAAACCCCTGGTATTTACAAACACCATATGAGGATATACTAGTGTCTCCAGCATATGCACTAGCTTTCTTTACTATTTCTAGGTACCATTCCAGGTACTAACATTTATATTTATTACATTTATACCCTGCCTTTCTTTTCATGATAGAAATCCAAAGCGACTTACATATGGTTCCCAGGCGGTCTCCCATCCAGGCATTGACCAGACCTGACCCTGCTTAGCTTCAGCAGGGTGCTGGCCTCATGTGCCTTCAGACCATAGTCTGGGACCAATAAACCACTAAAACCATAAAACTTCATGGCCATTTCCTTCTTAGTGTTTCCACCTATCTCCTCTGTCTGCTTACAACCTCTATGGTCAGCCAAAAGCAGCCCTGGGATAGTACCTCTTCCTCAATGCCAGGTCTGAACTGTGAGTGAAAAGCCATCTCCTGTTAGCTTTGGAAATGGTTTCATTCAAAAGCACAACCAACCAAAGCCCAATTGTTTTCTGAGAATCCTTTTAGTGGCTGTTTTTCTCCATGGCAATCTCCGACTAAATGTTCCTATTGCCTGCCATTATCTCAAGGAGGGCAGGTTACACATTCAGATGTGATTCACTGAGTTGAAGGAACTAGGTATGCTTATGGCCTGGAGAAGAGAAAGTTGAAAGGGGAATATAACGACATCTGAAGGGCTGTCACATAGAGGATGGCAAAGACTTTTTCTTCGCTGTCCCAGAGGGCAGGACTGGATTTAATAGGATTAAGATTTCAGTTGAACATTAGGAGAAATAACTTGACAGAAAGAGCAGTTTAACAATGGGACCATGGTTGGGTCTCCTTTTACAAGGGCCCTTCAAATAGAGGTCAGCCAGCCATTTGTTGGGGATGTTTTAGAGCTGCATTTTCTGCATCTAGCAGCAGCTTGAACTAGATGACCTACGAGGCTGCTTTCAGCTCTGTGATTCTAGGCAGAGTAGTGGTCAAGAAGACACAATAGCTTGGCTCCTCCATGATTACACAGCAGCTCCAATCTGAAAAGTTGTCCAGGCCCAATACTTTCCCCAACTTTAGAATTTAGCCAGTTTATGAAGAAATATTCTATTATTGTGGAGACACGAAGAGATGTGAAATTCTGGCTACTGAACAGTGCCATCTGTTGGGTTTGAGGTTCTCTTGGGAAAGATGTCCTCAGTGGACCCATCTTTCTCCTCACTGCTGCCTACTTACTCACCTTTCTCAAACCAAGAAAGCTACTATCCTTCTTCATCACTATTGTTCACTTGCTCACCCTTTTCCCTTATAGCAGGTGTGGAGAATCTTTGGCCTTCCAGATGTAGCTGAACTACATCATCCCTGGCCATTGGCCATGCTTGTCAATGGGAGCTGCTGCAACATTTGGAGGGCCAAAGGTTTCTCCCACCACCTGCCTTACAGTAAACCAGCTCCTCTTCCTCCTCTTCTTTGCCACTCATTTGCTCGCCTTTCCCTCTTGGGTGCAATCTGCAGCACAGCCCAGATGGCTGGGACAGGTGAAGATGCAGGTGGTAGCTACCACCCTCATCACTCCTTGCTGGATAACTCTCCCATTCTCTCCTTCTAGGTCACATGAAGAGGACTAATGAGCAGACCATGATGGTGGGAAGGAGGCCGAGCAGAAGCTAGGATGTCCTGGTGATTGATGGTAAACCCCCTTCTTGGGAGACATTGTCAACAGGTGCCTGTCAATGACGACTGTTGATGCTGGCTCTTCTACTGAAATTAAATAAAACACTGCTGATCTCTTGGCTGGTGGCTCCATGTCAGTGTTGCAGGTGGAATCCTCTGTGGGTGCTAAACACCTAGGACAGTTCCTTGAAAGTTCAGACTAAAACCCAGAGTGGATTCCACTGCCTCACTGGCATGGAGCCACCAGCTGACACTGCTTGAGTGATACTGCAGTATAACAGTCCTATCCCCTACCCCTCATGGTCTTTTCTATGCATCTGTATGTCACTCAATAATTCAGTACTACTCAACCTGTCTGAGGTTAGGTTTTGCACTCTCTGAGACTTTAGGTTATTCTTTGTTATTTTTGTTTATGCTGTGTTTGTTTTGTATTAGTATTTTAACTGGTTTTATTTTTAGTATATGCACTGATGTGCTTTAATATGTTGTATACCCTGTGACTATATGGTGAATGGTGGTTCAGAAATATCGAAATAAATAGATAAATAAAATAAATAAATCCTTTCCTCTCTTTCATACAATGGGGGAGACATTCAATTCTGTTTGTATTCAAAGACGCGCTTACAAAATTTGCACTTTCTAAAACAATATGTGAACTGAAACACAATTATATTTTAAAATTTTTCACTTTTTCAAATTTTGCAATGCAGTGTACAAAAATGCATATACTACAGTAAAGTGTGTGTATAAATGCATATAGTAGTGAAAATAAAATTGCATTATATTGGGGGAAATTGGTTTGCAAAAAAGTGTATATTAGGCAAAAGTGCATGCCATAATATGTATATTAGGAGAAATTCACACTACAGTGCTGATACATTTTCATGAGGGCTTTCTTTTTAATTGCAAACTGGTGTGGAAATGTAGAGAACTGAATTTAAGATGGGAAAAATGAGAAATTGAGAGAAACCAAAATGGATGTATTTGCCCTCCCCTACTTTTTGACAACAGCACCTTCTGAGGGTGAATTTTCCTTGCTCTCCCCTTGTTACCATTTATCTCAAAGTGTATTTTAACTGCATTTTGGCCTCATTTTACTAGCAAGTTCATTCTGGGCTGCCTAATTCCCTATACCCAGTCCTACAGTTAACCAATATAAGAATATATACGTCTAGATAAATTTTAAATTGGAATCAGTAGGGGGAAAAACAAGGAAGAGGTAATGAGAAATATTTATTTATTTATTATTAGATGTATATCCCGCCCTTCCGCCCAGTAGGAGTCCAGGGCAGCATATACTGGGGTAGGAAACTATAACAAGAATAGAAATGGAACAAGCAGTGGTAGTGAATTATTAGACATTTACTGCATTGTTGCCCAGCAAAATAAATTTTTTAAATATTACACAAAACATTTGCTTTCACATTTTTAATTAGATTTCCTGAAAATGGGAAAATAATTTGCTTTAATGGAATTACTATCTGTGACCCAAAACCTCTTTCAATACTGTAACTGTGTTAATATAAACTAGTCATTTTATTTATTTATTTATTTTATTTTATTTTATTTGTATCCCGCCCTTCCTCCCAGCAGGAGCCCAGGACGGCAAACAAAGCACTAAAACAATTTAAAACATCATAAAAACAGGTCTTAAAATACATTAAAGCAAAACAGCATTAAAAACATTTTTAAAAAAATCTAATTTAATCTAAGTAAAATAATATGTTCAAAGTGGGAAATAACCCAGGCATTCTACCAACCTCACTTTCTTTTTACAAACCTCAGATAGCTTCCATTCTACTAATGGGCTCAGTTTTGTTCTCAAAGTATACATAGGAAAAGTTCACAGCATTCATATGTCTTTATTTAAAGCACGTATTCCTCAGATTTTTGTATGTGTGTATCAGATGAACCATAATGCCAGTATTTTAAAGCCTTAATAGTATTGTCAATCCTTGATAAATCTCAAAAGAGTTGGGAGGTTTGTCAGAAGCTTGGTCAGATTAGAGAGGCATGGACTTAGAAGAGTCAACGATCCTTTTATGACACATGGTTCCTCATCCCCCTCTCTTCCACCTTCTGAAGAAAAATAAAACACACAGGTTAGGCAATATAAATGCACAAATCTTTACTGGTGGTCCAGGTTTGAGTGACTAGGCTCATAAGTGGAAGAGTCTTAGAGGCAATGAGTGTTGAAAGGGGTTAATGCTTTATTGATCCATTACACCAGAGATGGCAAACTTGTGGCCCTCCAGATGTTGCTGGACTACAACTCACATCATCCCTGACCATTGGCTATGCTGGCTGGAGCTCATGGGAATTGGAATCCAACAACATTTGGAGGGCCACATGTTCTCTACACCGAGTTACACATTGTCCTTTGCTTACTAGACATAAGTCTCCATTGATGCCCACCTCTTTTTTCTTGCAGATAAATACTTATTATACTTATCCACCTGATTTTTGTTTTTGTTCGTTTTATTTGGTCCATTTCTCCCCCTTGCATTAACTGTGCTTTTTAAATTCTCTCCATCCCCACATTTTTATGTATGCATTCTAAATACAGTACTTAAAAAAAATATAAAAAACTCATAAGTATGTTTTTGGCAAAATCTAAGATCAAGTTCAGATGTTCATAAATGTGGCCTGATTTTGTTCAGGGATGAAAACACAGAGAGAACTATGTGTGAGGTGGAAGAATCCCCGATACAGTCTGATTTTTTTCTTCACTCTGGCAATTTGAAGCAAATTGGATTGTGGCAAATTGTTCTGTTGTGCTTGTGCAAATTACCACCAAACTATATATACAGTAGGGCCCCGCTTTACAGCGCTTCGCTTTACAGCGTTCCGCTAATACAGCGGTTGTGAATTGTAGAAAGACCCCGCTTTACAGCGCTTGTTCCGCTTTTACGGCATTTTTTTTGCCACCGGGCGCCATTTTGGTCAATGTAAGTCAATGGGATCCGCTTTACAGTGGTTTTCGCTTTACAGCGGGGGTCCGGAACGTAACCCGCTATATGAGCGGGGCCCTACTGTATAGGGAAAGTATCTGCACTGGTGAATGTGACCTTTCACAATACTTACGGCTTTTGTTTTTCTTTAGTAAATTGTTTGTGCTGTAGTGATTTTCACAAAGTAGCTATAATGAACTATCTCAAGAACAAAAACTACAAAGAGGTCTAACATCCACGCCCCTGTGAATCAGTTAGGAGGGAAAGCCCCCTTTCAGAACAGATTCACAGGGAATGCAAAAGTTCCCAGGTTCAATCCTCAGCATCTCCAGGCTGGGGAAGACCCTTGTCTGAAACTCTGCAGACCTGTTGCTAGCCAATGTAGACCACAGTGTGTTAGATGGGTCAATGGTCTGACTTGCTCTACAGCATCATCCTAAAAAATGAAATGGACTGCCTTCAAGTCGATTCCGACTTATGGTGATCCTATGAATAGGGTTTTCATGGTAAGCAATATTCAGAGGGGGTTTACCATTGCCTTCCTCTGAGGCTGAGAGGCAGTGACTGGCCCAAGGTCATCCAATGAGCTTCATGGCTGTGTGGGGATTCGAACCCTGGTCTCCCAGGTTGTAGTCCAGCACCTTAAGCACTACACCACACTGGCTCTCGCAGCGTCCTAAAGTTACATTTAGATTCTGATGGAAGGAAATCCATTGTTCCATTTTGGATTATCCTTGTTCTTGGGAAACATGTCCAAACATTTAGCGACAAAGCATGTCTCCAGTTATTAAAAAAGAATGTGTGATGCTCAAAGTGAGGAGATGGGCATTGCAGCAGGCACACCCTCTTGACTCTAAACCTTTCTGCATTGAGCAGGGAGGTCGGAAGTGGGCTGTATCTTAGAAGCCACCTCATGATTGGGAATTCTGATAATGCAGAGTTCCTGGCTTTGGCGATGATTTAACACCTTCAGCTAAATGGTTTAGAAGCCCCTTATAGACTTCCCTGCTTAACACAGGAAGGTTGGAGGTGGGTTGAGTTGTTAGTTCTACTCAGAGTAAACCCATTGAAATGAGTAGACATGGCTAACATAGGTCCATTATTTAAATGGATACAAAAATAAATGTAAATGTACTGCCTTCGAGTCGATTCCGACTTATAGCAACCCTATGAATAGAGTTTTCATGAGGCTGAGAGGCAATTACTGGCCTAAGGTCACCCAGTGAGCTTCATGGCTCTGTGGGGATTCGAACCCTGGGCTCCCAGGTCGTAATTTAGCTAGATACAAACCAGTGTGTCTAGCACAAGCAGGGATATTGGGGCAAGGCCTACCTGCATCCCCCACCCCCAGTTTTACCCTGAAGAAGGCTATGGACTTTTGAGAAAGCTGGTGTTACACTTTTTATTTTTGTAGTTGGATATTAAATGTTAGACTTTTTCCTGTGTAATGTACAATGTGTATGTTACTGGTTTGATTGTATCACGGTACCCCCCCCCTAAAACTAGGAACCAGGGCCATCCAATGAAGCTGAATGTTGAACGATTCAGGACAGCAAATACTTCCCCACATAGCACATAGCTAAACTGCGGAACTCACTCTCAAAAATGTGCAGTGATGTACACCAGTTTGGATGGCTTTAAAAGAGGATTAGACAAATTCATGGAGGATAAAGGTTTCTTTTTTTTTTTTTCAATAATTTTTATTCAGATTTTCATAAAACATACAAGACGAAATCATAAAACATTCAAAGACAAAAAACAAAATCAAAAATAGTTAAACAAAAAGAAAAAAAGAAAAAAAAAAACAAAAATAAAAAATAAAGAGTAAAATATTGACTTCCCATTTGTCAAAGATCAAATCAGTTATAAGTCTATAATATATAACAATCCTGTCTCTTAAGTCATATTATAAAATCACTTTCCTCCAGTAGTTATCTTACTTAATCATCAAATCTCATAAACATTACTTTATTCTTTCCACAAAAAGTCAAAGAGAGGTTTCAATTCTTTAAGAAATATATCTATCAATTTTTTTTTCCAGATAAGCATATCGATTAATCCATCTCATTACTAATTATGATAATCTTATTGTCATAACCATAGTCAAAATAAACATTTCAATTAATCCATCACATCAGAATCTGTTAGGTTCAGTAATTTCAGTAGCCATTGTTCTATTATCCCTATTAGTTCCATTTTCCATCTTCCATCTTCAGTAGTCTTGTTAAATCCAGTAATTTCAGTATCCAATCTTCCATTATCAGTATTCCATAATAATCTTGCTGTCAAAGCCATAGTCATATAGTAAGAGTCTGATGGGAATTACCTCTATCCCAAATATTTTCTTGCCATCCATTCTGAATAGGTTGCTGAAATACTGCTGTAAAATCATATCTCTGTTCTTTTTTTCAAAATACACTGGGTCATCTCTTGAAAGTTTTTCCATTGTCACATGGCTGCAGTTAATTCCATAGATTTTCTCTATATTGGGCTCCATCACATCATTCCAGTCCAGAAGATTATCCATGCCATTGATAACTTTATCTCTAGAATCTTCATTAATTTCTTCAGAGATAACATTGAGTTCCAAACAATAGATTTTATTTCTAAAGTCCATAGACTCCAAATCTTGTTCCTGTTCCACGTTTGTTCCAATCTCCGGGATCTCCTCTCTCACAGGGACCCCTGTTCCAGTCTCCAGGGTCTCCTCTCTCACAGGGACCCCTGTTCCAGTCTCCAGGGTCTCCTCTCTCACAAGGACCCCTATGTCTTTAATCTCCTGTGTCTCCAAACAATAGATTTTGTTTCTAAAGTCCATAGACTCCAAATCTTTTTCCTGTTCCACGTTTGTTCCAATCTCCGGGGTCTCCTCTCTCACAGGGACCCCTTCCAGGGTCACCTCTCTCACAGGGACCCCTATATCTTTAATCTCCTGCTTCATTTTACTCAATTCAATTTTCAGCTCCTTACAACCCTGTCGCAGGTTTTGTTTCGTTATCTCAATCTCATCCATTATTTTCTGAAACATAGTTATTTCCAGATTCTCAGCCACTTTCTTAATTGCCATTTTAAAAGAAAAATATAGGAAAACCACTTCTTATTTCAGCAACAATTGGGTTAATACTCCAAACTTGGTGACATCACAGTATAAACAGAGCAGACAGCCTTATCTCTCCATGCTTAAGTAAACAAAATGCAGTTCCCAGGATCGAAACAATTAATGGCGGTCGTCAGGAAACAGATTCGTCAAAATAAAATAGACCAAAAAGAGAGTAGTCTCAGACAATATAATATTCTTCAAAATAAAAATCTGGAATAGAAATCCCTCTTCTGTGTATATCTTTAGAATGCAAATCCAGGACAGCTTTTTGCAACAAAAACAGAGATAAGCTATTAATTAGTGAGTAGCAGAGAGAAGTTATGGCTCCCCAGTGAGATGTCAAAAACCGATCAATCTGGCAAATCTCTTTTAAACAGCAACAATTTAAGTCAAGTAAAAGAAAAATATAGAAAGAAGGGTGCTTGCCTGTTAGTGCGTTCTCTCTTAGAAGATAAGATGAACGTTCGCTTTATCAGATAGAGCTTGTTGTTGAAAATCCGTCCCACCTTCGTCGGCTGGACCTCGTCCCATAAATTAATGAGATCTGGTCGTCCCAACAAAAATAGGCTTTGAGGTTAATCTCTTCGTTTCTCCCTACCCGGGAGAAGTTTAATCAGTCAAAAAAAAAAAAAAACTGACTGATATATCTGAATAAGCTTCTTTTGAGGCAGGAGCCCGTCTCAAAAGCAGGCACAGGCTAAGTCACCCTTCCCGGAAGTCGGAGGATAAAGGTTTCAATGGCTACTAGCCATGATGGCAATCTTCTACTATAGTTGGAGGCAATATGCCTCTCAATACCTGTTGCTGGGAACCACATATGGGGCGAGTGCTATTGGTGGATTGGATGGGCCTTTGGCCTGATCCAGCAGGACTCTTGTCATGTGGAATCTTACTATGGTTTTGGTTAGACCCATTCACTGTGTGGGTGTCAGGGTGCAAGGCCTTCAGGCATGGCTGCTGTTTTCTAAGCATGGAGGGAATGAGTGAAAGGGCTTGTGATATATTCTCATCATTATCTAATGTGAGCCAATAATACAGGGTTGGGCTATGCATATGAATGGGTGGAGCTTTGCAGATAGAAGCAGTCAGTCAGTGATTTATCATATGGGACAATGGTTTTTTAGGGGGGACATATTCCTTATCCAGATACTGGGTTCACTAGGTGTAGTTGCCCCACTCCCAAAGGTGTCTTTGATTGCATCCTTTAGTTATTTATTTCCACATAATTGAATGGCTGCCGTTCGCATCTATGGAGAAAAGCTGAGCTCTGTATAGAAACAATGGAACACAGTTGCAGTGGGACAAACTTTGCCTGTCATCTCTAAGACAAGGTGGCCTGGCCTCCAGCACAAACACTGCCAGGGGTCCTCACTATATACAAACATTATCTCCAAAATACTCTGTCTCCTGCCTCTCATCATGATGGACATTTTGCTAAGAAATTTCAGTTGCTACTATTCTAATTCCATGCAGGAGGTATCATTATCCATTTTGTGCTCTTCTGCAAATTACAGCCGCAGTCTGGCACAGCATTAGGTACACTTAAGCCCCATGAAGTCAATGAGCTTAAGCACAACTAACTTTGCAGGATTCTGACTCATGAGTAAAATGGTAGGAGTGTGGTTTTCCTTTTTCCACTTTTGAATGGCACCTGTATTTTTAGGATTGTCACTGAGTTGCTAACTAGAAATGTGAGTTGCTGCACCTGTTAGACAAATGTAGGTGTGATTAGATAAGCAGATGTGTAGCTACTTGGTTTCATAACTCTATTTCATTTTGCATATGAAAACAACCACCATCACCTGATACTTTAGATTGCTCATAGTTTAACTTAACCTTATTACTACCACTCAGGAGCTGTCTGTGACATCATGTGGGGGGAAAAGAAAGTCATCTTAAAGTTTAAACCCTTAAATCACTGGCATTGCCCTATTTGGTATTATGTTGGTGTTCCAAGTGCTCCTGTGATCTGTTAGACCAGCAAATAGCCATCTATGCAATGGACACAATGTCAACATGTTGCTTTGTATGAGATTTATCAGTCATCCCACAGTGTTTACCTTTTAAAAATAAAGGCAATTGCATAAAACATTCCATATTCATTTCATTCAACATCCAGGGGGTCCTCAGTCTGTCCTATGCTAGTAGAGAGGGTTGATATCCGGTGTGGGGAACCTTTGTCCCCCCTCCAGATGTTGCTGAATTACAACAGGGTTCCATTCTGTTTCCCATGCTCTTTAACTGTTATATGAAACCACTGGGAGAAGTCACCCGGAGATTTGGAGTGCAATGTCATCAATATGCTGATGACACTCAACTCTATCTCTCCCTTCCATCTGATGGCAGGGTGGGAGTACTCGTCCTAAACCAGTGCCTGGAGGCTGTGAAGGGCTGGATGTGGGCGAACAAACTGAAACTTCATCCAGACAAGACAGAAGTGTTGCTGGCCAAGAGAAAAACTGCCCCAGGGATAGGGTTGCAACCTGTTCTGGATGGGGTTGCGCTCCCCTTGAAAGAGCAGGTCCGCAGTCTGGGAGTTCTTCTGGATCCTGCCCTGCTGCTTGAATATCAGGTGGCTGCTGTAGCCAGGGGTGCTTTTGGCTATCTCAAAATGGTCTACCAGCTGCGTCCATTCCTGGAAGCGGCTGACTTAGTCACGGTGACACATGCATTAGTGACATTGAGGCTTGATTACTGTAAAGCACTCTACATGGGGCTGCCTTTGAAAACTATTCGGAAACTACAGTTGGTTCAAAATGCAGCAGCTAGAATGTTAACTGGAGCACGGCGCAGGGAGCATATCACCCCTGTGCTTTATCGACTCTACTGGCTCCCAGTTTGTTTCCAAGCCCAATTCAAAGTGCTGGTTTTGACCCTTAAAGCCCTAAATGGCCTTGGAGCAGTGTATTTAAGGGACCACTTACATCCATAAGTTCCTACCCTGGATTTAAGATAATCTGGCTCTGGTCTCCTCTGCGTGCCTGGAATGAAAGAAGTTAGATTGACAGGCACGCGGAAGAGAGCCTTTTCAATTGTGGCTCCCAGACTTTGGAATTCCCTGCGCCAAGAAGCCCGCTTTGCTCCCTCCCTGATGGTCTTCCGGAAACTTGTAAAAACTATTTTGCTCTGGAGAGCCTTTGGTTGGGACTGACGAGTCAGCCTGACACTGTTCAAACATTTTTATCTTTTATTTTTATCTTTTAAGTTCTTTTATTCTCACTCTTTTATATGTGTATGTACATATATACATGTATGTATGTTTGTATGTGTATGCATAATGGATTTTATATATGTGTATGCATAATGCATTTTATATATGTGTATGCATAATGCATTTTATGTATTTTAATAGTATTTATGCATTTTAATTTACTATAACGTTTGTGTTTTTATTGTGTATTTTATTATATGTGTGTGCTATTTTATTGTAGTCGCCCTGAGTGCCCTATTGTAGGGTAGAAGGGTGGGATAGAAATATTTTAAATAAATAAATAACAAAACTTCTAGCATACCTGCTAGAGCTGATGGGAGTTGTAGTTCAGCAACATCTGGAGGGCCAAAGGTTCTGCACACCTGATTTATGCAGTTTCTTATGCCCACTTCACCTCTCTTTCCCTGTTCTACTCTCGTCCACTCATAATGCTAGTAAAGAAAACAAAAAACTCAAGGAACAAAATACCAGGGATGGAAAAAAGAAAACAAGAAAAAAGGATGTGGGAATAGGTGAGATTTTACAGGTGTGAGTGTGACTGTATAGTTAAGGGAGAAGCATCAAACAGCAGTCTACCATTATATAGCACAAATATTGGGCTGTGAGCATACTAGGAGCCTACAGCAAAGTGTTTCCATTGGCCATACCTGGAGGGGCAATGGGTTGATCTGCCAATCAGTTGTGAAATCTGTTTGAAGCTGATTTTTTTTAAAAAAAAGCATTCAAGTTGATCCCACCAGGTTTTAGAGTAAAAAGGGGTGGGGTTTGACTAGCATTATGTGCCCCGATTTTCAGAAAAGAGAGGTGGAGATGCACTGGAGCCAGCAGAACAGTAAGTGTGTCTCTACCCTTCTAGGCCAATGGAGAAAGTGTATGTCATTTTCTTTCTTCTCTTTTTATCAAATTTTGAGGATACATTATAAAAAGGAGTACATGAAATTTAAATGTAGCTTTTTTGGAGCATTTTAGTTTAATTATTTTATTTTTCAGAAAACAGAAGAGACTTATGACACAGGCTAGAAACAGACTGATCCCTCCCTCTCCTGCTTCTATGGGACAGAAGATAAGTGGGGGGATGCCTTAAGTTACCATTTTGATGCTATGGGGAGCAAGAGTGAATTGGTCTTTTCCTAAACTGTTAATTTTCCTAAACTGGGTTTTGTGCAGCATCACAATCTAAAGAACAGCTCTTGATCCTCTTGCACATTTCCAAGGAATCTCTGTTTGAAGATGCATAATTATGAAATTCACTGCCAAGTGTGGTGATGGTCTCTAGCAGTTGCAGCCAATCTGGTGAGGCACAGCCACGAAGCCACCTTCCTGACACCAGCTTTGCTATGGCTTACTGTTATTCTCCAATGGGTACTCTCATGGGTTAGGTCCCAGTCCTCTCACCATAGCGGTGACTAGCACTGACAGGGTTTCTGGTGCAGCACAGTCCAAAAAACCTCCAAGGTCTAACACAGGGAATTAGTATAGGTCCAAACATGATCCAGAAGCAAGGTCAAGGTCACTATTACAGGGTACTTCACAAGGTATAACATGACAATGAGGCATGACTAGGGAGGCAAAGATCTGTGTTGTTTTCAGCAACTGGAAGTTTCAAGGAGGAGGCCTTATATACTCTGGAGCAAGATACTACTGATAAGGTATGTTCAACAGATCTTTAAAAATTATAGAAAGCCATTTATTTGTTTAAGTTATATTCCACCTTTCCTCCCAGAAGGAGCCTAGGATGGCAAACCAAAAAACTAACACTCTAAAACATCTTAAAAACAGATTTTAAACTATATTAAAACAAAACATCTTTTAAAACATCTTAATTTTTTTAAAAAAATCTTTAAAAAGCAATTCTAGCACAGACACAGACTGGGAATTATCATGTTCTTATAAATATGTTAAATTATAAACCGGGGTTAGCCAATGTGCAGCTTTTGAGATGTTACTATCCCATCATCCTTGATAATTGGCCGTGCGGGCTAAGGCTGATGGGAATTGTAGTCCAACAACGTCTGGAAGGCATCATGTTGGCTATCCCTGTTGTAAGATTCTTGCATCCAGTCTTTTTTTCTTTTCTTTTTTGTGCTTTGAGCTATGTCAGGAAACTAACTGTGAATGACTCATAGTATTTTGGAATATGCGGCTCTCGCTCTCTCATTAGTTCTGATTACAAAGAGGGGCCCACTAGTAAAACAAAACCATAACAGGGGATGTTTTCAACATTGTTGCCTTTCTTAATCACTTCTTAGCTTTTGTAAATAATCTGTGCAAGTACATCCGCAGGACGTCACATAGACACCAGTGAGTAATTGGCAGTTCAACAGTGAAAACTAGAAACCATGAACATTTTACATGAATTTTCTCATCACCACGGGCCTTTCTTCCTATTCCTTGGAATTCATGAGAAACAAATGTTATGAATTGTAGATCCTTAAAGCCAAATACTTATTAATTCAATTTATTTATTTTTTAAAAAATATTTTCATATCCTGAAGAGGTATTTACTCAGTGAGGCACATTTAAAAATATATTTATGTAATAGCAAACATACTTAACCAGATTTCGCCTGTACTTCCTAAAAGATTTTCCCTCTGGGATTTCAGTAGTAGTTTTTGTTATTTGCTTTTCCTGCTCAACATTTTGCAGAGAAAAATTAAACTTCTGCATTTATGGTGTCACATTTTCTTATAACAGATGTATGATAGATATGACCAGTTCTGATTTAATGGTTTTGATGTGAAGTCAAAGAAAAAAGAGGAAAAACAGTTGTAATATAAAAAGTTTGGCTTAAAAGAAAAACAAAGAAATTAATAGATATCAATATTTATGGTATCCCTCCCCATAGATGGCTGCAGTCCTGCAATGACATGGCCATAAGCCCCAAGGACTTTAATTGAATTTACAAGATAAATGTACTCAAAATATATTTTTGGTCATTGGTTGCTTCTTGTAGTATTCTGCACCATGCAGAAACACAAACAAACAGTGAAACCATGTCAGATTGCAACAGCAAACTCAGAGCTTAGAAAGTTCATTTTTAAAAGGAACTAGTTCAAGTTCAAGATGTCCAAAAAGGAACTAATTCCAGGTAATGTCCATCCCTTTACAAAACAAATTAGTTGGGTTCACATTCAGTTCAGTTTCCAAATGAATCTTGACAATTTCCCCCCCAGCATTCAGAATGTTACAAGCTACTGTGCTGAAGTATAAAATATGCTTAAGAAGACCAAGAAAACATCAAAACAAACATACAGTGGAATGTGAATGGTTTAATTCCCCCCCCAACAATCATGGTCTTTAAGAGTCTAAAGAGTAAAAAACACATGTAAGAGAATTAACGTGATGATGAGCTAGAAATTGTTCAAACTTATACCTGCAAACAAGCTTAATTCCCATTTAGTTCACCTGGCATTTATGGAAACTGTTTTCATATGTAGTTCAGAGATTTTCAGTGAATATTATTGAACTGAACTAGTTCATTCTAAGCACTGCACAATCTGTCACAAAAGCAAAAAAACCACACAAAGCAGAAAAAAGTCAAAATGTGCCCTTGTGAAACTTTCATATATGCAGATGGTAGGAAGGATTCTTTCTCCTAAATATTAGACTAGCCTTCCCCAACCTGGTGCCCTCCAGCTATATTATGGTCTAACTTCAAATCTGGAGGGCTCCAGCCTGGTGAAGGCTGGGTTAGACTAAAAACATAAGGAACAATCCAGTGCAATGTAGAGTGCATGCATAGATTGTCTGCCCTAGGCTCAGTAAAATCCTTCTCCTACCAATGCTTGCATATGGGCATATGTGTGGTCAGCACCAGGGGCTGGGGGGTGTTGCCTTGCATTGAAGCAAGGGAGAGAGAATGGGACTTTGGGAAGTGCACAGAAACCTCCCATTCATTCTAAGATTTTATTCATTTTGTCATATGCTATAATGCCCGGCTGTATGCATGCTTCATGCATTCATCTGTAGGTATGCATTCATCTGGAGATATATTTTGAGCCTTGAATCGGAGAATTTTGGAAAGAAATTGTGTCATTCCCATGATACAAAGTATTTCTATGTTCCTTTTTGCCCTCAATGAATGCCAGTAACACACCTAAAACACTCTCTCAAATGGCTTTAATTCCTTTAGCATTTTTGGCAATAACTCTAGCCATGATGAATTCATTTGGTCTTAATATGGATGTCATAAGTACTTACCAGATTTCCACCTCAGTTCATTATTAATTACATTGGCCAATACTGAAAGAGTTGATAGAATTAAAGTAAACAATGACTGATTCTCTGAGGTTATGATTAGAGCAACTCAACACAATCTGAAAAAAACTCATGTGCCTTTAAATGCAAAGCACCTGCCAAGCCACATGCGCTTCACAGAAATCCTTGTCACTCATTAATGCAGAAAGGTTGGTGCAATGAAGAACTAGCTCATATTTTAAAAGTCAGTGTGTGGAATAAAACACTCTTTCAAAAGAACCAGGCGTTCTTCCCCTTCAAAAACCACAGAATCTACAACAGCAGTGTTTAGCACACCAGTGGTTTTCCAAGTGAAATATTATTGTCTTTTTTTTTGTCTGATGCATTATATCCTGACTCAGAAATAGCACATCACCTAAAAATGTACTGTTTTTATGGGCATACAGAAGTTAACAATTGCACAGAAGTATGAGATCATCCAGTACATTTTGCTGCCAGTCTTCCTGACAATTATTTCACACAATTTCTTTTCTCTTCTTGTATGAATGGGTTCTTGCTTTCTTTATTGTGCCAAGCTTTATATATATATATATATATATATATATATATATAAATCAAGTGTAAAACAATAATGTTATATAAACTATGTAAACATCTATTTATTTTGGTGCCAAGCTTTATATATATATATATATATATAAATCAAGTGTAAAACAATAATGTTATATAAACTATGTAAACATCTATTTATTTTGGAAAGTTGTTTGTTCACTATCTAGCCAAATTTTGCATAATTGTTCCTGAGATCAAGGCATAGGTTTTCATCTATGTTTGGATACAATTGGATGCCATTTTGAATCAAGATGGTAGACTGAACCTTTCAAAACTGCACCAATTTTAACCAAATTTTCCATGATGGTTCCTGAGATGAAGGAGCAGCCCTTCGTCTCTTTTGGATACAATTGGATGCCATTTTGAATCAAGATGGTGGACTGAACCTTTCAAAACTGAACTAATTTTAACTACTGATTTAAAAACTGCCCTGATTTTTCTGTTTCTTAGAATTCCTGAGCAATCCTGGGTATGAGGCTGCTAGTACTATTACCAGGGCTGGCACCAAAGGGCGGCCAGGTCGGGCCCTGGCTGAGGACCCCTGCTGCCCAGAGGGGCCCCTGAAGGGCCCCTCCTTAGGGTATAGGGGTAGCTCTCCCCTTCCGCATTCCTCGGTAGGGTCGACTCCCAACCCTGCCTCAGATGGCAGAGACAGCTCCAAGCCCCCCCAAGATTGTGCAGGCCCACAGCACTCGCCCGCTCCACCTACCTGTCCTCCCTTTCTGTGAATGCCCTGCACATGCAGCTGCCATCAACCAAGACAGCTGTTGAGGTTTCTCTAAGGGGCTGATTCCCCTACCACCATCTTGATTGATGGCAGGTATATGACTGCACACAGCAAAGTGCGCATGCATGCCATCAAAAAAGATGGGGGGTATCAGCCCCTTAGAGAAGCCTCCACTACCATCTTCGTTGATGGTAGCGACCTGTGAGAAGGGCATTCACAGAAAGAGAGAAGAGGTAGGTGGAGTGGTCCCGCACAGTCTGTAGGGGAGGCTAGGAGCAGGGGGCCTGGGACAGTCTAACGCCCAAGGGCCCAGAAGCCTCGTGCCGGCCCTGACTCTTACAAAAATGGGGAAGGACTGTAGTTCAGTGGTAGAATGCATACTTTGCATGCAGAAGGTCCCAGGTTCAATCCCTGGCATCTCCAGTTAAAAGAATCAAGTAGCAGATGATGGCCACGTTCCTTTCCTGAGACCATACAGAACCACTGCCAGTGAGAGTAAACATGCTAAGGCAGCAGAAGAGGGCTATTGTTCTCATGTCCTGCTTCTGGGCTTCCCATAAGCTCCTGGTTGACCACTGTGGGAAACAGGATGCTTGTCATGAGCTCCACGGAGTGGTCCTGGAGTGATAAAGAAGAAGAAGAAAACAAAGATACAGAGTGGGACCTGGAGGAAGGTCCTATGGACTTGCAACCAGGAAGTGCTGAGACAGGCGTCAGTACTTTTGACAGTGACAACTACTCCACCTGAGCTCCAATTACAAGAGAGAGAATGATGGCTGATCAGGAGCCCATCCCTTCTCCTCTCCTCCAACCCCTCTCTTTTCCCAAGGTGCTGCTGCTGCACAAACTCCTCTAAAAGTAGAGGATCTCGATGAGGTGCTTCTGCCCCCATTGCCCCAGGCATGTAGGCAACTGTGCCGACAGGCTCATCTGGCCCTCGCTTTCCCACCTAGGAGGAACATTCATTTCTGCACATGTTCCCTTCTGTGACACTTTCCTCACGCAAGTAGAAAGGGCCCGCCTACACCTATTTAAGGGCCATAGGGATGTGTGTCTCATTGCTGCAACAAAGTCTTAGCTTTCAGTAGTAATGCCTGATTATACTGTGTAGAGAGGCAGAATCTTGTGTAACCTGTAAGCTGACCCATGAAGTGTTCTATGCTGAAGTTTTTGTTAAACATACTGGAGAAAAATACACTAGCGAGTCTGATTCCAACAGGCTTGGGCAGGACAATGCTGGACTGGATAAGCCTTTGGTCTGATCCTCCACCCAGTAGATTTTGGAGATGCATGTGAATCTCCCCTCTGGTCTGGTGGTGCTGTTGCTAAATGCCAAGTTGGTGCAAAATAAGTGATCAGTAATCCATGATTTGATCATGGATGAGGTGGCAGACCTGGCATGCCTTACTGAGACCTGGTTGGATAAGCTGGGGGTTCCAGTAGCCACACAGCTTTGTGCCTTGGGTAACTGGTGCAGCACCAGTCTAGGGCCAATGGAAGGGGAGCCGGAGACTTGATGTCATCCAGAAAGATCTTGTCGCTTTTACCAGATGACTGATTGAGACTGGATTCAAGGGGTGGTTTCTGGCGTTGAGCCTGAGCGACAGAATAGGGATGCTGCTGGTGTACCTTCCATCCTGCTGCCCAGCAGTCTCCCTGACTAAGCTGACAGAGGTTGCCTTATGGGAAATTAAGTTCAGCCTCTCCAACAGCAAGCTTGTTGCCCCATGATTGCAAATGCATGCAAGGCAAGCCCTGACAGCTGGACTGAAGGCAGGAGAGGGAGGTTGAGGCTTCCAATAGAAAAGTGTCTTCCATTCACAGAGAATGGGGGATGGAGCTGCAGCCCCCCCTTCAGAGGTTTCAGGGTTGAAACCAATGTGCAGAGAACCATTGAGTTGGATAATGATTGGACTACTGTTCCAGCAGAAGGCCCTCTTATTGAATGAGACTGGCACCTATCCTAAGACTGTCTCCCCAGTGCTGGGAGTGTGGAAGGCAATCTGTGTGAAAGCTAACTTGAGGGCCCTACCACATCATCATCTTTATTTTGGGGGTTGCTTTCTTCCTGGGCTTCCCCTCCCCTGAAGCTCAGTGATGTTAACTGATCTCTGCAAACTTAGTTGAAGGTTGCCAGATTAAGGCCTAACTGTGCCCCTATCCTGCAAAGGCTATGCTCTGTGTTAGAATCCATCAGAAGTCCAGTGCCACCCTGACAAGGGGACGTGGCTCAAATTTGGGTTTAGAAGGAGAATGATCCAGATTGCCCCCCCCTAGGCTGTTTCTGCTTGTGAAATAGGGCCTGGGTTGTAGTATGACATGGTATCCAACAACAGTGTGCCTTGCATTGTTGATTGTGGCAATGTTGCTGCGATCTCCCGGGAAGGGGATACTCTAGGACTAGAATCTAGGCAATGTGCTTTGCATTGTGACTCCTTCAGCAAAAGAGTTCCATAGTTTTGAAAGCTAGGAATTGGGGCCAGCCTTTCCACAAGCCAGCATGGTGTGGTAGTCAGAGTGTCAGACTAGGACCTGGGAGACCAGGGTTCAAATCCCAATTCAGCCATGAAGCTTTCTGGGTGACCTTGGGCTAGTAACAGTCTCTCAGTCTAACCTACCTCACAGGGTTGTTGTGGGAATAAAATGGAGAGGAAGGAGAACCACATATGCCACCTTGAGCTCCTTGGAGGAAAGGTGGGATATACATGTAATAAATGAAAAAAATAAATGAGACCCTTGACTGGTGGCAGATTGGGAAGGGTGGAGAATTGTGTGCCCTTTCAATCTGCCATGGGGCATCCTGTGGCCACTGGTCTTGTTGTTCCTCTTGCGGCCATTGTCCACTTGCAGGCCCATTTTCCCCTGCTATCATGTCTGTTTGCCCCAAGCCCTGCCCGAGAGAAAGCTAGAGCCTTGGGATCACTGCTGCTAATTTAATTTTATTTAAAAGCAGTGTAAACATTTTTAAAAATAAACAGTATTTGCCGCAGTGGCAAAATGGATGGCAGTGCTCTTTTGCGGCTTAACAAGGTGCAGCCACCCCAGTGCCTCACTCTGAAAAAGAATCGCACATCATGATATAGGGTCCTTCCTCAGAGTAAGGCACTGTGGGGCAAGGTGGCCTCAGAGAGTGCCTGCATAGGGTTGCCATATTCCAGTTCCACAAATCTGGGCAGGTTAATTTGCATATTATGTAAAGTATTTGTATATTATGCAAATATCTGCATATTAATATTTGGATTGTCCAGTTGTTTTGTTTTTGTGCCTAGGAATTACCACCAAAAGCTGGGGAAAGATGTGAGAAATCTTTTTTTTAAAAGCAACATTTTCAGCCTTAAATGCCTAGACTCTAGTTTCCAACACTATGGAGTATTTATTGATTGATTAAGAGAATTTATATCCTGCCCTTTTGCTGTTAAAAACAGAGCTCAGCACAGCTTACAAATATAATAAAAACAATAAAAATACACAATCAATATAAAAACATAATAAAAACACAAAATAGCAACAAACATAAAGTAAGTCAGGGCAGCAGTACGGTTAACCATATACGATATATTTCAAAGATGCGGTGGGTGGAGAAAAACAAGAAGCCAAAATGTTAGGAAAAGGAGTCTTTCACACCACATGCTCAGTTCTAAATACTGTTGCAGCAAATTTTACAAGTTCCTCCAGTATTCCACTGGTGCAGGCACTCAGACAAGTTAAACGTTTTTAGTTTAACTTGCTGCTATTTGTTACTGATTTTATTGTAATATTGTATTTTAATCCTGTTTTGTACACCGCCCAGAGAGCTTCTAGCTATGGGCAGTTTATAAATGAAATAAATAAATAAATAAATAAATAACATAAAGTATCTGTATGTTTCTTAGGTTTTATAAAAGCAGAGCTTTGCTTAACTCAAAATTTCTTCTCCCTTTGATAACCACATCTACACAGGTTCCACCTCCATACTCAAAATGAAACTGAGCCTGGAAGTGTACAACAACCCCACACATACCTTGCTAATTCGATTATCAATGCCAGGATGTCTGTCTTATCGACTACTCTCCTGCTCCCCCCCCCCCGGGCATCATGAAAGACCCAGTCCTGGGCTCAGAAACAAAATAAATACCTGGTCCTCTTCAAAGTATTGATAAGCTTCTTGTTTTAATTGAAATAATAGTTATAAATTCTTGTTCTTATCACTAATGGGAGTTAATTATCTTGCATATGCTGCTGTTGCTTCTATGGCTGTAACAGAGTGAGGTTAAAGATAAGTGAAATGCAAATAGGAAAAAAAAACACAGAAGGCAGTAACTTTCCTAAATGTACCATACCAACCACAACAAGATTCCTATGAGTAAGGCAAAAAACTAAGCATCTCACAACCAGTCAGGATTCCTAACCAAAAACCAAAAATATGATAAATGAAGAAGTATTTATATAAGCATGACTATCAAATATATTTATTATTTACACAAACTGTAAAGATATTTATAGTGCAATCCTAGGTTTATTTATTCAGAAGCAAGTCCCAGTGTATTCAGTGGGGCTTACTCAAACAGAGACAGAAATGCAACCTCAAGTGATAAGCAACTTTATTCACACAACCCAAAATTCCGAATCATGCCACTTTACGCTGTTTTGCAACTGTTTATAATTGTTTTTATGGTTATTGGATTTTAAATGGCTTTATTTCTTGTTGTGAGCTGCCTTGGTTTCCAACCCTACCTCACAGGGGTGTTGGAAAGACTCCATACACACACGCACACACTGCAGATGTATAAATACATACAGCCCACATAATAGTTTATTGTCAAACCAGTTGGTCATTGCAGAAAAATCAGTATTAGTTTAAAAAAATCAGTATTACTTTCCTACAGAATAAAAACTGTAATACCTAAGTAAGCCCTGCCTACTTGCTTTAAAATAGGACTGGAGAAGGGGGCAGAAAGAATTAGAACACAAACACAATTCTTTTTTACATTTACTCCAAAGTCCCATTGATTTTGAGCACATTCATAACCATGTCTACTCAAAAGTAAATCCTATTGAATTCAATGGGATTTACTCTGGGCATATGGGATTAGCATTGCTCTTACAAAAAGCAAGCATTGGGAAGGTTTTCAAAACGCTGCCCAAGATCTGACTCCTGCACACAAGAGGAAAAAAAACTGAAATGTATATACTTACCCAATTTATGAGATTTTCAGATAAACAGAGGGTGAAACCACCATTTTGTTTTCTAGACACTGCCTCAGATCAATGAAACTGAAACACAATCCCTCATTGGCTGCAATCCTGAATGGGCGGGGTTAAAGCTAGGAAGTGCATACAGTACTGTTTAAAGAAAGATTTAACAGTCGGAGGGGCGGCTGACATTTTTATGCATATCTTGAGAACTGGACCACCTAGAAACTTAATTTTTTTTTTAAATTAAAGCTGAGAATCCGGGCCACCTAAGGGGCTAGCTGGGCGCCGGGTGGCATGCATAGAATCTGGGCAAAACCCGGCTAACCAGGCAATATGGCAACCCTATGCCTGCATCATCTCTATTTGTCTGCAGTGGCAAAAACTGTTTCTAAACGTTAATAATTTACTGTACAATTGGAAACACTATTTAGTGTTGCAGGAAAGTGGTCAGCAGTACTCAGTGCTGCCTACCCACCCCATGCACTCTGCGTCCTTCCTCGGAACGAGGTATTGGGGGGCAGGTGGGGCTAGGGGAGGGAGGATGAGGATGAAGTGGCAGCAGAGGGAGCAGCATCTGGGTGACATTTGCTAGTCCGGCTCAGGTGGCAAAACGCCTTGAGCCAGCTGCCAGCCTAGCTAAAAAAATACCACTCTGCAGTGCACATGCTTGTATGCACTTGGAGCAGAGATAGTGTAATCACGAGAGTTCACACTGGGAGAACATCTTGGGTAATTTTGACTTAATACTTCATCCCGTTTAGTTTTTGAAATTGCAATGAAAGATAGGGCTCTCCTTGCTTTTCTTGGCTGGTGCCTTTTCCCTTTTCCAGTTTTAATCAATTTCATGGGCAGGGCACTTCTAGTTTACTCCCCTCCCACCTTTTGGTTAAGCCACTTTCTCACTTCTGGCATTGGCAGGCTTTTGTTTATCTGGAGCTCCTTGTCTTTTCTGACTAGCTAACTATACCTTTGTCTCTTCTAATCTTTAATCTTTCTCCCATATTTTTTTTTCTCCTTGACCACTTTTGTTAGTCTCTTTTGAACTCCCTCCAAGTCACCAATATCTTTCTGGCATTAGCAGTGGTGTCATAACTTCTCGCTGTTCTCTCTACTTCAGGCCTTTATTGATGCAACAGAAAAGAACAAGGATGTTTTTTGCTGCTTGTCCTATTAGATGCTTACATATAAACTGAGGGCTCTTCTACACAGCAGTTTAGTGTGTATTTGGTGCTACTTGCATCCCCTCTTAATTCGCATGGTTCACATGATGTTACAGGCAAACAGAAGCTACCACACAGTTTCCCCCCTGTAAATCCATACTAACCCAATCTGCTGATAATACAAAAAGTTTAGAACAATACCGCTGCGCTCTGTTCCACATGTCATTGAAGACAGTTTGCTTCAATGGTTTTTAGTGGGCAGGTGAATTGTCACTTTCAGCTGTTCTCCTTTCTCCGTCCACTAACTCTCCCAAGAATTTCAATTTGTTTCTGGTGGTTTATCTAGCAACTTCTGACTGCTCTGTCCTCCCCCTTCACAGTTTGTTGCGGCCCTCCCTTCTTTCCTCCCTTTCTCCCCAAGCAGACTTCCTTCACTGCTTTTGTTTCTTAAGAAATCTAAAGTGGATTTTTAATTTAAAAAATTGCCTCAAAAATATCAATATCAATATTTTTAGAAAATATCAATATTGATATTTTCAGAAAATATTTATCTTGATATATATATTTAAAATATTGATATTATGTTGGTTTGTTTTTCCAGTAGGGAAAAATTAAGTCAGAAAAAGCAAGGGGCAGCGGAGAAATGGTGGGGGGGCAGATGATCCCACTTCTTTTCAACCACCAAACTTTAGGAAGGGGGGGCGGCAGGAGGGAATGGAAATACTGCTCAGATCAGAAATGTTTGCATGTGCCCAGTAACTGAGCAACTGGAGGGAGTAAAAATGTAAAATTAGAAGGTGGGGCCACAAGGAAACAGCAACAGAAATCCTTCCTGGAGGAAATCCTACTTGTGTGAATGGAAAACAATGGATTCTAAGCTACCATTGAGCATGAAGTGTGGACCTTGCAAATCTATTACGATGGTAAAAGCTGTGTATTTGCTATGAAGAAATGCTCCCATATGGATAAGCCCTCAGTGCCTTGGATTGAAGGGCCATGTTTCAAATGGCATTTGAGTAATTTTTTTGCCAGCTTTTCTAATGCCTGTCAGTGTACTCAGAAATGCAAACTTGAGTACAAAATGCATAGGCACTGTGTAAAGGGTTGCTTAATTTAATGCTCCGCCAAAAGTTTTTTCCATCCAGCTCCTCCTCCCACCATTCTCTGTCAATTAAAGAGAAAAGAAATTGCATTTGAAAATTACTAAAAGGAAGAGAAAAAAATGGTGAAATTGTAATGTGGGAAGCAGGGTTTTTGTCATTGCTGCTTTTATTTTACTTTTGAGGTGGCTGAGAGGGTTTCTGAATGTTCTTTCTTTCATTCTCCAAATAATCTCTCTTGTGGTCTGTATTCTGAAGCCTTCCCGGGTGACCACACTTTATGAAAAAATCAGGATATCCTCAGCTGGTCTTCTCTATAAGCACAGGGAGCTGGGGAGGCTGCCTACCATGTGCCACACAGCTGTTCATTGGTGTTTTTTTAAAGTGATTTTTTACTTTTACAGAAATCAGTGCAGAATTTTTCTTTTAAGGGAAGCTTTCCCTTGAAAATAAAATCAGTGAGTGCACCAGTTTTAGGTGCTTGGTAGGCAGTCTTCCCAGCTCCCTGCTCTTTAATTAGAAACATGGGAAGCTGAGTCAGCCCATTGCTCCACTGAGCTCAGTATTGTCTACACTGACTGGCAGAATCTCTCCAAGGTTTCAGAGGAGGGCCTCTTCCAGCTCTACTTGGAGATACCAGGGACTGAACCTGAGAGCTTCTGCATGCGAAACATATGCTCTGCTACTGAGGTAAGGCCCTTTCCCCCAACCCAGTTAAGCCCAGGGAAGATACCATGAAACCCTTTGCTATGGGGCTTTTCCAGATCAGCAGCAGTGAGTCAATGCCAGCAGCTGAGCGACAGCATTTTAAGAAAAGCAACAAAGAAAAATTAGCCATGCCATTGTACATGGTACCAGACCTCCAGAAAGACACAGTCCCAAACTGTCCTTGAAAAAATAGACTATCTGGGAAGAAAAAAAATGACACCTGGATGCCTTATTTCTATTTATTTCTATTTATTTAATAGGATTTATATACCACTTAATCATCAAAACTTAAAAGTGATTTACATAAAATGTAAACTATACATTAAAATGACTGATAAATCAGATGTTAACAAGTTAGCCTAGTTATTAAAAAAAATAAACCAGCAGTTCTAAAAGTATACATTATAAAACAAACTGAAATGTAGAAAAACGTGTCAAATTTACACATCTGATGCCCTCCTAATATCAGTGTGCTCACTGGCCATGTTGCCTGGTTCATCATTAGTGTGAAAGCAGTTATATGTGTATACAGTAGGGCCCCGCTTTACGGTGCTTCGCTTTACAGCGATTCGCTAATACAGCTGTCTCAATTAGATGCAATTAGACTAAAGCCCCATGCATACGGCGCTTCTTCCGCTTTTACGGCGATTTCGGGCATCATTCTATTCAATGAGTTCCGCTTTAAGTGGTTTTCGCTTTACAGCGGGGGTCCGGAACGTAACCCGCTGTATGAGTGGGGCCCTACTGTACAGTAAATATATGCAGAGTTTCTTTGCATAGGGTAGCTTTTGCCAACTAGCGTTACTAGTTCTCTGTTTTTTGCCCAGAGACTTAGGAGTTTTGGGGTCCTCTCCGGGCCTCCAGGTGAGTCACCCCAATGTCTGGACTCTCCACTTTCATTTTTTTTTAAAAAAAGTTTCTAGGTAGTCTGGTTCAAGAGATATACACCAAAACATCACCCCCCCCCAAACTTCTGTTCAGAGCTTGGAAAAGTTACTTTTTAAAACTACAACTCCCATCAGCCCCAGCCAGCATGACCACTGGATTGGACTGATAGGAGTTGTAGTTCAAAAAAGTAACTTTTCCAAGCTCAGCTTCTGTTAAATAAACTCGTAGCTGGCTGCTCTAACCCTGCCTTTTCAGGTTTGTAGCCATTAAGTGAAGTCAGGGTTGTGATTGATAAGGGATTTGACCTCCAGGCAATAGCTAGAACCCATTGCAAGTCCAGAAAACAGTCGTATTTTCCTGCTTGCCTGAAAATCTCATAAATTTAGTAAGTTTATAGCTTTCAGCAGTAGTAAAATTCCCTTTCTGTGTGCAGGAGATGTAGAATAAAAAGCACACAGGATCTTGGTAGGCAGTTGTTTACTATAAACAATTTCAGTTATGATTATAATAAAAGTGTAAATGCAGGGTTTTTAAAATTACTTGTAAAATAGCATTTTATCTTCAAATAATTTTTGAACATAAATTCAAAAGAAGTGAACATGCAGTTTATGATGCCATTATACTTTTGTTATACTTTTCTAATTATGAGGAGTCAAACAAGTTTAAATTTTCCTGGGCTGTTGAAGAGGGCCATTTATTTCTCTAACTCATAGCCTGTTTTGAAAACCTTCCCAATATGAAGCTTTAATCCTATACCCCCTTTTCTAGGAGTAAAGCTGCAATGCTAATTGCACACAACCAAAGTAAACCCCATTGAATTCAATAGGACTTACCTTTGAGTAGACACGGTTAGGATTGTGCTGTAAATCAATGGAACTTTTGAGTGAACATAGCAAAGAATTGTGTTTGTGTTGTAAATGCTTCTCTCCCCCTCCAATCCTATTTTTAAGTAATTAGGCATGGCTTATTTAACGTCACAGCTTTTATTTGGTAGGAAACTAACACTGACTTAATTTTTAAAAAAAATATTGTTTGCAATCGCCAACTGGTTTTGACAATAAACTATTATATGGGATGCAGGTATTTTTACATCTCCAGTGTGTGAGTGTATATGAAGTATTTCCAACAATCCTGTGAGATAGGGTTGCCAATTGGAAACCAAGGCAGGTCACAATAAGAAATAAATCAATTTAAAATCCAATAATCAAATCAAATCAAATTTTATTATGCGGTCACAGACCCAATATACAATAGATTGGACAAACAAAACAATCTAAAATGCGTATAGCTATACAGTAATGTAGGATAACTTTACCATAAAACACACGAGTTTAAAGATCACTATCACTTGAGGTTGCAATCCTGTGCATGCTTCCCTGTTTGAGTAAATCCTATTGAATACATTGGGACCTGCTTCTGAGTCAACGTGCATAGGATTGCACTATAAATATCTTTACAGGTTGTATAAATAATAAACATTGTTGACAGTCGTTCTTATATAAATATTTCTTCATACTATGTCCCAATAAGTATCTGATTTTACACGATGGTTGTACATTATTATTTCCTCTACATTTAAAAATTAATGATTTTTAATGATTTAATGATTTTTAAAAATTAATGAGTTACATGCAGGCAAAGTGTATTAAGCAGATCCACACAATACATTTAAAGCACATCCAACTCAGATTTAAATCACATGACTTCCCCTGAAGAATTCTGGGAAGTGTAGTTTCCCCCTCACAGTTATAGTTCCCACCACCCTTAACAAACTGCAGTTTCCATGATTCTGTGGTGGGATTCATGTGCTTCTTGAATGTGCTTTAAATGTATGGTGTGGCTGTGCCCTAGGTATGTGCATTCATTAGTGAATTGAAAAGAACAATTTTAAAAGATACTTTTTTAAACGGGAAGGGCTATAGCTCAGTGGTAGGACACATGTTTTGCATGCAAAGGTTCAAAATCCAATCTCTGGAAAAGATGATTGCCTGGAATCTTGGAGAGCCAATGCTAGTCTATGTCATCAGTACTGAGGTAGTACTGATGTAGATGATATCAAATAGCCTGACTTGGTATAAGGCAGATTCTTTCGTGTCTAAAAGAGGAAAAAGAGCCAAGGACCACAGTGACTCTGAAATGTATGTATTTTATTTACAACATTTATGTACTGTTTTATTGTAAAAAACAACAACCCTCAAAGCGGTTTGTAGAAGGAATTATAAAATTATTGGCAAAAGCAGTTAAAGATAGCTTTTAAAAACATTCAAAATAATAAAACCAACAATGAGTTAAAAACAGATAAAAAACATAATATTGTCTACATGCCTGGGTAGGCTTGAGAAACCAAAACTGTTTTTAGTAGGTGTCAAAAAGAGTATATTGAAGGTGCCTGTGCAATGTCAATAGGCAGGGAGTTGCAAAGCGTAGGTACTGCCAAATTAAAGGATTGATTTCTTACAAGAGCAAAACAAGTACTATATGGCACCGTAACATGGAAAGCACACCTTGAATTTATCCTGGAAACAAATCAACAACCAGTGCAGATTTCAGAGCAGAGGTGTTATGTGCTGATAGGGCCTCACTCATGTCAACAATCATACCACAGCATTCTGCACTAACTGCAGCCCCCAGTTCAGGTTTTGCTGCATGGGGATCTCTATGACCTTCACTACCTGGCTGCCAGGTTGTTTTAGTTTTGGTTTTTGATTAGGAACTCTGATTGATTGCGGGATGCTGAGTTTTCTGCCTTACTTACAGGAATCTTGTTGTGGTTGACATGGTATTGCATTTAGGAAATCATCACTGTCTTTTGATGTTGTTTTTCTATTTGCATTTCATTTACCTCTGACTTCACTCCGTTACATCCATAGAAGCAACAACAGTGGTTCTTTGCCCTCAGCTCAATCCCCTTAAACACACTCATGATGCACCTTGTTTGCATGATAATTTGTTTCTTGCGGTAAAAGATTCACACACTGGAAAGTGTGGCTCCCTGTTGTTCCCAAGGTATGGACTCTGAAGGCAGACTAAACCATGTGTGTTTTCTCTCTGGCAATTATCACTCACTGGCATTGGGTTGGCTGTCAAAGTGAGTTTATAACAGCCCACAGGTTAGGCAGGAAAAGGTAGAGAATCTTCTTAAACTCTTACTCGTATCTCAAACCTCTCCTGAAGGGTCAAGCCTTTAAGGAAATTTGGAGCAGCTACGTTAAAAGGCAGGCAGGGCAGTCCAGGCAGGGGGTTTGATATTGATATTTTTGCAGAGGATCCCTAGTCAAGCCTTACAACTGCACAATCCTAACCATATTTACTCAGACGTAAGTCCTGTTGTGTTCTATGGGGTTTAGTCCCTTAATAAGTGTGCTTAGAATTACAGCCTTCAGGAGCATGCATCTTTACTCCTGAGTGCTCCCATTTAACAACATTCGGCTCCCTTCTTCCTACAATGGACTTCTGGTGCCTGGCCTGAGGGCGCTTAAGCCCTTCTTGCCAGAAGATTAAATGTTTCCTACCCAGACTCCCTAAGCAGATGGAAAAAAATGATCCTGCACTTCAGCTGGACCTGGGAACATAGTCACTTTGCTAAAATTTTACCTTAATTTCCAATCAGATAATTTTTTTGTTTGAGTGATATGCTCCAAGCAACTGTGGTTGACGCTTAATGTATCATGCTTAATGACATCACTAGGGCCCACCCCATAAATCACTAGGGCCCACCTGTGACATCTCAGGGTTTGGGATGCTTCTGACCTGTCAACCCCATTGCCAGCCTACTACCTTCCAGATGTTTTGCACTTTAGCTCCCATCAGCCCAAGTCAGCATGGCTGTGCTGGCTGGGGTTGATGGGAGTTGTAGCCCAAAACATCTGGAGGGGAACAGCTTGGTGAAGGTTGGCATAGGGTTTCAGTACAGCAAAATGAATGTACTCTGCTTCTTTTGAAACAGGAGCCACACCTCAAATACATTAATTTGGGCCACAACTCAAATACACAATGCACTTGTGTTGATATACAAAGTCTTGGAACAACTTGGGTTCAGGATACCTTAAGGACCATCTGAACCCTTATATTCCAGCCTCACTGAGATCATCCATAGGAGTGATGTTAGTTGTCCCCCTGTGTTACAGAAGGTCAACTGGTCTCAACCAGAAGTCAGGCATTTTTTGTTGTCACTCTCATGCTGGGGAACACTGTTCCATCAGAAATTCAGCAGGCATCCTTGGTTTTAACTTTCAGGCATTTCTTGAATACTTTTTTCATTTTTATGCTGACAGGCCTATGCAATTATTTAATTTTTTTTAAGTCGCCACCATATTGCTTTTTGTATTGCTTTTAAAGGGTTTATGTTGCTGTACACCACCCTGATGTTTTGAGACAGAATGGTATATAAATACTTTTATCGATCTATACATATAATATTTCTGTAAACCATCACACCATCACACAGTGTGTATGACAGCATTACATGGGGGTGTGCCACGGTATGACACAATGGTTGTGAGACAAGTGAGGTGAGGTTTTGAGGGAAGCAAGGGTGATGGGCGAGCAAGGTGGGTGGGTGTGGCATGAATGAGGCAGGCTGGCGTGCAGCCTAGGTGTGCTAAGTAGTGGCAGTATTTGTCTAGGGTAGTGCAGAGCAGTGATATGGGGCAGTGGCAGCAGAGGAATAAGCAAGGCAAGCAGGTTGGCTAGGGGAGTGGGTTTGCCTGGGGTGGTGGTTGGTGGGGAGCTGGCGAGTGGGGCAAGCAGAGCAAGCAAGGGGGCAGAAGTCCTCCCTAGTAAATATACACATACATATACATGTTAATAGGCACAGAGCTTGCCTTATTAGCACACTCAGGGTGAAAACTGTTGAAATCCCCTCTGATTTCATTTCTTTTCCTGCTACATTCATTTTTCACAAGTTAGGCACTGAATTTATATACAGGAGATGTGCTAAACTAAACAATTTCAGTACTCAGTCTCCACCACGCTCTACAGTTTACATGGGAAAGTTACTGAGAATTCCTCTTAGGGGATCCTAAGCTCTTTGGGCTGTGTTAAAAAGTACCTGTAGATGGAATGCAAGTGATAATGACTTGATCCTTTAAGCTGAGATAATAGGTTAAGCTACTCTTTTTCAGTCAGGTTTGTTTACTTCAGACTTAAATTCTGGGACTTTGTTCACACCCAGAGCAGCTCAGTTTCATCCAGTTGTGTGTGCACGTATATTTGTGTGTGTGTGTTTGTTTGTTTGTTTTAAATGATGGTCCCACAATAAAATAGAAAAGGCTTTTCAAAAAGGTGTTTGTTTTTATAACTTTATCCTAAGTCCTGCCAAACATGATACAGCCCTGAATCTTCTCATGGGATGGAAAAGTACCCAAAGATCTGAGAGATTTAAAGGCATTAAGATAGCTTCCTAGAATACCAGGGCAGCCTTTGAAAACAAAAATAAAGAGCTTAAAAAGTCATTGATAATAGGACTCCTCATTTTATTTTTCTTCATTCAGATTTTACCCTGTTCCTTCTTTCCTGATCAGCCAGTGGCAAGTTAAATGTGCATGCATGCACGCGCACACCCACACACACCACTACCACCACCAAGTTAAAACAACTTGAAAGAATTGTACGCTTCAGAAAATAGTTTGATGCTTTTGCTAAATGGTATTAGAATGATATGACTGTCAGAGGTGTTACAAAACTTTGGTCACTGATAATGATAGTTCACTGGAAATGACCCTTTCTATTGCTAGCTTATGGCTGCACTTTACCAATGATTTGATGAACACTTCGCACTTTAATCACATAATAGTTTGCATGATCAATGTTTCTCGGCTGAACACTGGAATAGCAAATGCATCATAATAAATGTTGACATCATAACTATCATGACAGAAGACCAACTCACTGCTCCTTCCGTTGTCAGAGGCAGCAAGCCTCTGAATACCAATTGCTGGGAATCATGTGGGGAAACTGCTGTTGCGCTCAGGACCTGCTTGTAGGCATCTGGCTGGCCACTGTGAATGCTGGACTAGATGAGCGTTTGGCCTGATCCAGCAGGGTCTTCTTATGGCCTTAAAATAAACAGATTTACTGTTGGCTTTCAGGAGCAGAATGCTAAATTTTGAAGTGTATGAGCTCATCATGACAGTCTCCTTTGCCACACTCCCAAGGAGATCTATCTGTCTATTCACGCACATGCACACACACATACAAGCAGTACTTCATAGGATAGTACCCATTTAGGATCAGCTGACACTCTTGGAATAGTGGCACAGTAGTTGGAAACTGACTAGGGAGACCTGGGTTCACCTCCCTGATCAGCCATGTGGCATAACTGCAATTCTATACATAGTTACCTGGGAGCAGGGATGGAAAGATCTGTCAGTTTCAGTTTTTTCATTTTTCCAGCCTTAATATTAATTCTTCACATTTCTGCAGCAATTTGCAATGAAAAAATATTTCATTTCATGTTTCATATTTCATGAAATTTCTTCAGCATTTTAGTGCATGGCCACCAGCTTGGATGGCTTTAAAAGAAGATTAGACAAATTCATGGAGGACAGGGCTATCAATGGCTACTAGCCATGATGGCTGTGCTCTGCCACCCTAGTCAGAGGCAGCATGCTTCTGAAAACCAGTTGCCGGAAGCCTCAGGAGGGGAGAGTGTTCTTGCACTCGGGTCCTGCTTGCGGGCTTCCCCCGGGCACCTGGTTGGCCACTGTGAGAACAGGATGCTGGACTAGATGGGCCACTGGCCTCATCCAGCAGGCTCTTCTTATGTTCCTAATAAATACATTTTGTATGTAGTTTGACTAATGTACACATTTTGCAAGCATTTTCTCATAATATAATGCATTTTTGTATGCTACTTTTACTAATGTATTCATTTTTATGCACACTTTCCCCTAATATATACATTTTTGTACACATTGGTTAGAGAACTGCATTACAAAATTCCAATAAGTGCAAATGTCAAAGGATGACTGTGCTGTGCTTCTCATATTCTTTCGGAAACTAATTTGATAAATTTGGCTTGAAATGTGAACTGAACTGAATTTCTTCCCCGACTCTACCTAGGAGTAAGCACCAATGAACTCATTTTGTTTTAGCAGAGGATCTTCAGCTAGCTGAAAGGCAACTTTTAGTTTTTCAATAGAAATGCAAACAATGTTACAAATAGGTTTTTCATTAAACAATAAGCATGAAATAGGACCCTCATCAAAGGAAAGAAGTCATAGAATCAAGGATTCATAGAATAGTCCAGTTGGAAGGGGCCTATATGGCCATTGAGTCCAACCCCCTGCTCAATGCAGGAATCTAAATTAAAGCATACTCAATAGATGGCTGTCCAGCTGCCTCTTGAATACATCCCCTCCCCGTATTGGAGAGCCCACCACTTCCCTAGGTAATTGGTTCAATTGTCATACTGCTCTAACAGTTAGGAAGTTTTTCCTGATGTTCAGCCAAAATCTGGCTTCCTGTAACTCGAGCCCATTATTCTCTGTCCTGCACTCTGGAATAATCAAGAAGACATCCTGGTCCTCGTTATGCTTCTATTTGATTATTTCCCTCATTCTCTGACTTTCCCTATGCTAATCTGTTATAAACAATAATAAAACTCCCTCCACTGTGGCAGCTAGACTGCTGGGGTAGGATATTGTCACAATGTTACGCCGCTGCTGAAAAAATTGCACTGGCTGCCAATTAGTTACCAGGCTAAGTTCAAGGTGCTAGTTCTGGTGTATTTCTTTATTTGTTATTACATTTATATCCTGCCTTTCCTCCAAAGAGCTGGTGTATGTGGTTCTCCTACCTCTCCATTTTTCCCTCACAACAACCCTGAGAAGTAGGTTTGGCTGAGACAATGTGACTGGCCCAAGGTCTCCCAGCAAGCTTCATGGCTGAGTGGGGATTTGAACTCTAGTTTCTAACAGTCTAACCCAGCCTTTCCCAACCGGTGTGCCTCCAGATGTTGTTGGATCACAACTCCCATCAGCCTCAGCCAGCATTGCCAATGGCTGAGGCTGATGGGAGTTGTGGTCCAACAACATCTGGAGGCACACTGGTTGGGAAAGGCTGCTCTAACTACTATACCACATTGGCCCTGTAAAGCCTTATTCAGCTTGGGACCAGGAGACCTGAAAGACCATCTCACCTCTTATATACCCAATTGGTTACTGCACTCTGCAGGTGAGAGCATCCCACATTCACCATCTTATCATGAGGTCTGGACCGCACAATATAGGAATCAGGCCTTTAGTGTTGTGGTACCTACCTTTTGGAATTTCCTCCAGTTAAAATATTAGACAGGAGATGTCTGTAGTTTTTCCAGCACATAATTAAAACCTTCCTCTTCCAACAAGTTGATGTTTAATTGTTTATCGCTTGTGTGCTTGCCACGCTGGGCTCGTTTGGGAGGAAGGGCAGGATATTATTATTATTGTTATTGTTATTGTTATTATTGTTGTTATTATTATTATTATTATTAGTAGTAGTAGTATTTAATTAATTAATTATTGTTGTTGTAATGATTAATCGACCACAGTAGTACATGTTGCAGGGAGAAAATAAACACAATTTGGATTATAACAAGAACACTGCTAAATCTGTGCAAAAGATAATCCGTCTTATTCACACAAGATGTTTTTTAAAACATGTGAATGGAATAAAACCACCTCAAATGTACTTTTTTGGTGCTCTGATGCATATTGAAATCATAGTTCAGTATCATTTACAATATTTGCATTCTTTGGAATAGTTCACATGCCACTTTTAATGAAGCCTCATAAGATGGCTTTTCTTATATTGGACAGTTTTATGATTGTGTGAGGAGGATCTATCTATTTATCTATTTATTTATCTATCCATTAAATTTATATCCCATCCTTCCTCCTAGAAGAAGTCCAGGGTGGGATCACAGCTCAGAGGACATGGTTGGCTGTGATCTCAGCACACATTTGTCATGTGAATTGGCTCTGTGAAAGCCATTCACAAATAAAAGTTCCTATAGACCCGTTTGTTTTAAACAGGCTTTAGTTGGAACAGGACACAGTGAATTAATCTCTCCATAGATACTTTAGTATTCTAAAAGGCTATAAGCTCAGTGGTAGAGCATCAGGTCCCAAATTCAATCCCTTAAACTAACACAAAAACTCAGAGTCTCTAGGTCAAAGAGATACATTTATTTTGTATGATTTTGTACAATACACAAACCAGGAATAACATGATCAAATTCCTTTGCCAGCATATAAATGGATATGATTTCTTTAAGTGGGTCTTTTCCTCTCTTTTTTCCGGTTTATCCCATACTCAAAAAGAAAAGGGAAAAAATAAGCACAAGTAAGATAAGCATATACTGAAAACTGGAAATAAAAATATCCTGGCTTTAAAAGTTAAATTCCTTAAAAGCCCTGTAACACCAACCAATATGAGTTCATTTTAAATTATTTTTGAATATTTAAGTTTGTTCATGTTGTATGGTTTATATATGATGTTTTTAATATGTATGGTTATGTTTAATAATGGTGTAAAATTAATAAAGATTGATTAAAACCAAGTCCAGTCCTCAGCATCTCCAGCCAGGGCTGGCAGAGAGCCTGGACAGCCACTGCCTCTCATAGTAGACACTGAGCTAGGTGGACCAACGGTCTGACTCAATATAAGGCAGCTTCCTATGGTCCTAGTGTTGCTCGATAATAGAGAAAATTATTAGGAAGAATTTGACAAACTGAGTTTGTGAAAAATCTAAAAAGAGAAATGCAAATATCATGTGATGGAGTGTGCTATTTATTTTTGTTAAAATGTGATCATTTTGTGTGTGTGTGGGGACCCTGCAGGTGTAAAACACATTTTTCTCTGCTGGTTTTAACATCAGCACTAAAGGATGTATGAAAGGTAATCAAATTGTGTTACGAGGAAATCTGTTTTTGTATGTAAATATTGTTTGTGATAAATAACATCTCAAGAAAAGAAAAGAAAAAACATTTGAGTTCCTGCAAGTAGAAAATGTGGGGCCTCAAAATGCCAAATCCATCTGCCTAAGATCTTCAATAATAATAAAAATATACTTCTTTACTGCTTAAACTCCATGCAGATCTTTCACTGGGTAAACCAAAGTGAAAAAAGAATTGTGACCTTCTGTGTTAGTTTAAGCGGAGAGGAAAATATCTGGGTCAGGCTAGAGCCAAGTATATATTTTTTTATTTTTATAACTCCTGGTGATGCTGGGCCCTGATCCCAGATTGCAGCTCTTTGGCACAAATCACAGTACAAATAGTAACTATATCAATAATTTAAATATGTACCAAACTGAAAACAAACACCACCTTTGTGGCATATTTTAGATGGACTGTGAATACTGAATTCTCCAAGATCCCTAAAAATGAGGCTTCATATTTTGTTTGAGTCAAGGAACAGGGCTTAGCGCCAATACTTTAATGTGATCATTCAAAAACATATTCAGTTGAACCATATTTACTGCATTTTGATTGTTTGACCTTTGCATTTTTAAGGCTGACAACAGCCCCCTTTGGGGATGTCATCAATGCCATTTCATGAGTTGGCAAGATTGAAAGTACTCTGTGTACTCTTGAAATGTCACAGAATTCCTCACCCCCTTCCGCTTCTCTGGAAGGTGAAGCTTTATCTCTGGGATGGACACTTCATTTTTCTCCTTGATTGATCTTGGAAAGTGATGGCACGATCCATTTTTGGTGCTGTAATAGTCATTATGTTCTGTCATTATGCTGTGAGCCAAGGCTCAGTTGCTGACATAGTAAATTCCTCTAATCCCTTCGAACACCAAATCCTTTGCAAATGAGACCCAAAAAGGTCATCAATAAATTTTGGAACAGAGACTGAATATTATTATATGGGTGGATCCATCTTTCCTGGATCTTTCTTCACCCTCTTTCTTTTAATGATCCAGCTGTTTCTGGCGTACATGGGTGTCTAATAATTTTTAAGGGTTCTGGCTGGTAGTAACTGAAAAAAATGACGCCAAGCCTCAGTTTCCAACCAGCCACCTCTTTTCTTGGCTCCTTTGTTTAGCAGATGTATGTATTGCTGTGTCACTAGAGCTGACTGACTCAGCTATAGCTTGACCTCAGATTGACCTCAAAGTTCTCAGGCTAGAGGAAATAGAGGACTGAGTTAAGTAACAAGCTAAGACTTATAAGGAGGCAGGCAGACAGTATTTATTTACTGATTTATTTTGCACAGATCTACAGAAGCATTTTACATCAGCATGAGAACATTTTGACTTGAATTAATTGTTGAGTAATGATGCCGACACGTTCCAGAGTTTTAGTGAACTTGAAACCTTACATAGTGCTTTGTGATTTTGGGGGTTGGTCCTTATAAAAGTATTATTTCACAAGACCAGATTTTAAAGAAATCTTGCCATTGGTGATACTTGTTTTCTGGTATAAGCTTATCCCTATTCATATTAGGGTTGCCAGATCTCTGGTTTTCACCTGGAGACTTTGTTTTTTTGGGGTCCTCTCCAAGTGAGTCACCTTAATCTCCAGACTTTTACCTTTCATTTTTTAAAAATTAAGTTTCTAAGTGGTCTGGTTCAAAAGATATAAACCAACAAGTCAGCCCCCCCACAACTTCTGTTAGTACTGGCTGCTCTAATCCCTGCCCTTTCAGGTTTTTAGCCATTAAGTGAAGTTAGGGTTGTGATTGACAAGATTTGTTGACCCCCCAGACAATATCTAAACCCCATTTCAAGTTCTGAGAACAGTTTCCTTTTCCTGCTTGTCTCACATCAGAAATTCAGTAAATTTATAGCTTTCAGCAGCAAAAAAGTACTTTCACCCTGAGGGACAGATTAGGCTGAGAGCCCATGGTCACACAGTAAACTTTGTAGTTTATTTCCATTTTAAAATTTAATTAAAATTATTTACTTGCAGGCAAAGTAATGCAAATCCACATACTACATTTAAAGCACATCCAACTTGTATTTAAAGTGTGTGACTTTCCCGAAAGAATCCTGGGAAGTATAGTTTCCCCCACAGTTATAGTTCCCACCACCTGTAACAAACTACAGTTCCCAGGATTCTGTGGTGGAATTAATGTGTTTCAAATGTATGTTGAATGTGCTTTAAATGCATTGTGTAAATCTGCCCTAATATGCTGCACATTTATCAGTGAACTGAAAAGAACAATTTTAAAATATACTTTTTAAAACAGGGCTGTAGCTCAGTGGTAGGGCACATGCTTTGCATGCAAATGTCCAAAATTCAATATCTGGAAGAGACTATTGCCTGGAATCCTGGAGAGCCAATGCTAGTTTCTGTCATCAGTACTGAGCTAGATGCCACCAAATGGCCTGAATCTTGTTGTGATTGGTATGGTATTGCATTTAGGAAATCATCACTGTCTTTACTTTTTCTTTTTCTATTTGCATTTCATTTACCTCTGACCTTATTTCCTTACATCCATAGAAGCAACAAAGCTCAACCCCTTTAAATCCACTGATGATGCACCTTGTTATTTGCATGATGGTTTGTTTCTTGCCCAATAATGGTAAAAGAGAATTCACATACTGGAAAATGTGGCTTCAATTGCTGTTGTTCACAATCTACCGCCTGTGAAGATAGACCAAACTATGTGTTTTCTGTCTGTCAATTATTACTCACTGGAATTGGGTTGGCTGTCAAAGTGAGTTTATAGCATCCCACAGAGTAGGCAGGAAAGAGTAGAGAATCTTCTTAACTGTTACTCATTTCTCAAACCTCTCTTTGCAATGAAGAGTCAAGTCTGTAGAGAAGTTTGGAGCAGCTACTTTAAAAGACAGGGCATTCCAGGCAGTGGGTTGTTAACCTTGCTTTGATATGGATATTGTTGCAGAGGATCCCTAGTCACACTTTACCAACAGCACAGTCCTAACAATATCTACTCAGAAGTAAGTCCTGTTTAGTTCTATGGAGCTTAGTAAGTGTGCTTAGAATGGCAGCCTTCAAGGGCATCCATCTTTACTCCTGAGTGCTCCCATGTAACATCTCCACAACACTAGGCTTTCTTCCTACCAATGGGCTTCTGGTAACTGGCATGGCCTGAGGGCACTTAAACCCTTCTTGCCAGAAGCAAGTAGGCTAGATTAAATATTCCTTACCCAGGCTCTCTAAGCAGGTGAGAATGAATGATCCTGTCACTTCAGCTGGACCTGGAAATACCCTCATTTAGCTAAGATTTCTATTTTAATTTCCAGTCAGAGAAATTTTTTTGGTTGAGTAGTATGCTCCAAGCAACTGTGGTTGATCCTTAATGTATCATGCTTAATGACATCACTAGGGCCTGCCCCTATGACATCACTAGGGCCTGCCCCTATGACATCACATGGGCCTGCCCCTATGACATCACTAGGGCCTGCCCCTATGACATCACTAGGGCCTGCCCCTATGACATCACTAGGGCCTGCCCCTATGACATCACTAGGGCCTGCCCCTATGACATCACTAGGGCCTGCCCCTATGACATCACTAGGGCCTGCCCCTATGACATCACTAGGGCCCGCCCCTATGACATCACTAGGGCCTGTCCCCTGAAATCTCAGGGTTTGGGATGCTTCTGACCTGGCAACCCTAGTTCATATATATTTTGAAGCAAAATACTGCTGTTGATACACATGGATTGTTGTTACAGCAGATATACACATGTATTTTGTACTGGGCAGTCAGTTTTCAAACGTATAATATAAACTAGCTCTCACTCAAATTCATTCAAGGATGTAATTTAGTACTAATATTGGCCATTATTGAAATAGCTGGAAAGAGACAAGACTTATCTATCTCAGGACACAAAATTACTTGTGTTATCCTTTCGATGGAACAGTGTGTAACTGTATAATCCATCTATTAAGCTGTGCACAATTAAAGAAGCATAAACTTATGCTGGAGTTAGCAGAGATCCCCATTCATCTGGACTGGAACAGGTTCAAAAAGCAGTGAAAAAGTGGCATATGACTTATATGATTAAAATTATCTAGATAAATCGAACTGGAGACTTCCCCCTCATTCATTTTGTCTTCAGGACATTACAGTGCATTTGAAAGTATGCTGTTAACTCTGGATGACAAATCCATATTTAATGTATGGATTTTATTAGATTTACAGTAGGGCCCCACTTTACGGCGCTTCGCTTTACAGCGATTCGCTAATACATCTGTCTCAATTAGACACAATTAGACTAAAGCCCCACTCATACTGCGCTTCTTCCACTTTTACGGCAGTTTTCAGGCATCACGCGCCATTCTATTCAATGAGTTCTGCTTTACAGCAGTTTTCGCTTTACAGCGGGGGTCTGGAACATAACCCGCTGTATGAGTGGGGCCCTACTGTATTAGATTTATCCCCCCTTCCTTCCAATAGGAGCCCAGGGCGGCATCTTTGATGATGCCCCAGGGATGGTTGAGATATACTTTGTGCAGCAAGATATATCTATGCAAGCTACTGAAAGTTCACCACAGTGCTCAGAAAGCAACGGGAGTTAGTAACACTTGAGGAACACAACTTGTTTGCACTCCTGTTTCTAAAATATCTTCGTTTCAGCTGCTAGTCAGCAATCATCATACTGACCAACTATTCACATGGAAGACATATTTGGACTACTCATACTTAAGTCAATCAAACCATTAATCTGGAAACAATGTCATCAAAATGTAGACAGACCTAGATCATTGGACATCTCCCATAATTTCCCATCACCAGGGTTGGCCCAATAATAAGCCTGAATGGGACAAGTTGGTAAGTGAAGGGAGGGCAGAGAAACTGAGCCCCTGGAGCCTTCCTTGCCTCATTATTGCCCACTTAGCACCACCTCATCCTCCCTGTCTTACCTCAGTCTTAGAAGGGCTTCTTCAGAGCCAGGCATTAGAGATGGCCATACGTATGCCTGTGCCACTGCCAAGTTTTTACCATGGTGACTAGAAAGATTTTTAAACTTGTACTTTTTAAAAAAAAACTTTTAAAAAAAACTACTCTAGGTTTTAAAAGCCTTTCTAGCCAGTGCAGCAAACAATAGCGGTGATGGTGGCGGTGCAGGATTCTCCTGGCTACTTCATCCAGAATTCCTGGCTCTGGAGAAGTAACCCCTTCAGCCCTTCTACAGAATGAGGCAAGGGGAGGCAGAGAGGAGGAGATGGCAGAGATGTAAGGGAAGACTGAACACCCTGGACAGCTCCTTGAAAGCTCTAGTAAAACCTGGAGCACTGACATCGGAGCCACCAGTTTCCACTGACTGCTGCCACTAATTGGGTATCAAAAAAGTTCAAGTAGGAGAGTGGGAAGAGAGGTGATGGGAAGGAATGAGGAAGACAGCACTGCCACTGTTGCAAAGATGAAGAGCTGCCACCTGCCTCTGGTGGCGCAATGCTCTGGGACTATACATCATCATTATCCATTATAATCGTTAATGGCTTTCTGCTGGAGTAGGCACTCACCAAGAGTAATTTTTTCTGTACTCTCAATTTCCAACTCATCTGCCTCTCCTTAAAAGACTTGAGCAGATTAATTAAAAATGCTTCCCTCTAAGCCTCACTGAAGTGTGAGAAACCACACAGTCCCTCAGAATCAAACTCTGGATCTTCCATGAAACCCTATAACAGTGTTCCCTCTTTCAGCTTCCTAGGGTGGTTCTCCCATATACAACAGTGCTAATGTGGTAAGAGGCTGTGTGAAAGAGCTGATTTATGTATGGGGGAAAACTTTTTTTAAAAGCTGTTCAGTCCTGTTTGTGCCATAAGAACTAAATATGTGCATGATGTGTCATATAAGCAGTCTACCATGAACACTGATTGATGATAATCTCATAATGAATTGTGTTCAAGTATTTGCATGGCTTATTGTGGGCTTGCTTGAAATCTATGAAATATTATTATTATTATTATTTATTAAATTTTTATACCGCCCCATAGCTGAAGCTCTCTGGGTGGTTCACAACATCAAAATATCAACATACAATTTAAAACCACACATTAATCAATTTAAAACATAACTCATTAAATTTCCAAATAAACCTATACTAAATTAAAATACTAAAATACTAAATGCTACAATACTGAAATGCTAAAATGCTAGAATGCCTGGGAGAAGAGGTAGGTCTTAACCTGGCGCCGAAAAGGCAACAATGTTGGCGCCAGGTGTACCTCATCAGGGAGATTGTTCCATAATTCGGGGGCCACCACTGAGAAGGCCCTTTTTCTTGTTACCATCCTCCGGGTTTCCCTCTGCATAGGCACCCGGAGAAGGACCTTCGATGTTGAGCGCAGTGTACGGGTAGGTTCATATCAGGAGAGGTGTTCCATCAAGTATCATGGTCCCAAGCCATGTAAGGCTTTATAGGTTAAAACCAGCACCTTGAATCAAGCCCGGAAACATATAGGCAGCCAATGCAAGCGGGCCAGAACCGGTGTTATATGTTCGGACCGCCTGGTCCGTGTTAACAATCTGGCCGCTGCATTTTGCACAAGCTGCAGTTTCCGAACCGTCTTCAAAGGCAGCCCCATGTAGAGCGCATTGCAGTAATCTAGTCTAGAGGTTACCAGAGCGTGGACAACTGAAGCAAGGTCATCCCTGTCCAGATAGGGGCGTAGCTGGGCCACCAACCGAAGTTGGTAGAAAGCACTCCGTGCCACCGAGGCTACTTGAGCCTCAAGTGACAGGGATGGTTCTAAAAGTACTCCCAAGCTACGAACCTGTTCCTTCAGGGGGAGTGCAACCCCATCCAGGACAGGTTGAGCATCCACCATCTGGTCAGAATAGACCATGCATAAGTCAAGTAAAATGGCTATAATAAAGGTCCAGTCTTTGGTTAGGGGAAAAGGTCTTTATTCACAGGTTGATCTGGCAGTTACATCAATGCAAGATTAAGTAACATGAATATTTTGACCGTTCCACTTATACTTCTATGGTTTAATAGCGCCACAGTAAATGCTCCATCTTCTTCCCTTTGTTGAAGACTCTTTTCCATTTGGTGCTAAGCCTGTTGTTTTTGTTTGCTGTTATGTTACTGTTTTATTACTTTTTGTTATTTGGAAATTATTTTTGCAATTGTTTCTGAGATTTATTTTTGTTCAGATTGTTGCAAGCCGCACTGAGGACAATTTTGATGAATGAATGAATGAATGAATGAATGAACCATTGGTGTCTGACAGAAAGATTTACCTAATGATAATTTAACACAACCTTTCTGACTGTGACAAAGCCAAGATTGGCTCAAGATGCATAGCCCTTCTATTCTACTTTATAAAACTGTTAAGAAATGGCCGTTTGTGTTTTCCTTCTTTTCATTTGACATTTTGGATGAGAAAAGGTTGGGGTGGTGAATCTTTGGCCCCACAGATGATGTTGGACTACAACTCCTATCAGCCCTTACCATTGGCCAGGCTGGCTAGGGATGATGGTAGCTGGTAGCTAACAACATCTGAAGGGCCACAGGGTTCCCCATGATTAAAAAAATACTTTAATCTTATAGGTTCCCACTGCTCCCAGGAAAGATTCAAATTTTGTTTGCTCCTAGTTAAAATCCTCACCTTTATTATTTGTATACTGCATTTATGTTATGTCTAGGGATATGCATCTTCTGAGACCAATTCCTCCCTTCTTATAGTGCTTTAAGCTTGGAGGAGGAGAAAGATCCTGGTGGATTCTTCTTTTACCAGGCAGGTGAGAGGACCCAGCAAACAAAAGGATAGAAACTGGAACTCTTGATAGAGAATGTTGTCTTGTCCAATGGTGTATGGAACCAGAGGCAAAAATCCTAGTGTGGTCACGTTGACTGAGGCTAAATTCACTAAGACTAAATAAGGACTTAGTGAGGCTATGTAGGCTGAAACTGTGATCCTCAACTCTACCCTATGATCCTTGAAATGGCAGAGAGCCTGTCCACTTGCTTTCCTTCAGCTTAACTTTCAGCCCTGCTTGCTCTGGACATGTGCCTGATGCCAATGTTTACTCGTAGCATGGGGGCAGCTTCCCTTGGAAGCCAAGCATGCAAAAGCTTTTGCAGGATGGTGGCCCCTTGCAGGATGGAGGCAAGCTTTGTCTCTCCCTTCTTAAGAACATAGGAGCATAAGAAGAGTCTGCTGGATCAGGCCAATGGCCCATCTAGTCCAGCATCCTGTTCTCACAGTAGCCAATCAGATGTTTGTGGGAAGCCAGTGAGCAGAACTTGAGCACAATAGCACTCTCCCCACTTGTGGTTCCCAGCAACTGGCATTCAGAGGCATATTACTTCCAACAGTGGAGGTAGAATCTTGCTATCATTAGCCATTAGTTAGGAGCCATTGTAGCCATATCCTCCATGAATGTGTATGTCTCCTTCCTTTGGGGATTGTGAGAGTTGAACTAGTACTCCCATAATTCCTGGAAGAAGAACCCTTGCTGTGAGATCCCTGGCACCATACAGTGGTGATCACATTTCCTGATGAAGAGCTCACTGAACATGCTGGGATCAAAAGAATGCCCATATAGTAGCTGTTTCACTTTACATTAAATATTTGTGGGCAACAAGATTTTCTTGCCTCTCTCTCTCTCTCTCTCTCTCTCTCTCTCTCTCTCTCTCTCTCTCTCTCTCTCTCTCTCTCTCTCTCTCTCTCTCTCGGAATTCTGTTGTGCTGCTCTTCTGGAACGTCATCACATTGCTCTCATCATTTATTCACCAGGTGCTCTTCAGTATTATATCACAGAGCAAATATTACACAATCAAATGATTGTGTAATCCTTAGAAACTATCTTTTTCCTACAAAAAAGAGTCAAGAATCTGATAATTTACCCACAGGCATGCATTTCTTTTTCCTTTTTGAGGAAATTAGATTTTCAAGCACTGATCTTTATTTTCTTGCTCTTTTGTCTTTCTCCGGAATGTTTAAACAGCTCTTTCTTTCTTCCTTTTTTAAAAAAAGCTAATCGACACAGTACATTTTGTAATATGAGATGCTCTACATTTAAGAGCGCAATTGTAACATTTTCGAGCAGAATCAGAACTAATCAGAGCTGTGCCCTGAGTATCTCTGAACATGATTAAACAAAGGGTATCTCTTAGAACATTTCATGCCGACTGGGAGTCACTTCAAAGCACTGTCAGAGCAAAGTTAATATTTCAAAGTGAACAGATTGGTATACCCAAATGCTACGAAGAAGGAGCAGGGGCACTGTCAAGCCAGTCCGAAGCTGGAGGCAGAAACAATTCTATTCAGCCTTCAGGGACGTCTGGGAAAGTGATGATATCCACGTGTTTTCCCTATGCAGAATGTAAATGTTAATAAAGTCTTTGGCTGGTGCTACAGCAGTTGTGCTAAACCTCCCATAGATTCACTGGAGATTAACTTTCAATGCAAGCCAGCACAGGTAGAACACAGACAGGAAGGGAAGATTAAGAGCAACTTCAAGTTTGACAGGCAATTTCCAAGTGAAGTCTGGAACCCTCTTCTAATCTGACCTCATCTATCCTCATCTATTTAAGATGGTTACAATGACCCATTTCTAACAGATAGTGTTAAAAAAACAACACTGCTGCTGTGAAAAAGGGAACCTGCTGCCGCCATTTCTTTTAAGTGAGCTGAAGACTCACAGGATTTTCTGCCATGCCACTGACAATCTAACTATTATTTAGGTTAGATTTAGCCCTCTTCACTTGTTATTATCCACATATATATGCAACGGATCGGTAAGGTGGAGCGGAGTTCCGCCTCTTGACTGCCAGGCAATCCATGCAAATGTCTGCAAAGCAGCCGCTTGCATATGACTAGCTGAATGCATGATTGGGACCCTTGATCACATGTCAGTCTCAATAGTGTGTGAGGTGCTTATGCTCCATCAACTGTACCTTTTAAGACCATTTATTTATTTATTATATTTGCTACCCTCCCTTCACTTTAAGGTCCCAAGGCAGGTTACATCCAAAAAAGGTAATATGATACAGCAGGAAAAGAGCCATAGCTTAGTGGTAGAGCAGCTGTTTTGCATGCAAAAGGCCCCCGCTTCAGTCCCCGGCATCGCCAGGTAGGGCTGGGACTGAGACTCTCTGTTGGAAACCCTGGAGAGCCGCTGCAAGTCAATGGAAATAATACTGAGCTAGTCGGACCAATAGGTCTGACTCCTTATAAGCAGCTTCCTATACTTCTATGTCTATGGAGCAAATGGAAGTCCATGGTGAGTCCTAACCACTTTTATAGATGCTAAGCAAGAAGGCACCAATCCATTTTGCTACTTCACCAAACAGGCAAGACTCAGACAAACTAAAGGGTGGAGTGTCAAAGGTAGTAACAGCCTGGTGCTGTCCCATCAGCAGCCATGGATGTAGATGAGCAAACCTGCAATGATTCCTGCAAGATCAGTGCAAGGACCTATGTAATGTGTCCTGGAATCACCCCCTGGACTGAGAAAGAATCTGGTGAAATGACTTTTGCATCTACCCTGCCCTGGCCAGAGAGATCTAGAACCTCTTGGGTAGGTTATGATCAGCATCTTAACTGGGACAACAAAACACAATCAGAACACACTCTTTATTTAATTATTTATTTAAAGTGTTAAATGTTGCCTTTTAACAACTGGACGAAGTCCACCAAAAGCTGCAAAACAAAAGAAACTAATGCAAGCCTAAAAACAAAGTCCTGTAACTTTATAATAAAACTCAGTGCCACAGCAACAGAACAGCAGCATAACCACTAAAACACATAAAGTTAAAAAGCCCTTGGAAACAGGTGGGTCTTCAAAGCCTTTTTAGATAGTGCAGCTCAGGCGGCCAACCACACATCTTTCAGGAGGGAGGTTTGTACAATAAGGGCCATGACGAAGAAGGCCCTGTTCCCAAGTGCCCATCAATCTAACACATCTGAAAGATGCCAGTCTTGATGCATGGGGAGGTTCACAAATGTGCAGGTGGTCCTTCAAATAACCTGGTCCCAAACTGTTCAGTTTCATTTCTATGTGGATTTTTCTTTTTGCTCTTAAAATGATAATTTGGTGAACTATATGCACATAATAAAGAGGTGCAACACTCACACTTTCTTTTAATGACTAGGCTTTCTCTCACCCCTCCCCCACCCTCATTTTGTAAGCACTATTTTGACCTAGGCTGTTCATCATCATCATCATTATCACCATCATTATCTCCATCATCTCACTGCGCACACTATGCTATATAGCGGACCTTCCTTACGTATGCCCCCATATTCTACCATTGCTATTTTGAGATAAAAAGGGAGCAGGAACCTTCCATTTTCAACCCAGGGAAATCAAAGAGGAACATGGGAAGCTGCCTTATGCAAAGTCAGGCCATTGGTCCATCCAGCTCAGTACTGTCTACACTGGTTGGCAGGGGCTCTCTAGGATTCCAGACTGGGTACATTCCCAGCCTTACCAGGAGATACCAGGGATTGAGCCTAGGGCCTTTTGCATGCAAAGCAGATGCTCTACCACTGAGCTATGGCTCTTCCCCCATCCAGTGGTGTAGTAGTAAATTCTCAAGTACAGGAGCTCCAAGAAGAGTCCAAAATGCAGGCAGCTGTGTTGAACCATTACTGCACACACAGACACCAAAGAATAGCAGTACATAGCATAATACCGAATTTATTAGGGTCAGCATGTCTATAATCCCATGCATAGTTTCTTATGAGAAAACTGAATTCAATGAGTGGTGTATACTTCTGGCTGCCAAGGTTCAATTTATCACATACATAGAGATTTAACAAAATATCTTCAGCTAACTTAAATGCGACCTTTAGCTTTTAAATAGAAACGTGAACACCTTTGCAAAGCGTTACTATTTAGGAGCAGGGGGATTTGATTTATACTGAGTCAGACCATTGGTCCATCTAGTCTAGTATTGTTGACACTGAGTGGCAGCAGCTCTCTAGAGCTTCAGGCAGCGAACTCTCTCAGCCGTACTTGGAGATGCTGAGGACTGAACCTGAGACCTTTTGCATGCAAAGCAGACACTATTATTGAACTACAGCCCTTCAACTGCAGTGTTGAGATTGGAACCCCATTTTGAAAAAAGGGAAGAAGTATCCAATCTGCTCTGGATTATTTGCCTCATCTGACTTCTGCTATGCTAATCTGTCACAAGCAAACTTGAAATGATCATCTCATTCACAGGCCAGAACAAGGAGGATCCATCAAGTACCCTGGTGCCATTATATCAGCCCTGGAAAAAAAATCAGAGATGTGCTCCTTGGCACTCCATCTCTATTACATCACTGGTTCCATCCACATAATTTCCTCAGTTTTGCCACCGATGCCTTCTTTCTAGATCATTTTATCCTGCCATTGGCTAAGGCAGTCATATGACTGATAACGAGGAGTGCACAGATTTAGGTTTTAGTATTTGATTGTGAATTAGGAACGGAAGGAGCTGTTAATTTTGGTTCTCTCTGTTTCTCATTTTTCCAGTCTTAAATTCAGTTCTCCACATTTCTGCAGAAATTTGTGATTTTTTAAAAAAAATCCTCATGAAAATTCTTCAGTATTGCTTTTTAATGTATTCTTAAACCTTCTTTTTAAAAAAATGTTTTTAATCTTAGACAATGTTTTGAAAGCTTTTTTTACGAAGCGTTTTTAAAGATATTTTGTTTTAATGTGTTTTAAAGTTTGTTTTTATGATGTTCTAAAGTTTTTAGTGCTTTTGTTTGCCACCCTGGGCTGTTGCCAGGAGGAAGGGCAGGATATAAATCAAATAATAAATAAATATTGTACTGCAGATTTCTCCTAATACACACTAGGGCGCTAGGAACGAATGTGCACATTTTTGCAAGCAGTTTTTTTTTGTAATAGAATGGATTTTTGTGTGTAATTTTCATGAAGATATTTATTTTTATGCACACTTTCCCCTAATATATACATTTTTGTAAACATTGTTCAGTTGTGCTCAGCTCAACCCCCTTAACCCCGCTACATTGCAAAATTCAGATAAGTGCACAATGTGGAGGTTGGCTGTGTTTCACTTCTCACATTGTTTCAGAAAGTGTGAATTTGATCGATTTGGCTAGATGTGAACTGAATAGAATTGCTTCCCCATACCCTGTTGTGATCCTCCAAAAAGCACCCCTGAGTTCTGGGCATGCTGGCTGGCAATCGCATGGCACACCTCAGACCATGTCAGTGTGGATAAACATCAGTGTGAACTGGCTTAAAATTATTTCATCCACTGCATTGGGAGATGGTCATATTGGGAGACAGATTCTTAATGAAAAATTTCAAAGCAGGAGCTGCAGTGAAGATGTGCAGGTAGGATGAAGGAACAATGATTAGTTAATTCCTGACGGTTCCTCTGAGTACAGGATGGCAACATCAGCAAAACCAAGAGCAAAAGAACTTAGGAACCACTTGTTCAGCTTGTCTAAATTTGCTGGTGATCAAAAAGGAAAAAAGGCCAACCTTTGTTCAATACAAGGCTAACCCTCATTAACAGAGCTGGGTAATTTAGAGTTTGTATAATCATGTGTTCTGCTATATTCCCAATATACAAAATGATTGTGTTAATAGGATTTAAGGTTTGCTAAACAGCAGTAATTGTATGCAGCATGGATAAAATGTATTCCCAGCTACATGATGAGATCACTTGAATGTTTCACTTGCGTAAGATTAGGGATGCGTAAGCCACACACATGTAAACCAAGCATCAAATGCTCCGTCTGTGTAAATTGGCAGTGGTCCATTGAAACCACCAAGACCAGGACATTTGTAAACATTAGCTAAGGATCTGTTGCCAAGTGTCCAAACTCGATGAGGCCCAAACATCTGCAAAAAACTACTCAGTGTACTATTCTGACAGCAAAGCTGTTTTTTTTGTTACACTGCATTTACCCGAGTTTCCATTTACTGCAGAAGACAACAGAAGAGACAGATTCCTATACCAGTGACCCACGACAATAAGCTGTATTCATGAACAACAATTTAACACTGCCTACAGAAGTAGACACATGTTCAAAGAATCTGACTATCTTGTTTGAACGCTACACTGAGACTAAACACCATATTTCCAGGTAACAGCTGTCATTCTGATGAGAGACCAGGAGAATAAACCTGAGGTATAACACCGCCCCGGAAGAGCTGCAAGACTACAATGCCTGGGAGCTACTGCTGTGTCAGCTCTTCACTGAGACAGCAGTGTTGGTGGGGGTGCAGGCAGGGCTGGAGATTCCTTGGTAATTGCCAGGCCGTAAGTCCTCAGCCGGCAGCTTGGCTATAAATCTGCCAGGCTAGCAAGGAGGAAGCAAGATAAGGGCAGAGGCCATTCAAAGCTTACATGCCAAGCCAGAAATCCAGAAGAGATGTCAGTGAAGGTCCGGGTCTAATTTGCCGAGAGATCAGTCCAAGTCAAGGTTCAGGGAATAGGAAGACACATAGTGGTCACGCCTGACATTGTAGTCAGCAACAAGCTGAAGCCAAGGTTTGACTTTTAAGGAGCAGGTTTGTCAGCAGGTGTGAGCCATCAGCATTTTGGCCTTAAGTGGACAGGCCTGCCCCTCTTCTGCCTGATCTTCTGTTGTCTACGTTCTGCAGGTGAGGGGGGAGTATCCTGTTCACTGGCTGCGTCTGGCTGAAGGGCTTCAGCTGTGTCTGGGGTACTCTGCAGCTGAGGGGGAGAAGGAGCTGGGTTCTCAGGAGTTTCCTCCATTTCTCCTTCTGGGTCTGCTGCTGTTACTCCTGAGTCATCCTCGTCTGATGAGTCCTCTGACGGGGCCATGACACGCTGCAGCGTCGGAAGGCCCGTGGGCCAGACCAGTTGGTCGGCCTGCCAGTTGCCGCCGCCCTGTTTTCACTTTACCAATGGTGGCGGCATCCTGGTCCAGGGCATGCAAACGGAGACCCCCAGTGTTAAGCTGCCCTGCTCCTGGCCTGAGCTGCAGGCCGTCGCCGTTTTGGACTGGTGTACCGCCCTTTGAAATAGCTGTAAGTTCAGGCGAGATGGAATGCCTTTCCTGGATATTTTTTCTTAATTAATGTTATTTGCTATTTAATTTAATTTTTTGTACAATGTCTTGCTTTATTGATGTATTGCCTTGTGGATGTATTTTTATATTTGTGTTTACTTCTTCTGTAAGCCGCCTTGAGGGCCGTTTGGCCAAAAGGCAGGGTATAAATAAACATTAATATAACATAACATATAACATATAACATAACAGTTACCAATGGTTGAATGTTGTCACTTTTCTCTCCTTAAATCTGAAATGAACTTGGGGGACAAATCTAAAGCAAATTCTTCTGACATGATTGCAAAAATTTGAATTAATTTTTTAAAAAAGCATTTCCAATTATTGATACTGTTGGATTTACGAGATTGTTTGGACGAGGAAATGTAAAAATATTGAATTTGCCAAGATGCTGCTAAATGTCACTGCCTTTAAAAACCAACAAGACATAAGAAATATGGCTGCTTTTTTTAAAAAAAGTACACTTCAGGAATAAATTGCAAAAACTTGGTTTTGAGGTGGGGGAAATAATTCAAAATAACTTCTGAATTCTTGTCAAATTTTAGATGGGTGTAAAATATAATTTCCGCCCTAGAATATGCTGCAATGTGGTTGTGCTATTTTACAAATTAATTGAAAAAGCAAGTCACATTTTAGGAAGGAAATCTGCTGCATAGTAAATGTTGATAGGAACTGATTGATTTTGCCTATACTACTGAAGAATACGAAACCTTGACTTACCCAGATATCGATTGTGATTGCTGCAGGAAACACCAGTGTTTACTCCCGTAAATAGATAATATGTTGATGTCATACATCTATATAACCAGAGCTTGTCTCTCTTTCCTGCCCTCAATTTGGTGCTGTTCCCTTTTGTTCTTGCAATTTTATTGTAAGCCACCCTATTATAGGGTAGAAGGGCAGTACAGAAATATTTTAAATGAAGAAATTAACAAATAATAAAATAAAATGGTGTGCCTGGACTTGAGTTTATCCCCCCGCTGCCATTTATTTTTGGTTGTTCCATCCATTATATCTGGCTGTCACTTTTTAAATATATATTTGTTTGTGCCTGAGGTCATTGTCACTGCTCAAGCCTGGATTAAGGCAGAATCCAACTTGGATTTATGCTGAACTGAGGGGAGTTGGATATGCCAGACCCCTGGCTGAACTGGCAGGGTCCTGGCTCAGCTGGGCTCCACCAGCAGAAGCCTCTCAACCTGGCTCAGTCACAGTGAAGCCAGGACGCTGCCAGCTCAGCTGGGGGACCCAGGGGAAGCCCAGCCTGGCAGAAGACCCGAAAAAGGGCTTCTGGGGGGGTGTCAACGAAGGGGCAGGGGGGAGTCAGGCAACTTCCTACTCGTGTTCGGAGTGCTCCTGCAAGTCCTGATCCAGGCCAAAGTTGCACCAAGGAAAAGGTCGGTCTAAGAAAATAATTACAATGGACGTCAATGGAGAGTGCTTCCTCTCCAGTAGGAGTATTCGTGAGAGCCAGCTTTTACTTTCTGTGCCCTGTGGGCAGCTCTTGGCTGAGCCTGCATTCAGCAGTTCCAGCAGCTCCCAAACATGAAATGGATGCTGAGGACCTTCTTGCCAGCTCCTCTTCCACCGCCTTTTTGTGAGTTGGATTGCTCTGCCCATTACCCATCGCTAGTATCTTGGCCTCCTTCCTACGTTATTGGGGGGAAGAGTTTGAAAGACGGCAAAAGTATGACCTAGTCCTATTGTCCTTTGATCCATGGCACAGACCCTAGGCAGGAGAGTGGAGAAGTCTCGCCTAACTTTGTAATAAGCCCGACATGTTTGACAGAAGCATAATCTGTGAGAGAATATCCCTAGAGCAAGGGTAGAGAACATCAGACCTGGGGGCCAGTTGTGGCCCTACAGGTCTCTCTATCTGGCCTTTAGAACTCTTCCTTACGCCACTCCACTTGTTCCCAGGCCACACCACTCACTGACCCTGCTCTGAACCCTGGGCATTTTTGCATGGCTGAAAGGTACACTTGATCGCTGATAATGCTTCTTTCTGGATAGAGGAAGGCATATTTTGTGTGTGTGTGTGTGTGTGTAAACCAACCTACTGTAACATTAATTGATTCTGCCTATTTTTTTCTCTGGCTCCACCCACCCCTGGCATGTGGCCCTTAAAAGGCTGACCAAAAGGGAATGTGGCCCTTGGGTTAAAAAGATTCCCCACCCCTTCCCTAGGGACTCAAGGGCCCAGTTAAGTTTGCACTCCTAGCTTACTTCTCTTCCTTCCTGGACTCCTTGATCAAGGCCCCACAGCAACCTGAAGCCAACTTTTGTTGAAAGTGATACTTGAATGAAGATAGGGAGGTAGTACATATCTTTTGAGTAGAGTGGTACAGTGAAGTGGCTAAAATGTTGGATTTGAATGGCCAGATCAAACTCCTGCATAGCCATAAACTTGCTGGACCTTGGGCAAATCATTGTTTATTGCACAACTTATTTTACAGGGTAAAATTCTACAAGAATAAAATGAGACAAGCCCTATTCATCCACATTATTTGTGTGTAGGGCATAAGTGTGTACAGAAAAGGAGTGGGACTACATTTTAAGCCCTGCCCCCAAACCGCCTGTTGGACACCATTGAGTGATAGGAAACCCCAACACATGAGCTCCTGATCGGCTCCGTGGGATTGGGACACCTGATTGTTCAGGAGCTTGCACTTTGGGCTTGCTTTTCACACACCTATGTTGGGGGAAAAACTGATGTGATGTTAGAGGTGGGACTAAAAACTTCTCTCTCTATACACGTATGCCCTACATGCAAGTAATACATGAACAGGACTTCAGGGTTTGCTGCTCTTGATACATTAACAGAAGGATTGGGATACAGAAGTATAAAGAAGGGAAAATCCACATCTCACAATCATTTAAAGGGGTGTGCCTGTATTTTAAGACAGGCAAGAAGTGCCTCCTTCTAAGCCAAGCACATTTAATATCCATCCTTAAAATTTTGCCTTTTACTGTCTCTAGTTTTTATTTTGCTCAAGTTGTCTTTCAAAAACAAGCAAACAAAGATTTGGAATGAGTGAGCAGGGGGGAAAAGTCACCTTTTTGTGAGTGTCCGTTATGAGTTCACGCAGATTTCAGGATTTCTTAGGATTGTCTTTTTATAGGAAGAAGCTGTCTTATATGGAATCAGACCATTGGTCCATCTAGTTCAGTAGTATATACACCAGGACTGGGGAAGACTGTGTGGAGAGCGAACAGCACCCAGCAATCCCAGCAACAGGAGGAAGGACAACCAACAGCTTACAAGCCAAAGGCCACCCCTGACTTACCGGGGAAGGTGAGGCTGAACCTCTCTGCTTAAAACCGAGGATACATCTTGGGGGTCAAGTCTGAGGGAGAAACATCTGAAGTATTCTTCTCAGCTCGGAGGGCTCGGCTGTGCATTATTTTTTCACCGTGCAGCGATTCCATCTACTTTGTTCAACTGAATCCTCTAATCAACTTTGTGCAGGAGGAGGAAAAGGAAAAGAGGAGGTAATGAAGCAGTGGAGCAATGTGAGCAACTTCATCCCTGGACTAATGTAGGAGGTGAGCTAGTAATTGTCTCCCTCCCTTTGATATCATACCGGTTGCTGCGGCTGATGTTCCTTGTCGCGGCCGGTGCTTTCTCGTTGCCGTTGCGGTCCTGCAGTTCTGCTTCCATCTCGGCGTGGGCTGGCTCCTTCGGCGTTGCGGTTGCTGTGGCCCGGGGTTTTGCTGCCGCCTACGGCTGCGTTCTCTGCTATGGCTCGCTGCCCCTCTGTCACTGCTGCAGTGGTCGGGACGCCGTTGTCGTCGCGTGTGACTTACGTCATCCTGTGTTGCCGCAGCCCCTGCTTGCTTGCTGCTGTTGGGGGTTGTGCTGCCCCCGGGGCCTGTTATTTCTCTTTCGCCGCGGCTGCACCCTGCTGCACCCTGCCTGTCTGCTTGTTTGGACTTGTTTGGACTTCCTGTTTGCGCGCTGTGGCTGCCGTTGCGGGCTGGCCACTGCTGGGGCATCGGGACGTTACGACCCTGTGTTGCTGTCGTCGTGCTGCTTGCCTGTTGCTTGGCGTCATCGTTGCTGCTGTGGGTCGTCCTCATCGTGGGGTGCGTTGCTGGTTGGAACGCTGTCTACATCGCCATCGTGCTGTCGTCGCTGCCGTTATTTGCCCGCCCATGTTGGCTAGGACCTTATTGCCATGACCCGGACCAAGTATTCTACAGACCTGTTACTGTGGCCGGCTGCGACTACCATTCTGGCTGGCTATCACAACCTGGTTTCTGTTTTAAATTGGTGTATGTATGGATGTATGGATGTATGGATGTATAGCTGTATGAATGTGTGAATGTGTATGAATGTGAATTGGATTGACTTGTATTGACTTAGTTAATTTAATTTAATTTAATTTAATTTAATGTAATTTAATTAGTTTAATTAATTAATTATTGGTTTAATTAATTCAATTTAAATTAGTAATACTGCTGCTACAGGGTACGGAGGCGGGTCTCCGGACTAATTTTATTAGGGTGGGTGGCCTGCTGAGAAGCAGATAGGGATAGAGGCATGTGCAAGCCGGAGAGGGAGGTGGGGGGCCAAGTTATAGGAAGTGTGGGCGGCAGGCGCTGGAAGGGTGCTGCTAGCAGACCACGCCGGAATAGGGAAACACGGGACAGATGCATTATATCTATCCCATGTTCCGGGTCTGCTCAGAACCAGACGGAAACTGGGGGACGCAAGGTTCCTACCGACCTTCGACTGCTGTTATGTAATGCCAGGTCTGTGGATCAGAAAACCTCGCTCATCCATGATATGATCTTGGATGGGCGCGCAGACCTGGCATGTATTACGGAGACTTGGCTGGACAAAGCCTCTGCTCCAATTCTTGAGGCCATGTGTCCGCCAGGTTTCCGTTATGCACAGCAGCCGAGGGTGGGAAGGTGGGGAGGGGGTGTGGCAGTCATCTATCGAGAGTCCTTGGTTTTTGCCAGACCTCCCCTCCATAGGACTCAAATTGTTGATTGCATGTACTGGAGGTTGGGCCCGAAGGGCAGTTTAGGGATCTTGCTGGTGTACCGCCCACCCCGCTGCACGGCAGATTCCCTGGCCGAGGTGCTAGAGGTGGTCTCGGCTGTACGGGCATTGTCCCCAGAGCTGGTAGTGCTGGGTGACTTTAACGTGCATGCCGAGGCCGCTCTCACAGGAGCCCCTCGGGATTTCCTGGAAACCATGGCTTCCTGGGAACTGTACCTAAGTAATACTGGGCCCACCCATGTAGCCGGTCATGCTCTCGACCTAGTATTTGTCCTGGGAGAGGAGAGAAGTGGTCTGAAGTTGGGAGTGATTCATGCCACTCCTGTGTCATGGTCAGACCACTACCTGGTAAATATGGACTTCTCGTTGCCATGCCCCCTCCGCAGGGGTGAAGGACCTACTAAAATGGTCCGCCCCAGACGCCTTATGGATCCGGATGGATTCCTGACTGCGCTTGGGGAATTGGAACCAGCTGAAGGTCGCCCGGTCGAAACCCTGGTGAAGGAGTGGAATGTGGGGATCACCAGGGCATTAGACCAGGTGGCTCCGAAACGTCCTCTCCCCCTGAATAGAACTCAGCTAGCTCCATGGTATACACCACGGTTGTGTAGCTTGAGACAGGAGGTGAGACGACTAGAGCGCCGGTGGCAGAAATCCCGCTCTGAAGATGTCCGGACACAGGTTAGAGCAGCAGTAGCTGCCTACCAAGTGGCAATAAAGGTAGGAAAGAAGGCTTTCTTTGCTGCCTCTATTGCGTCTGCGGAGTGTTGTCCCAGGAGGCTGTTCCAGGTGGTCCGAAGCCTGGTTGGTCCAGTTGCTCAGGAACCCTTGGAACAGTCAAAGGCCTCCTGTGACCTATTAGCAAAACACTTCGCTGATAAAATCGAACACTTACGGAGCTCGATCCCGCGCGCCGTGGACACAGTCGATGAACCAGAGTTGGCCAGTTGCAAGCCGGTAAATTGGGATCGGTTTCGGCTTCTCCCTTCTGAGGAAGTGGACAAGGTGCTTTCATCTGTGAAGCCAACCACTTGTCTTACTGATCCTTGCCCTTCGTGGCTCCTTGTGAGCTGCAGAGAGAAATTGGGCGAGGGGATCAAAGCGGTGGTAAACGCATCCTTGAAAGAGGGTGTGATGCCATCAGCCTTCAAGGAGGCAATTGTAAAGCCCATCTTAAAGAAGCCCTCCTTGGATCCCCAAGTGTTAGATAACTTCCGCCCAATTTCGAATCTACCATTTCTGGGCAAGGTCATTGAGCGAGTGGTGGCCAACCAGTTGTCAGCACACTTGGATGAAACGGATTATTTGGATCCATACCAATCGGGTTTCAGGACTGGTCACGGAACTGAAACAGCCTTGGTCGCTCTGGTTGATGATTTGAGGAGGGCATTAGATAGGGGAGAATCCACCTTTCTTGTCCTCCTCGATCTCTCAGCGGCTTTTGATACTGTCGACCACAGTATCCTTCTGCTTCGCCTGGAGGGATTGGGAATTGGAGGCACTGTATTACAGTGGTTCCATTCCTTTCTCTCCGACAGGTACCAACAGGTAGCGTTGGGGGAGGAGGTATCAGACCCTTGGCCTCTCAATTGTGGTGTGCCACAGGGCTCTATCCTCTCTCCCATGCTATTTAACATCTATATGAAGCCGCTGGGAGCAATCATCAGGAGATTTGGGCTGCAGTGTCATCAATATGCGGATGACACTCAGCTCTATCTCTCATTTAAATCTTCACCAGAGTTGGCTGTGGAGACCTTGTCCAACTGCCTGGAATCCGTGAGTGGATGGATGGGAAGGAACAAGCTGAAGTTGAACGCTGATAAAACCGAGGTACTACTTGTGGGGGACAAGAGAAGGTTGGGTGACATTGACCTGAAGTTCAATGGGGTGAGTTTACCCCTAAAGGACCAGGTCCGCAGCCTTGGGGTTGTGCTTGATTCCAGGCTGTCCATGGAGGCTCAGATTTCGGCAGTGAGCCGGGCAGCCTGGTACCAACTACACCTCATACGAAGGCTGCAACCCTACCTTCCTGTTCATCAGCTCCCACTGGTGGTACACACCCTGATCACCTCTCATTTGGACTACTGTAATGCGCTCTACATGGGGTTACCCTTGAAAACGGTCCGGAAATTACAACTGATACAAAATGCAGCGGCTCGACTACTTACGAATAGTCGCCGCCGAGATCACATCACACCAGTGTTGTTCGACCTACACTGGCTTCCAGTTGTTTTCCGAGCCCAATTCAAGGTGTTGGTATTGACCTTTAAATCCCTATATGGTTTCAGCCCAGTTTATCTCACGGAGCGCCTTCAATGCCACCAATTATGCCGCCCGACAAGATCGGCCACACAGGGCCTTCTCTCAATCCCGCCAACAAAAACAGCCAGATTGGCGGGTACAAGAGAAAGGGCATTCTCAGTGGCGGCCCCCACTCTGGAACTCCCTCCCACAAGATCTCCGGCATGCCTCTTCCATAAATGTATTTCGGAAAGCCTTAAAGACCTGGCTTTTTCAGCAGGCCTTCCGGGTATCCGGGGAGGGTTAATCGATATAATTGTAATGCCTCCTACCCAGTTTTAATATTGTTGTTGTAGATCTATTGTTTTTATTGTATTACTGTATTTTATTAATTGTATTTTAATAATTTTGTAAGTCGCCTAGAGTGGCCATTGGCCAGATAGGCGACGAAGAAATTAAATTTATTATTATTATTATTATATTATTCCAGGTGTTGTTGAACTCCAGCTTCCATCATCCCTGAACGTTGTCCGTTGTGGCTAAGGCTGATGGAGTTGGAATCCAACAACATCTGGAGGGCCAGAGGTTCTCCATTCCTGAGTTAGCCTGGCGGGCAGCATCTCTCAACAATTTCAGACAAGAGTCTTTCCCAGCCCAACCTGGAGATGCCAGGGACTGAACCTGGGATCTTCTGCTTGTGAGGCACATGCTGAGCTACGTTGCTCCCCAGTCATCAACAACTGTAACTTTTCATTTCCAGCAGAAAATTAAGGAGGGTGAGGACGTGACTAAGGGGATGATTCATACATGCCTTCGGGAGGTAGAAATGATACCAATCATGCCTGGTAATCCTCATTATGTCTGCTGTTGCCTCCTGCCAAGAATATCTTATGCTTTATTTAGTTGTTTCCTGAAGCAGGGAAATCCCCGTCAATATTGCTTTCAAAGACATCTTCATGCATCCATACTTTTGTCTTATTCATTTGGTATATTCTCTATTCTTCTTGAGGAGAACTTGAGTCCTAATGTAACAGAATTTGACTCAAGTCATGGACCTGGGAGTTATATTGTCTGTTTTTTTGGGGGGGTGTCTTATGCCCTAGAACTACTATGCACTATCAGTTCAATGCATTCGTCTCAGGCAGGGGTGAGGATCATTTTTAGTCACAGAGCCAGATTTTCTGAGCAACTTTCTGGGAACCACATGCCAGCAGTGGGAGGGGCTAGAGGTGAAGGGTGGAGCAATGCAGATAAATTTTATCTTTGTATAGTAGGCTGGTTTCTACACACAGTCATACGCCCTTCTTTATCCTCCATCCAGGCAAGGGTGTGGCCTGGGGAGAGTCCCAAGAGCCAGACAGGGAGCTCTGTAGGGCCACATCTAGCCCCCAAGCCTGAGTTTCCCATCCCTGATATAAGGATACTAACAAGGAGAATAACATAAGACAGATAGGTCTGCTACCTGCTCATAGCTGTAGCGGCTAGGAATATAATTGTTTAGAAGCATAATCATCCTGGTTACTTGAAGTTGGAGAAACACGACAGGAGATTTCCATTATGCTGTGAATCTCTTGGGGATATTCAGCTGGTCTCTGGGAGAAACAATGTTAAATTAGTTGGATGTTTAGTTTGATCAAGCAAGGTCATTTTCTTAACTGCAACTGAATATTCTGAACACCCCCAGACTGAACGTTCCCATGCTCCCGGTCCGGATCTTCAGCACACATCAGGAAGACGGTCTCAGGAAAACCCTTCCACCTGGGCATACCTATCGCAAGCACATGACATTTCCTATGGACGCTACACAGCCTATTCTAGTCCTGCGCTGATCTTCATCAGCAAGAAGAAAATGGATCAATGTGAAGTGTTCTAGATGTCCAAGCTGTGATGGCAATGCTGAGATGGTACACTTGGTTCCCCCAATGTCTGAACAAGCTCTCTATGTAAGTATGCTGATTCTAGGCTCACTCGGGAGTCAGACAGAGGGAAGAGGAACCACTTGGAACTGGGCAAGTCAAACAGAGAAGAAACAGCTGGCCCCACCCCAGTTAACAGAAGGGGAGGCAGCTGTCAAAATCTCATACAGAGACCAAAAGTAGGGGTGGAGCTGGAAAGCGAAGTGTCTGGCCCATTTCTAATAAAAAGAGCTTTTGCTTTTCCTTTTTAGAGAAGGAGTGAGCCAGAGTACAAACAGAAGGAGATGGGTGGAATTTATCTGACAGAAGCAGTACAGGGAACAAAGCATCACTACCACCATGTAGGGCAGGGATGGGGAACCAGATGTTGTTGGACCCCAACTCTCAGCATGGCTGGTGGTCAGGGATCAAGGGAGCTGTCACCCAGTAACATCTGGAAGGCCAGAGGTTCCCTACCCCTGTTGTAGGGAATGCTGAGACTTGTGACTGCTTGCTATTGGAAGCCAAGGTCCATTTATCTAAAATACTTAGAATCATAGAACAGTATAGTTGGAAGGGGCCTATAAGGCCATCGAGTCCCAAGAGCCAGACCTGCTGGAGTCCTGCTCAGTGCAGGAATCCAAATTAAAACATACTCAACAGGTGGCTGTCCAGCTACCTCTTGAATGCCTTCAGTGTTGGAGAGCCCACTACCTCCCTAGGTAATTGGTTCCATTGTCATACTGCTCTAACAGTAAGGAAGTTTTTCCCTGATGTTCAGCTGCAATCTGATTCCTGTAACCTGAGCCTATTATTCTGTGTCCTGCACTCTGGGACGATCAAGAAGTTATCCTGGCCCTCCTCTGTGTGACAATCTTTCAAGTACTTGAAGAGTGCTATCATATCTCCCCCTCAGTCTTCTCTTCTCAAGGTTATATATGCTCAGTTCTTTCAGTCTCCCTTCATAGGGCTTTGTTTCCAGTTCTCTGATCATCCTTGTTGTCCTCCTCTGAACCTGTTCCAGTTTGTCTGCAACCTTCTTAAAGTGTGGTGTCCAGAACTGGATGCAGTACTCAAAATAACGTTTAACTAGTGCCGAGTAGAGGAGAACTAGTATTTCATGCAATTTGGAAACTATACTTCTGGTAATGCAACCTAAACTAGCATTAGAGATTTGATGGTTAAGTAGAATATAAACCCTGTTAAATAAAATAAATAAGAGTTTTCCCCACTCTTGAAGGCACTGCTGTGTGATTCCTTTTCTTAAAGGCCAGAGGTCTCCTATGCTCTCTCCAGGGAAGTAACTGGAGCATATATTTCCTTTGCTTCTGTGCAATTTCCTTTCTGTTTCTTTTAGAACTCTTTGATAAACCAAGTGCTGCTTCCTGAACAGTAACAAACCTACTTATCAACTACCACTACTGCTACTGTAGCTGCCAGGTAAGGAGGCTGGGAGGAGTGATGCTCACTGGTGGATCAGAGTATGGGTGAAGACTGCTCTGCTAGGGTTTCTGGGGTACAGCCCTCCCAATGAGAATGTCAAGCAAATCCTCCCAAAATCTCAAAGCCACATCCCCTTCCTGTCTCACAAACATTTTGTATTTCTATATGAATCCAGAGAAGCTCTGCAAATATTTCTGCCAATCTACTGTTCTTTAAACAGTCAGTGCTCTGCACTACTCAGCCAGTCCTAATCCAAATGTATAGCCATGGCAAAGAGGTCCCTCCCAGGATTACCTGTTTTTCAGCCCTACTAGGAAGGCCCCCAGTCCAGCACAGCCAGTATAGTAAATTAGGGAAGAGTCAGGACTGCTTCAACGGCAGTCCTATGCAGTATCATTAGCCTATATCAGAATCATACATTGGTTCTGAGCATGCTCAGACCTGTTTCCCTAAAAGCCAGGTCTCTCCATAGGAAATCAACAAAGCAACAGGGAGTGTTTTCTACTTTGAGAACTTTTTGTTTTGTTGATTTTTGTCACCTTGCTATAGAGAGAGAGCAAGGAAGTCAGCAAGAAAACAACAGTGAGTCTCTTTCTGTAATAAATATCTTTTTTTCTTCATTGTTTTGCATTTATTTTTGTGAACTGGGAAGAGAAATAGTGGATGATTTGTGCATGTGTTGCAACAAACTCTGTTAACCATTTCTCTTGATTCATTCATTAAAAACTGAAGCAGCTGCTGGGTGGAGTAGGGCAGACTGATGTGAGCCACATCCAATTCCAGAGTATTTTCCAGTGTATTTACAGAAAAGGTATGGATCTGCTTCTAACAAGCCCCTCCCCTATCTTAAGTTCAGAATGTCTTGAATGCAGAGGAAAATGTACGGACCTATTATTTCTACCTTGCTTTTTTGTGAGTTTTGTCAGTGAATTTCTAAAATGCAGAGTTTGAGTTCTGTACCTGTCTGGCTATGACTCCACAACATCCCACAAATCTGTAAGATATGCTCCCTACTTTCAGACATAAGAGGCTAATTATGATTAGTCTGGTGTGATGTACTCGGCACATGAGCAGAGATTATTACTTCACATTTTTTTCTGCTGCGTTCTGATGTGCCTTAGCTCAAATATACATACATGCCATAAAATAGACTTTTTGAATTCACATTTTGAAAATTGACTTCAAAGAATACTTAAAAGAAAATTGAACTCAGCAAGGTTTGCTTATGTCTCATACAGATGCGTTAGGGTGAATTTCCATGTGTATGTTCATGATGCAATGTCGTAACTAAATAATAGATTGTAAGGTAATAATCTTAAGTAGTATCATGTTACCAAACAGTTACATTTACATCTTTCTACCTAAACTTCTGGGCAAACAGAAAATGTGGTTGGGAACATGGGGGGGGCAGAATCAGGAAAATACAAATTAGATGCCTGACCCAGACCCTCCCCTGTGCCGATGGCCCTCTCATGTATGACCTGACGATGGCTGTTCATGTGCTAGTAACTTCTGGATTGGACTAACACAGTGCATTTTAAAGATGGTATGGAAACTGCAGCTTACAAAAAAAAACCCAGCTGCTATTACAGTATGAACTGGGAATGGCTATTGGGAATAGCCTGAGCTGAAAGAACTCGAGAATTTACCAGTGGAAGAAAGGGTAAGTACGGAGCTTCCCTCATATAGACTAGCATGTAATGGAGCTGAATGCTGGCAAATACCAAGCAGGCAAAATAAAGTACTTCTTCACATTCCACCTAGTTGAACTAGGAAATTTGTTCCCATTACAGGTAATGATGGCCACGAACTTTGATTGCTTAATAAGAGGATTAGACAAATTCACGGAGGATATCAGTGGCTATTATTCACATTGTTTTATGTCCACTGTCAGGGGCAATATGCCTCTAAATACCAGTTACTGGGACTCAGGTGGGGAGAAAGCTATTGCATTCAGGTTCTGCTTGTGGACTTCCTTATAGGCATTTGATTGGTCGTTTTGAGAACAGGATGCTTTTTGGCCTGATCTAGCAGGTTCTTCTTGTGTACGGGAAGACAAGGGGAGGATGGCATAGGGGAACTAAATCATCTTCCCCCCAAAATGTTTGCCACAAAATTTTAATTAGAATTACCTGCTTGAGAATGGGTTTCTGCCCTAGTGATGAGAAATCAAGTGACATCTTAATGAGCAATGTACATGCATGCATGAATCAACCCTCTGGCTGGGAAAAAAACCATGCATTTCTAATTAGACTGAGAGTGAAGGATCCTTTTTAAAGGCACCATTTCCAAATACCTCTGGCAAAGTAGAGGCACTTTATTTTTAGTTCATTATTACCTTGACAGCCTGATAAACAGTAAATAACCTTTGGATTGCTCTTCTGGAAAAAAGCAGTGTAGTTGTGTCAAGACAAGCGGACACAGCAGCATCACCTTACACATAGCCAAAGTACGCCCTTGGTTTACGCAAAAGCCACTTGAAATCATGCTGTCCGAAGGTTCTCTAATAAACAACACTGAGAAACTTCCTGTTGTAATTTGAAAAGAGAGTGGCATCATACAATGTTCATGGGTAAATAACAGATAAAAGCAGAGCCTGGAAAAGTTACTTTTTTGAACTACAACTCCCATCAGCCTAATCCAGTGGCCATGCTGGCTGGGGCTGATGGGAGTTGTAGTTCAAAAAAAGTAACTTTTCCAAGCTCTGGATAAAAGTGTGTTTAAGAAAAATCATTTATTTTCCATGTTTTGAAGTAAGTTTGCACATATATCACTACACTGCAAGAAACTGGCATAAATATTAAAGTGTGCTTTTTTCTTGTATTAATGAAATCCCAGTTTCATCAGAATATCACTATGTGACCATATTTACTTATTATTCTATACAATGACAGCTGTTTTAGTAGCAACGGTTAACAGAATGTGCCTTCACTCCTAAACACAGTGACAAGAGAGTAAGCTCCATTGAATATGGTAGGACCTACTTCTGAGTAAACATGTCTAGCACTATGATGTTAGCAGAGAACTAGCAAGTCCCTGGTTCAAATATAATATCAGCCATGAAACCAAAGGATGCCCTTAGCAAGCAAATATCTTTCAGCCTCGATCTTCATCTATAATATGAAGATAATAATATAAGCCAACTTTATAGAGATGTTTTAAACATGATTGACATAATGAATGTGAAGTGCTTTGAGCATCTCTAAAAAAAGAGGTGTGAACACTACTAATTAATAGCTCAATACTTTTTCCTGATACATGGTATAATAATGATAAATGATGATGATGATGATAGTTGTCAACAATTGTTATAACTGTTGATTGCACTTACACACATCCCTCTATCCACTCCAGACAACCATGTATCTGAACAAGATACTGAGCTGTTGACTAATTCTGATTCCCTTTTAAACAAGGGCAAAGACAAAACTACTTGCCTAGTTGAATTTTGTGTCCATTAGTATATTTAAAAAAACACCCATTGTATTCAAATATTCTTTTCAAGTGCATCAGGAACATTTTTCAGTGTCTTTGCCTCATGTACTTGGTCTGATCTACATCCCTTTTTGCCCATCTTGGCCTCAAGGTCTTGGATGCACAGACACAAAATCACATGGCTCACCCCAGTCTGTCCAATTAAGTATTGAAGAAGAAGGAGGTGGCCTTTCTTTTTGTCATCCTTTCAAGTTTCCATATTTTCCTAAGCCATGTTCAGGCATACATCTAAACACACAATGTTTAAAAGCCGGGTGTGTGCGTGCACACATGTGCCACCCCAGTGTCCCACATATGTCCATCTCCATGCATCAGCCTCAAGCTTCCTGAACTGAGCTGCGAAGGTTTTCAGATCTTTTTTACTTACATTCACTTGAATAGTACTAGAACACTTCCTATGATTTGGGACCCTGAATACAACTCTACTGTTGCTATTTTCTGAACGTATGCAACATTCTGCGGGGATAGCACTTTCTTGCCCAGTGATGTAACACCACTGAATATATTGCATCCAGTTAGGATTTCTTGAGAATTCTGTTCAATCCAACCAATATGCATGTGCACACACACACTGAACCACTGTACTGTAACACAGCCATCAGTCAGATGTCACACTTCTCTGAATTTTTCAGTGTACTTATTGGCTCAAAAATGCACCAAAATATATTTAAAAATGCCCCACTTGTGTAATAGATAACCAATAACTTTTCTCAGAAAACACCGTTCAATGTGGAAACTGGATAGAATGGATCAATGACTGGGAAATGTGAAAAAGAGGATGGAAATAGACTGATCCATCCAAAAAGCAGTTGCCCCTTATGACAATGCTTTTCTTAATTGTTTTTTGTGAACTGTAAGTCTCATTTGAAGCTATTCTTTCTCCAGCTTTGCCTTTCCAGTGACTGCATACATTCAGCTATGAATGCTTTCTTTTAATCAAGTTAAATATTATTTTGCTTTGCTTGTCTTTAATCTCACCCTTTTCCCTGGATGGTTTAACAACCATTGTATTCAATCAAGGTGTATCCCACCATTTAACTAAAAATACTAATTTTCAATTCAGAAAATTTCATCTCTTGGGGAAACTGATTAAAAGCTCACCAATTTTTCCCCTTTGATGTGGGTGTGAGTTTTCATAATGTGGATAATAAGAAACAATAGTTGATTCTTTTTTTGCTTGCTGAATAAATCCAGTTTATTCTATTTAGTAGACAAATTCCAGTGTGGAACAGACACATTTCCCAATTACGGTGCTCTTATTATGGTGTAACTTGCTGCATATGTTCTACTGAAAGTTGTGTGTGGGGCACCTCTTAAGACTAAAACCGGTGGATCAGACAGTTGATCTGTCAATAACATTCATCTTTTGTCAGATTTGAGCTTCTAGTTATTTCCCAACAATATCCAAAAGTAAGGAACAGGTTCAGGACTCTTTGTTAAAAGGTTTTTTTTTGGGGGGGGGAGATCACATTGCAGGCAGCAGCTGTTTCCCTGGATTACCTAGTCTAGACCATTCTGTCGAAGCATGAGGGAAAAATACCCGTCTGAGCTGCAGCAACAACACAAGGAACTGGAATATCCATTCAAGAAGAAGCTTTAATTACCTAAAGGCTTGGAGAGTGCCCATTAAAAAAACACACACACACATGCATTTTTAAAGAATTCTTAAATGTTAAGTCTTAAAAGTAATAGTTTTAACTAAAGTGGGGAACATAGAGGCACTTGCTCTGGACCAGGCTGAAAAGATGTGATAATTAAACTTTATTCCAGTAATGGTCTATATGTAACATTTCAGTATGCAATAGATTATGTGCATTACAAAGGTGGTAAATAGAAACGGATAGAACTAGCTTGTTTGGAGGTTTAGGAAGAGCAGCAGCCCAGAATGTCACTGTGACTGCAGCCTAACATAGTAAAGCACATTAAGCAATTGAATGCCACTAGCAAGGGAAGAAAAGATTGAAGTCAGGTGACAATGGACAGCAGCAGCCACCAATAGAGAGTTTGTATGACAGCTTCTGAACAGGATCATTCTGAGTACTGAAAGAATGGAATTTCAGCACTAATACCCTTAAACGGTAGTGGCTGGTGCCCACTGGTACTGGTAAGGTGGAGGGCAGGGGACCCAACAATAAGTGGCGCCAGAACATGGGACCTTCTGCATGCAAAGCTGATCTCTACCACTGAGCTATGATTCTTCCCTTGTTGTCTCCCCTCCCCCAGAAACTAATATTAAGAGATATATTGCCCTATCAGAGCTCATAGCCATTTGCATGGGATCTCCCCATATAATCACTGTCCTGATAGGATCAGGGAAGATGATCTAGTGGAGAAGAGGAATGGCGCAATTGGCACCAGAAACCAAGTGAAGCTGCAGCACTAGTGCAACAGCCTCACTGTTGTATTAGCATTTGTATGTCTCTAGGCCTGATGTAGCATGTGATGCTTTTGACTCCCAGATGAGTAGTAGCCTCTCGCTTTCACTGTAGTATCCTAGAAATCTTTTGGGCCCTACCTTTTCCATGGATGTCACAACACATCTCTGCAAGATTCTGAGGTCTTCGTTGTGCAACACAATGTGCTTTTCAATGGCAATATAATTTAGGCTGCAATCCTAAATACGCCTGTGGTGTTTTCTTTCTGGTTAGACATTATTGTTGGTAATAACTTTGTCTTGGAGAAATCCTTGATACGTGCGGATGTTGTTCATGTACTCTTACATTATACCCCAGTGGTGTGAACAACAACCATAAATTATGGTGGCTGAGACACTTACATTGCAAGGCTGTAAGGACACCCACCCACCATCTATTTCTCAGTGGTCTGAAGAACTCACTGCCCTTTCTGTGTTTGAATTCATGGCTTATAATCTGAAATATTACCTATCCCTGTATAGACCTGTAAGATGAGTTGGATCATCCGGGGAAATTCTAATCCTGGCATTGCATCCTACAGAATATCACATACTCTTGGATGAGACTGATTATCTGGATCCGTTTCAGTTGGGTTTCAGGCCTGGAAACAGCCTTGGTTGCCCTGTATGATGACCTCTGTAGGGAGAGAGACAGGGGGAGTGTGACTCTGTTGATTCTCCTTGATCTTTCAGCGGCTTTCGATATCATCAGCCATGGTATCCTTCTGGGAAGACTGGCTGAGTCAGGAGTGGGAGGAACTGCATGGTGGTGGTTCCACTCCTACTTGGCAGGTTGGTTCTAGAAGGTGGTGCTTGGGGAAATTGCTCGGCACCCTGGACTCTCCAGTATGGGGTTCCGCAGGGGTCAGTTCTGTCCCCCATGCTGTTCAACATCTACATCAAACAGTTGGATGTGGTCATCCGGAGCTTTGGAGTGCATTGCCATCAGTATGCTGATGGCACGCAGCTCTATTTCTCCTTTTCATCTTCTTCAGGTGAGGCTGTCAATGTGCTGAACCAGTGCCTGGCTGCGACAATGGACTGGATGAGGGCTAATAAACTGAGGCTCAATCCAGACAAGACTGAGATGCTGCTAGTGGGTGGTTCTTCTGACCAGATGGTGGATGTCCAACCTGTCCTGGATGGGGTTACACTCCCCCTGAAGGAGCAGGTTCGTAGCTTGGGGGGTTCTCCTAGAACCATCTCTGTCACTTGAGGCTCAGGTAGCCTCGGTGGCACGGAGTGCCTTCTACCAACTTCAGTTGGTGACCCAGCTACGCCCCTATCTGGACAGGGATAACCTGGCTTCAGTTGTCCATGCTCTGGTAACCGCCAAATCAGATTACTGCAATGCACTCTACGTGGGGCTGCCTTTGAAGATGGTTCAGAAACTGCAGCTTGTGCAAAATGCAGCGGCCAGATTGGTAACAGGGACTAGACGGTTTGAACACATAAAACCGATTCTGGCCCGCTTGCATTGGCTGCCTGTATGTTTCCGAGCTTGATTCAAGGTGCTGGTTTTAACCTATAAAGCCTTACACAGCTTGGGACCACAATACCTGATGGAAGGCCCCTCCCAACACAAAGCCACCCATACACTATGCTCAACATCCAAGGCCCTCCTCCAGGTGCCTACTCGGAGGGAAGCTGGGAGTCTGGCAACAAGGGAGAGGGCCTTCGTAGTGGTGCCCCCTAAATTATGGAATGATCTCCCTGACGAAGTGCGCCTGGCGCCAACACTGTTATCTTTTCGGCGCCAGGTCAAGACTTTCCTCTCCTCCCAGGCATTTTAGCATGTGTTTTTAAATTGCTTTTTAAAAATGTGTTTTAAAATGCGTATATTTGTTTTTAATGTTTTTAATTGTTGTAAACCACCCAGAGAGCTTCGGCTATGGGATGATATAGAAATGCAATAAATAAATAAATACGGTTGTGACCTGAAAAGGGCATTTTCTGCTGTTGTCCCTATACTGTGGAATGCCATATGTGAAGCAGCAACCATCAGTTGCTTCAGATGTCTTGTAAAGACTTATCTTTTTGCCCAGGCTCTCCCTGACCATAGGATTGGGCCCAGTTTTACATGTCTAAGTTTTCTGAACGTCTGTTTTATTCACCTTTTATGTGTTTTATATTGCTCTTTTAGCTTGTATTTTTGTTTTAATGCTTTAATGATATATTGTTTGTTTTATAAACTGTACACTGCTTAGCGATTGTTGAAATATTAAGCAGTTTATAAATGCTGTTTAATAAAATAAATGCATAAATAATAGGCAATATCATTTAGATACTGTTCTGGACATATGAACTGACTTTATTAACCTAAATCTAATCTAATTTAAATTTAAATTAAATTAGGATTGATGGGGTATTTTATTGTCAATGTCATCTGGTGATTTTTTTAAAAAATAATAATTCTTTTTTCTTTTGTTATATTTGCAAATCAAAATTCTAAAAAAACCCAGGAACCCTAAAACAACCCAAACACCTTTCCACATTACATATGGTTGCCGTGTGAATCAACCCTCAGCATTTAAAGCCATAGGAATGTTGCTATTGAGGTTGAGGGCATAGAGATTACACACTGCCTGGTATAGCCAGCTGCCATATTTGAAATAAGCATATATGATGCCATGAAGTTCACTTCATGGGTGGTCTTTGACAAGTAGCTGTCTCTCTCAACCGAATCTCCCTCACAGGCTGTTGGAGGCTAAACGGGATTGGAACGATAGCAATCTTTGTATATTGAAAAGTATTTGAGAAATGTTTCATTCTAATAAGTACCGTACCTTGGAGGGTTTTTTCAAACTGATCCCTATGCATGTTCCAGTCTTCCTCCTTTCATTGATGTTAAACAATTTTAGTCCTTAAAGATTTAAGCTTTTAATCTGTGCCAACCTGCAGTGCTCAGTATTTCTCATAAGAAAGACATGAGAGAGAGTCTTGATTTGAAAAATTTATGTGACAGGTCCTTGTTTACTTCTCAGCCCAGGTGCTATGGAATTTTGCCTCAAAGGTGTGGCATTTACATAACCAGAAATACTTTAAAACTTTTTTTAAAAAATAGCTTTTCATGGAAGTAAAGTACATGTGTGCATAAACCGTATGTAGACATCTGGGTTGGTAAACATCACCAAAATATGACCTTTCTGAATCTTTTGTCCTCCCAATGAGCCACCATTTGAATGGAGAGAAATCTGGGTACGCTTCCAAGCTAAAGTGACCTGTCAGTCTTCCCTCTAATACAACAAACAGCATTGGCTTGAAAATGCCTTTCAACTGAGTCCCTGTAATAAATTTTTGGGGTGCAGCTTGCAATTTCTGACGGAATTTGTCTGGACACGCTTATAGCAGTTCCCTTGTATTGTGCATTACATGATAGTATGGCTCTAAGACTGGTGACTCATACTTTCCTTAGAGGCTTCTGTTATATTTAATTATTCACCTTTGGATTGTGGAAAGATTCCATGCAGCTGTTGGTATTGTTCTAGATTTCTTTTGCTAAGCCACACCTACTGAATGTCAAGAAACTGATAAATGAGAGGTGTCTCTGAATTGACCGGCTAGTCCCTGATCTGTACATGACTCAGTAACTTGCAAACGAATCTTGGTTTCTAGGGAGGTAGAAATCTGGTTCAGCTTTCATCTGAGCACTCAGCCCTAAAACTTGCTATAATTGCATTTTCCTATATATTTTTCAGTGACCTTTTCTTTATTTTTCCAGGCCTGTTTGCTCCAGAAATAAATTCAGTACATCCAGTTATTCAAGACATTACAGCTCCATAGAAAAGTCTTATCTAGGTCAATACTCCTGGACAACGTGATTTTTAAAGGCAAACCTTGACCCAATAACTACAATTAAGCTTAGTGTTAGATACAGTTCAGCCCAATTAACCTAATGGTTTTAGGCATACCCAAGCTTATGGTGGATTGTGGCATACATAAATATGCATAACAACTTCTAGAGGGGTGGCCAAATTAGTCTGTTGTAACAACAACAAAATAGAGGGTCTTGTAGCATCCTGGAAATGAACAAATTGATTATAGCAAAAGAAGTGGACTCTGGCACTCAAAACCTTATTTCATAATAAATCTGCTTAGGGTTGGATCCAGACTTTGCTCCCATAAGCAGAGAGGGGAAGGTGACTTTTGCCAGTTGCCCCTCCCCCATGGCCCCTAGCACCATCTAGTACACTGGTCAAAAGGGTTGAGGAAACCTCCAGAATAGTGTAGGAGGTGGCACCTGGGGCTGTAGGAGGAGGGGGAACTGGCACTGGAGATTGGTGGCTCTGACGTCAGTGGGACAATGAATTTGCTCCAGATTTTATTATTTATTAATTAAATTTATATCCCACCCTTTCCCCCAGAAAGAGCCCAGAGTGGCAAGGTTTTAGACAGCTTGTTGAAAGTTCAGACTAAAACTCAGAGCAGATTCACTGCCCCACTGACACCGGAGCTACCAGTCTCCACTGGGAACTGGCCAAAGTTACCTCCCTCCTCCTTCCACCAGCAGCGTCTCTTTGCTGGATCAAAAACCTTCTGCAGATGGAAATAGTCTTGCTCTCTGCAGAAGATGATCCAGCCTTTAGTCTTTGCAGTGCAACACAAGTAGGGATGAAAGGATCTGTCAATTTCAGTTCTCTCAATTTCTCATTTTTTCCAGTCTTAAATTCAGTTCTCCACATTTCTGAAGCAATTTGTGATTTTTATTTTAAAATCCTCATGAAAATCTTCAGTATTTTAGTGCAAATTTCTCCTAATGAGCACATTTTCGTATGCAGCTTTGACTAATGTACACAGTTTTGTAAACAATTTCTCCTCCTAATTTAGTCCTTTTTGTATGTTGTTTTCACAGACATGATTCATTTTTATGCACATTTTTATATAATATATGCATTTTTGTAAACATAGTTTGGTTGGAGAACTGCATTGCAAAATTAGGATAATGTGAATTTTGAAGGACAGCTGTGTTTTGCTTCTCATATTGTTTTGGAAAGTGTGAATAGAATTGATCTGGCTTTAAATACAACCTGAATTAAATTTCTTCCACATCCTTACATGAGTCGTCATAATTGAAAATGCATGTTACTAGAAAACTAAATAACAAATTCAATGCATCCTCAATTTTAACCAGAGCTTAGCAAAGTTACTTTTTTGAACTACAACTCCCATCAGCCCAATCCAGTGGCCATGCTGTCTGGGGCTGATGGGAGTTGTAGTTTTAAAAAGTAACTTTGCCAAGATTTGATTTTAACTTACCATCACATATAGTTTTATAATATTGTTCCTTTTTCCACCGACCTGTTCCAAATAGTTGAGTCTCTTATGACATCTTTCTGTCAGCAACCCATCTCAAGAGAACTTTTCTCTGGATTTTCTCGTATGGACTCTCCTAGGCCCATTTTATTTAATTAATTAAAATCATTTAGATCCTACTCTTCCTCCCAAAATAAGATCAGTGCGGTGTGCAATAAAAACAATAAAAAGAAATTGAGTATCACAGGCAATATAAAACAAAAACATGTAACCATGCTTTAATTTGCTTCTCTGAGTCTTAAAGGACATTACACCTGAAAGAACTCTTCATAGAAAGCAAGATGTCTTCATTATCACAAGTCATGTAAGTATCCCAAGCGTATAGAACCTAGATGAGTTCAAGTTGAGCCTCAACACAAAAGGGCAACAATATTAAATAAGAAAAACAAAACAAAAACAAAACCAGAAATGATTGTAGAGGTACTATATATTTTGTATTGTGCACTTTTGGCACTGAATGATAGCATTAAATAGGAGTTACAGTACTTAATGCGTAATTACTTGAGACTGACTTGGTCTAATTCAGATGTAATGTTAGCTCCCTGCAAATCATTTTCTGAAAATCAGGAGCCAGCTTCAAAGAAGTATATTTCCTCCTCCTCTATTCTGAGCAAATTAACTTCTCCTTTCCCTTCATAGTATGAACCATGATTTATTTATTTATGAAAATTTTATACTGCTTAATATAATAAAATCTTAATATAATAAAAATATTTAAGCGGTTTACATACAAACAATAAAAATACAATAAATTATTATTATTTGTCAATATTTATCGATAAAATATTTATCAATAAAAGTACCTACAAGCTAGATAAAACCAAGATAAAACAGATATATGGTTTACAATGAACGGGCCCTTGTCATGATCCCTGAATCTAGCAGTCATCTCGACATGGAGTTGGAGGAAGCAGAGGCACCAGATGGGGGCCAGGTTAGGTTCAGGCTCAGAGATGACTGCTGAACACAGGAAGATCATTGAACCTGAAGCTGTTGGACAGGAGGAACCTCCCAGACCACTAGGGCTTATGGGACCAGAGTCTGGACCCTCACATGCACCTTCCCCTGAGTCTGAAGAACCAGATGCCTCTCACTGCACATCACCAATCCGGCAGTTCAAGGAGCATGCCAGGAAAGAGGCTATGGAACAGAGGAGGAGTGCCCATAATCGAGTCAGATAGTTGGTCTTTTAAGGCTCTGAAGTTCTATACAAGGGGGTGGATCCTGGAGAAGGTTGTGTGGAGATAGAGCCTTAAAAAGCTTCAGTCTGCTCTCAACCCTTGTTGGAGAAAGTTGCTCACTTGGAGCTATCCATTGTCCAGCACCCTTGCCTGCTTCCTCTGTTGGATCTGGCATCAGACCAGAACAACGACAGCCCCAGTGCTATCCTGGCTCCCCTGTACCAGGTTTTGCAAACCTAATTCAAATCATGGAGTGGATTCCAATGCACTCCTTCTATTAGGGCAAGGATTTCTGCTTGTACGGTGGAGCGTCCCTTCTTCTCCTGTGCCCCCCATATCTGCCCCCAACAGGGTTGGGGAATCCCCAGAATACATGAGCAGAGGAAGTTCTGTTGAACAGCCCGAAGTCCTTGTGCTGATGGTGCCCATGGTTTCCAGTTCAGTTTAGAGGAACCATGATTATCCATTGTTATGTGGGAACCATTGGGAAAGGCATCAGTGAGTGTCTCCAGACTGAGGTTTTGCCTGCTGCCAATGTGTGGAAAACATCATGATGTAAGTGCTGCCTTCCTGGATGAAACCAAGATCAGTCTAATCAAACAGTCTTGTTTCCAATACTGGCCATTCAAATGCCCCAGAAAACTCACAGGCAGCTACCCAGAGAGATTATATGTGGCCACCACACACTGCTGGCATCATCTGATTCCAAACAATTGTTGGTTCCTTATAGAACATCTGCTCTTACTGTGAAACTAATTGCAACCTGGATGTCCCTTGCCATGTAGATCATTAGCATGACTGATTCAACAAAAACTATACTGGTACGTAGGGATGGGGGATAAATTTGACTCAGTTCATATTTGAAGGCAAACCTACCCAATTCACACTTTCCAAAAGGTGAACCAAGATATAGTTATCCTTTGAAATTCAGACTTCTTTGAATTTTGCAATACAGTTCTCCAGCCACGTAATCTGTACAAAAATGCCTATACTAGGTATACTACGAAAGTGTGCATGCAAATGCAAGTATTAGTGACATAGCATACAAAATGCATTATATTAGGGGAATTGCTTTGCAAAAATGTGTATATTAGGTAGAATTGCATAGAGAAATGTTTATATTGCGATAATTTTGCACTAAAATGTTGATGAATATTACTGAGGACTTCTTTTAAAAACAGATGTGGCAATGTGGAGAACTAAATTGAAGAGTAGAAAAATGAGGAACTGAGAAAAACTGAAAATGATTTTTTCATTTAGATTTGCCCACCTCTACTGGTAGCAATATACATCCCAAATCCAAAGAAAGGGGAGCCCAAGGAATGCAGTAATTATCGAACTATTGCCTTAATATCCCATGCAAGTAAAGTAATGCTCAAGATTCTACAACAAAGGTTCTTACCATATATGGAGCGAGAAATGCCAGACGTCCAAACTGGATTTAGAAAGTGAAGAGGCACCAGAGATCATATCGCAAACATACGTTGGAGAATGGAACGGACCAAGGAATTTCAGAAGGAAATCACCCTGTGCTTTATAGATTACAGCAAAGCCTTTGACTGTGTAGATCATGAAAAACTTTGGAATGCTTTAAAAGAAATGGGGTGCTACAGCATCTGATTGTCCTGATGCACAACCTATATTCTGCACAAGAGGTTACTGTAAGGACAGTATATGGAGAAACTGATTGGTTCCCCATCGGAAAAGGTGTGAGCCAAAGGTGTATTTTATCACCCTATTTGTTTAATCTATATGCAGAACATATCATATGGAAAGCGGGATTGGACCAAGATGAAGGAGGTGTGAAAATTGGAGGGAGAAATATCAATAATGTAAGATATGCAGACGATACCATACTACTAGCAGAAACCAGTACTGATTTGAAATGAATGCTGATGAACGTTAGAGGAAAGCACAAAAGCAGGACTACAGCTGAACGTCAAAAAGACTAAAGTAATGACAACAAAAGATTTATGTAACTTTAAAGTTGACAATGTGCTTGTTGTCTAAGATAAGTTTCCTGGTGGGCAGGAACCTGCTTAAACTAAGTTTTATTTTAAAAAGCTTATGTATCCTTTGAGAGAGTGTGCATTTTGCAACAGTGAACATAGCATGCTGATAACATTGAGCTATACACTCTTTTTCACTCTTCCAGGAAATGAATAGTTTTATTAGTTTTATTTATTGCAGCTACCTTCTGTTTATGACTCTTTGTAACCTGTGTATAAGAGCTGAATAACCTCCCAATCAGATTTATTAAATATTGAAGGGGCAGTTTATTAGAGCACACCATTATAAATTCAATGAACATCAGAGACACTAAAAACACAGCCCTGAGAGCTTTTTAGCTGGTAACAGAGACTGAAAGAGGATTCATTTATTCTCATGAAAAGAATTGGCAGAAAGGTTGTCTAAAGAAGTTAGGGTAACCCATTTTCTTTGCACATTCTAATGAAAATCTCCAGGTCTGAATTCTTCACAAAACAAGTAAAGTACCCTCACATGTGGTTTCTTTAAACAAGCAAATGTATGTGTATTAAACAATATGTGTGGCCTGCTAGGGTGTGTGTAGAGATGTGAAGGCCTGGAAGAAAACCAAAAAACTGGGGGAAAACATTTTCCCCAGTTTTTTCCTGAAGCCTTGTGTGTGTATGTGTGTGTGTGTGAGAGAGAGAGAGAGAGAGAGAGAGAGAGAGGCATTAAAAAAATCCCCGGAAATATGGGAAAACTTTTTTTTCAGGATTTTTCCAGCCCCCCCCCTGAGCCTTCACATGTGTTGAGGGTGGAGAGAGGGGGAAGAGAGATGAGTGTAGAGATAAACTTTCATGTGCAGGAGCTCAAGTGCGGAAGCTCATCATGATAGCCCCCATAGTCAATGTGTTTGATCTGTGTTTGATCTGGTGGCTGTGGCTGGATTAGGTCTGGCAAACCGTGGGAGGTTGCCCACCACCAGCCCCTGCAGCTTTATTTCTCAGTTTCAGTGCTGGGCTGCTCAGGGCTGAAATTAGGAGATAAAATGCCTCTGCCTGCTGTTTAGAGGTTCTGCCCTTTTTGGCCCTGAGCAGCAGTACATTGTATGTTGCCCAATTTATAAGGATCAGCATAAATGCAGTGCAGTTATATGCATTCTTTCCTGGGAGTAAACTCCACTGAACTCTCACTAGGGATTGTGCTGGAAACTATGCTAGCAGACTGTGCATCAGAATGGCTTGATATCCTTTAGGGATGGGAGGAGGAATCCATTTTAAAGGGATTTATACATGGAATTTAGTGGTTCCACCCAGATCAAACTTTGCCAGTGTCATACCGCCTCTTGCACTGAGTGCTTGCTTTTGTCTGCACTGCTCCTCATCTTTTTTTAAAAAAACTTGTGTTTTGATGTGCAGAATTATACCCCCGAATACGTATATTATATGTATGGTATGTATGAAAGAGTCAAGTCTAAGCGGTTCATTGAGTAATTATGTGCAAAATTATTCACAAAAATGGGTATATTATGGGCCTATTTAGATGCTAATATATTCAATCTCGTCTTAACCTATTGGTGTGTGAATTGTTTTTAAATGTTTTAATTACTTGTTTTTAACTTTTTATTGATTTTTAATTTTTTTATTTGCCTTTATAAAACATACAAACATAAAACAGAATTATAAAATACATGGTACATATTAACAAATGAAGAATAGGATTGGGTGTGTAATTGTACATCATGTCAGCATGCTTTAAGACTTTTTTTTATCTTTACAGTGTCATCTTATACAGTCATTCCATAGGAATCCTTTTATTGATAATTGTAATGGTTTTTTTGTATACCATTCAGGGGTTTTCTACAATCAAACAATATATAAATTTTGATATATGCCGTATATTATCTATGAAAGTGTCAAGTCCATGCAGAACTATATTCCTGCGGCATAATTTTATAATTATTACTGCATAAGTATTTTTATCAAGTTATATGCATTGTTGTATGCATCTATTTGATGTACTGGCTTCGTTAGGAAACCTGGAGTATATATGTGTTTAATAACTCATATAATATATATATCATAATGCATATAACATGCTTTTCTTTAGTGGAAGTGGTAACAAAATAACTAGCATTTTGTCAAGATCAAGAAGTGAGGTGAGAATTAGGGAAAAAACCCACATGGATGAACTTGACAAAGAGCTTTTCAGAAAATTCTGTACCTAATATCCTTTGTTTGACAGTAGCCAGAACCTGATGAAATGGACAAAGTGTACAAAAGCAGAGCAGAAAAATGAATGACTCCACTCAGTGTCACTCATTCCCTCATTCCCAGCTTCCAGCGTATTAAAATTTATGGTCACTGTAAGCATGAGACTGTTTGCCTTGACCTTTTTAGCTTGGCGGCGGCTGAGTCTGCCCTTTGAAACTACAACATGCTATTCTAGGTTGGCAACTTCATCACTTGATTCATTTGGGTGCTTGTTCAAATCCCTTAACAAGCCAAGCTTACCAGCCCAGGGTGACATTTGCAACATTTTGGCATACACTGTGTTCTCCAGATGCCATGTTCATTTATCATATTGTATATAGTAAAATAGCAGCTAATAATCAAAGTGGGAACACCAGCTCACCTTCTAATCTAGGCACTTAACAGAGTTTCCTGGCTGCAAATAGCAGCTACTTATTTTGCTACATTTGCTTCTTGCCTTTTCCATTGTTAATTCTGGAATTTTATTTTCTTTTGAAATATTTTGTTTTGGCATTGTATATATTTGTAGACTATTGAAATGACGATAATCTGGCTTTTTACACACACATAAAGGACATCAGATTATTAAACAGGATTAAAAAAACGGAACAGCATTTTAGTTTTACAAGGATAGCCACGTTTGTGCCAGGTGATCTTTTGGCTTAACTAGACGGAAACTATTATAAATGCTAAATCACATATGATTGGTATATCCTGCCAGGATCCTCTGATATTCCAACAGAAATCATTCAGCTTCTGAAGAGTATTGCCAAATGGAAAAGAGCTAAGGAAAATAAAACATCATCCAGAATGAATATGATGCCTGTTTTAGGAGAGTGCACTTTATGTTCCAATTCAATTGACTAGTAAACATCTCAGACAATGGCTGAGTTTTAGCATTTTTATCTCTAAAGTGGAATTCTAAGAGAGGCAAATTGAAGGGTCATCAAGAGTGACAGGCCGGAATGAGGGAAAGAGAAAGCATTTCACTGCTTGTTGGAATGGCAGATGCCCATCAACATCACTACAATAGGGCCTCGCGTTACAGCGCTTCACCTTACGGCACTTCGCCAATGTGGCAGTCTCAGTTAGATGCAATTTGACTAAAGCCCCACTCATATGGCGCTTGTTCTGCTTTTACGGCAGTTGTCGGGTGTCGGGCACCATTCTATTCAATGAGTTCTGCTTTTCGGCAGTTTTTGCTTTTGGCGGGAGTCCAGAACATAACCCTCTGTATGAGTGGGGCCCTACTGTACCACATAGTCATCAGTAGTGATTAGGGATGTGCCGATTCGGTTTTGGTGCTGAATTTTCCATTAATTCGCTTATCCTATATAGTTGCGATCAAATTTTTATGTAGAGATTCTCCATGGCTATTTTTGAAGATGATTTAAAAGAAACGAAAGTCACCTCTAGAAGACTGATACTAAGAATGATAATGTTATTGATATTTCCTTTCATTTATCAATATTTCCTTTCAAAATATCGATACTTAAAAATATTGATATTCATATCAATATCTTTTGTGAGGGAAAAAACAGATCAGTAAAAGCAGCAGCTAGCAGACAAAGAATAAACTTGAATCAATACTGGCCTGTTAGGTCAACGGATTGCTTTTGAACTGGAACCGGCCAACGGATCCCAGCCCTAGTAGTGATGGGTGAGCTCTTTGCCCAGCTCACCTATTTGGTCTTTTTGAGAGTTGCTATAGAACAGAAGTGGGGATCCTCAGGCCTGGGGATCAAATGCAGCCCTACATACCTCTTTTTCTGGCCTTTGGGACCCCTTCTCCCCAGGCCACAGCACCCTCACCGCCCTTGCTTCAAACCCTCCTTGAGTGATTTTGCCTGGCTGGCGTGTGTCCTTGAACACGGATAATGCTACTTGCTTATTATTATTATTATTATTATTATTATTATTATTATTATTATTAATTGGATTTATATCCCGCCCTTCCTCCCGGCAGGAGCCCAACTTGCCTAGATGAAGGAAAGAGAAGGGTGTGTGAGTGTGTGTAGAAACTAGCCTATTGTGTAAAGGTAAATTTTACATGCATTGCTCCACCCACTTTTGCCTCTGGCCCCACCCACCACAGCATGTGGCCCCTGGAGGGTTACTCAGAAGGGAATGCAGCTCTTGGGCTGAAAAAGGCAGCAGAAGAGGTGGTTTATTAGGCCCCTCGTGGTGCACAGAAAGTAGCCCCACCTGTCAAGCTGCCTCTTGTTCCCAGTAGTGGGAGAAGAAGGAACAAAAAGAATAAGGGAGGAATGTTCCTGTCACTTTCCCATGGTTCACGCTATCTGTGGCCCAATAGTGGCTGGTGCTCATTGGGGCTGATAGGGCAGAAGGCAGGGAGACCAACAGTAGGTGGAGCCAGAGCCCATGAGAGGCAGAGCCAACTCATCCTAGTTTTGTCCCTATCCTTCTTCCCCTTGAGATCTACAAGGGCAACACCAATACAGAGGAGGACGACAGTGCCACCCCCTGGGAAGGTAAGGGCTGAGGTTGGTGGGGCAGTGTCCCATTCAGCCTTCACTGCTGTGTCCTCAGCTGGACAGCAGAAGGAGTTTATGCATGCTCCTCCCAGCCCCTTGTTTCTGATCATTGGAGAATGAACAGGGGAATAGAACCTCACTGGCTTCTCCCTTCTGACATATGAAGTTGGTGCAGAAAGCCACACAGGCATGCCACCCATCACTGTCTTCCCACAGTACATCTGGGTCTCACAGAGGGTCTGGCCAAGTCTTCACAACTGCAGGTAGGCAGAGCAACAGCTAAGATACATCTGTTGGCACAGCCCAATGTGGGCTTTCTCTGATCTTTACCCCTCTGGCAGCTATTGAAAGGCTCTCCTTTGATTTCCTCTGTACCATCAGAGGTCCAGCATCTGACTTAATTGCCCCATGAATGTCTGGAACCCAGAAAGTGGATCATAGTGTGTGTGCAGGCATGATCTAAAATCCCATAGATAGAATAATCAAACCATAGAAGGACCACAGCTCGATGATTGAGAGTCTGATTTTCATGCAGAAGGCCCCAGGTTCAATATAAGGCATCTCCAGGTATGACTAGGATTATCCTACTTTAAAAATCCTGGAAAGCCACTGCCAGTCAGTATAGATAATACTGAGCCAAATGGGCCAAAGATGACTCAGTATAAGGCAGTTTCCTATATTCCACAGATAGATAGAATTACAGTATCACAGAGTTGGGAGGGATGCTGGACGAATGCTGGAGAGTATCCAACTCACCCACTCCGCCGCTCAGTGCAGGATCATCAATGTAGGCTGCATCAATGCAGGCACCACCTCCTAAGAAAGTCTGTTCCATGGTTGGATAGCTCTTACCATTAGAAAGTTTTCCCTATGAAGGAGTGCAGAATGTCTTTCAGTCGAAGGACTCAATTTCCTAAAGGTCAAACCTTCCATGGAGAGTCAACCACCTCCTGAGGTAGTCTGTTTTACTGCTGGATAGCTCTTACTATTAGGAAGTTTCGACTTTCAGTTATTCCTATATAGGTAGATAATTGAAGAAAGGCATGACATCTGCTAGATCAGGTGTGGGGAATCTTTGGCCCTCCAGATGGTGCTGAACTGCAACACCCATCAGCCCTAGCAAGCATGGGCAATGGCCAAGGATGATAGGAGTTGTAATTCAACAATGTCTGGAGGGCCCAAGGTTCTCCACACCTGTGCAACATGAGGACCACAACTTTCTAATCATTTACAGCCAAGAATAGGCAGAGGTTTTCTTCAGCCTACCAAGTGATAATTATAATTATTTGATGCACTTTTGATCAGGTCAGGTGCTTTTGTTTATATAAGACAATATGCTATTGGAAACAAGGGATTGGTAGCTACATACAGTTTATAATGTCATATTTTCAGTGCTAAATTGGAGCAAGCTACAAAGAAGACAGTGGCAGTTGCTCCAGGTATAGAAACATTTTTTTTAAAAAAAATCAGACACTGCCTGAAGGTTTTCAAGAATATGCAATACATTTATGATATCCACAAATGTGAAGTCTCTACATTTTGGCAACCTCTAGTACAATGTCAAAATGGCTGAGTACATCTTTAGTCTAATGGCATGTCACACAGGAAGTTTCCTCATTGTTTTCATGGCCATATGACAAACATGGTGGTACCTTAAACAGACCACGGGCGTTTCCCCCTTGAGTTGCTCTCTTGCTATTTTAAATGGAGGTGTGACACTGCCAGCCTCATATTGTGCTCCATTAACTATGATGTGTCCTTATGTGTGCTACAATTTTTCCCCATAGCCACGAAGAGAGCAAAAAATGCTCTCCTGTGTATTCTATGTTTCGCTTGGCATTCATAGAATCATAGAATAGTAGAATTGGAAGGGGCCTATAAGGCCATCAAGTCCAACCCCCTGCTCAACTCAGGAATCCAAATCAAAGCATTCCCAACAGATGGCTGTCCAGCTGCCTCTTGAATGCCTCCAGTGTCGGAGAGCCCACTACCTCTCTAGGTAATTGGTTACATTGTCGTATGGTTCTAACAGGAAGTTTTTCCTGATGTCCAGTCAAAATCTGGCTTCCTGCAACTGGAGCCCATTATTCTGTGTTCTGCACTCTGGGATGATCGAGAAGAAATCCCGGCTCTCCTCTGTGTGACAACCTTTCACGTACTTGAAGAGTGCTATCATAATCTCCCCTCAGTCTTCTCCAGGCTAAACATGCCCAGTTCTTTCAGTCGCTCTTCATAGGGCTTTGTTTCCAGTCCCCTGATCATCCTTGTTGCCCTCCTCTGAAACTGTTCCAGTTTGTCTGCATCCTTCTTGAAGAGCGGAGACCAGAACTGGATGCAGTACTCAAGATGAGGCCTAACCAGTGCTGAATAGAGGGGTACTAATGCTGTTAATGCAGCCTAATATAGCATTTGCCTTTTTTGCAGCCACATCGCACATTCATAGGTAGTTTCAGAACAGCTCTATTAGAATCAGCAAATAAGGGGAAATTTTAGGATAACTGCTGTTGATTACTGCACACAAGTAATGTATAATATAGCAATGGTGTGGAGTGTATGGAAATGAGAGAGGACTGTTAGATCAGTGCCCTGTCCTGCTTGAAAGGAGTATATGGTGCTCATAGACCAACACATTAGTGCTCATGGACATAATCTACTATGTCTTATTATACCTGGGTGACAACTGTTGTATACAAGCAAACAACAATTTTATCCAAGACCATGGAATGAAGTTTTGCAGCAACAAAAGTTTTTGACTCCAATATGAAAATTCAGTGGTACTTGGAAAAAGGAGTGGAAAGAAACAATTAAGTCAATTTATTGCCAATGAATTCCCAAGGGAGCACTTAATGAAGGTAAACAAGGATTTCCAGCATTGTGTGTCTTTTAGTTTTTGCTGATGAAAGAATCTTGGCAGTTGGAGAAAACTATGGGATCACTTTGCATTTTTGGAAGAGGACGCACAACTCCAAAAAGTGGGGTGGTAGAGGGAGGATCATCTTTGCACACAGAATTGTCAGCAAAAGTGGATGCCAGTACATGTCACTGTGATATATATCTGTTTGCAGAGGCCTGAATATGGGAAGAGTCTGTTTGTTTCAAATGAAGATAAATGGGGCCACTGTAGCACCATTAAAATCAGTGGGAATTTTGCTGTTGACCAATAGATGATGAATCACAGCCATGGTTAAACAACAATTACAACTGCACATTCATTACTATAGCCAGAAGTTTCTTAATAGAGTATTAAAACTTCCAGAGGTGCCTTCCCCTCAATCCTGGAAAGCTTACTCAAACCCATCCTTTCAATGCATATGTATGGAAGCATCCTTAATCAACACATTTTTGTCCCAAACCTAGGAACTTGGACTTATCACTCCACTCTTTAAATATCTTGTAGAAAAGTCGACAAAAGTATGTCCCCTTAACTCCAATTAAAAAGTAGTTAAACTGTAATAACAGGGTAACAACTGGGATTACCTGATCCGGTAAACATGCACACTAATGTGATACGGTAGCTCAGTGTCGGAATGTATGCTTTGCATGCAGAAGGTTCCAGCTTCACTCTCTGGCATTTCTAAGAAGGGATGGGAAAGACCCCTGCCTGAAATCCTGGGGAGCTGCTAATAGTCAGAGTAGATAATACCAAGCTAGATAGACCAATGAGCTGCTGTTTCAGTACAAGGAAACTTTTTAATTTTTACATTACCTATGAACTCATTTGTCCATGGTCAGGGATGATGGGAGTTGTAGTCCAACACATCTGGAGGGTATCCCTGCTCCTTAGCCATCATCTGTAATATGTGGTTACTTATACAACTCCACATTACAGAGTGGTTATAAGGATTTCAACAAACTAAGGGGTTGTGCCCCTTCCAGGATGCACACCTTAACATGGTGAGGGGGTTTGACAGTGTTGAAGAAACAGAGCAATGCCATCAGGAGTCTAGACCAAGAAGCTAGACTCCTAGCAGGGGCACCCAAGGCAGAATGGTCAAAGCTGAGACACCAGACTAAGATGCATCCAAACTCAGAGGAAGGCAATGGTAAACCACTTCTGAATACCTCTTACCACGAAAACCCTATGAACAGAGTATCCAAAATGCAACATGAGATAGTGCTGGAAGATGAGACCCTCAGGTCAGAAGGCACTCACCGAGCTACTGGGGAAGAACAATGGACAAGTACTAGTAGTGCTGTGACTAATGATGCAGCTGGGTCAAACCGAAAGGAAGGCCAGAGGCTGATGTGCACAGATGCGAAAGGAGAGTCGAGAGTTGTACGACATACACAATAGGAACATGGAATGTGAGAAGCATGAACCAGGGAAAGTTAGAAATTGTCAAACAAGAAATGGAACTTATCAACATTACAACACTTGGTGTGAGTGAATTAAAATGGATGGGAATGGGACATTTTCAGTCAGGCAACTACAAAATATTTTATGCAGGAAACGAGAAATTAAAAAAGGGTTGCTTTAATCATGAGAAGTGATGTAGCAAAAACAATTAAGAGCTATAACGCAAGGTCTGAGAGAGTGATATCAATGAGATTAAATGGGAAACCTATTAACATAACCATCATCCAAGACTACGCTCCAACGGCAAATGCAGAAGAAGAGGAATTCAAGAAACATTACACAGAAGTACAGGAAGAAATTGATCACACACCAAAACAAGACCAGGAGCAGACTGTGATACAGATCATGAACTGGTCATATCGAAAATCAGACTAAAGCTAAAGAAGAACAAAGCAATCATAATGCCAAAACACATTTAAATAATATCCCAGAAGAATATAAAGATCAAATAAGGAACAGATTTGAAGACTTAAACTTAGTTGACAAAGAACCAGAAGAACTATGGAGTGAAGTCAGAGACATTATCAGGATATAACGTAAAAAGACAATACCTCTAGTTAAAAAGAAAGACCTCAATGGATGACTGAAGA